>NC_059390.1:20294166-20642500 GCF_019703515.2 Myxocyprinus asiaticus | reverse complement strand
AAGAAAGGGATGGCATGAGGGTGAGTAAATTATGAGAGTTTTCATTTTTGGGTGAACTATTCCTTTAAAGTTTGAAGTTTATGATACATCTGGTGGTCAAATTGATACATTTTGAAAATCAAAGCTTCCATTACCTATTTTCTTATATAAATACAGTGGCTTACCTTAGCATGGTCAATACGGATGGAAAGCTCTTTAGAGGCAAATCCCCCAAAGATGAGGCTGTGGGTGGCACCAATACGGGCACATGCCAGCATGGTGAACATGGCCTGAGGCACCATGGGCATATAGATCACCACCAGATCCCCCATCTTTACACCATGCCTCACCAGCACACCCGCCAACCTGGACACCTACAAAAAAAGGGTATGGAACAGTGTCAGAAATTCACTTTTTGGTAAGGGGCAATATTTGCCCCATCAAATTGATTTTCAAGGGCATGTTTTTCTAATCATATCAAAATGTGTTGTCCATTTGTGGCATATTCTTGCCTCATGAATCAATTAAATTAAATAAATTCTCAGTCTGTACAATTACAACTGTGTGACAAGGAGGAGGGCGGGGCCGGGCTTTTAACAAACTGTTAAAAGAATCTTCCGGTTTCAATACAAGTTAAGCTAAATCGACAGCATTTGTGGAGTAATATTAATAACAAAAATAATTTAGACTTGTCCTTCCTTTTCTTTAAAAACAAAAGCACAAAAAAAAAATCAAGGTTACAGAGTGGCACTTACAATGGAAGTGAATGGGGCCAGTTTGGGGGCTTTAAGGGCAGAAATGTAAAGCTTATTTTATAAAAGCACTTACAATAATTGTTTTTTAATACTTGTGTATTATTTGAGCTGTAAAGTTGTTTAAATAGTCATTTTTACGGTTGTTTTAGGGTTTACAGCGTTATGTCGTCATGGCAACAGTGTTGCAAAATTGGACATAACTACACAGAAAATGACAGTGATTTTATCACACTAAAATCATGTTAGCACGCATATTGTTTACGTCTTGTGGCTATACTTTTGAAACAGTGAGTATTTTAACATTTACAGATAGGCCACAATTACTTCCATTGTAAGTGCTCGGGAACCGGAGTGTCTCTCTGCCCTCCCTCTCTCTTGCTCTTTCGGGCTTTCCCGCTCTTTCTTTCTCCCCTCTCCCTCCCCTCATCCAACTCAGTTTCCCAGGAGGCAGGGAAGACCAATGGGGAAGTTGCCACAATCAGCGGAAGAGAGACATAATGAGGGGCCAGAGACGCCAGAGAGAGGGAGAGACACACGGAGCCGTGTTTGTGTGTGCGCATTTGTTTTGTTCTGCTGAGTTTCATGTTGTGTGTTGTTTTATTAAAAGCCTTTTTGGTTGATAACACGGTTCTCACTTCCTCCTTTCTGATGGACAAGAGGTTTACAGACAGTTACAGGTCACTACAGTGTCTGAAGAGGCATTAAATGCATACAAACCCCAACAATACATAGGTTTATATTAGAACATGTGCAATATATTAAAATGTTAGATAACAGATTAAAAAAAAAAACTATGGTTTGCACCATATGGGGATTTTCTTGGCCCCACATTTTAAATATCTGGGCCATTTTTTGTCACTTTCGGTGGTATTATTGCCTTGAGCCCTGGTTTTGATGCCAGTGTCAAAGAATAAACAAATTCTGGGGGGCTGGGGACAAGGTTAAAAATGATGCCATACAGACTCATTAAAATAACAGAACAATAGACACTGAATGCAAATGAGACAGCACTTTAGATGAGAAGGAACAGAGACTCAAAACGCTCGTTACCTGATCTTGCATTTCTCTGTATGTGATGATCTGTTTAGTGCCGGTAACGGGACTGTCATAGATGACAGCTGCCTGATCACCTCTTCCATTCTCCACATGCCGATCCACAGCATTATAACATACGTTTAGCTTTCCTCCAACAAACCTGTGGAAACAGATGTTCTTAAAGGAATAGCCTAGTTCTTCCCAAAAAGGTGACAATTCTGACATTATTTACTCCCCCAATCATGCCATTCCAGACCTGTATGCTGTTGTTTTCTGTAGAAAATGTTTTCTTTATGCAAAAAGTACATTTTTTTTTTTTTTTTTAAACACAAAGCACAATAAAAGTAGTCCATATGACTTGTGTACTATATTACAGGTCTTCTGAAGCCACATCCAAAGGCTTTTTCTGAAGAACTAACCAAAATTTAAGTCATAACGTACTAATAATCCCTGAATACTCATTCGCATTTAATAAAGCCGCTGGATGTTGCATGTGTCGTAACATACAGCTATATAACACAGTGTACAAGGGGAAGATTGTCAGTGAGTAACAACTTAAATTTTACACCGTTCCTCACACAAAGCTATCGTTTGGCTTCAAAATACTTTCTGAAGGAGTACAGTGCAAAAGTTGTACTACGGACTACATTTATGGTACTTTAAAAGGTGTTTTGGTCCATTCTGAGCTCTTCTGTCATTGTATGGAAAATAACTGCATGAATATGTGAGAATATGAGGGTGGGTAAATAATGACAAAGTTATCATCTTTGAGTAACTCGTTCCTTTAAATTCACTGCCACTTTGATCAACAACAGTTTAATAACATGATTAGTTGAATCTAAGTATTGTGGCTCACGAAATGAATAACGTAACGTGTGCTAATCAAAGCAATCAGAATGCTAATTTACCAGCATTCGTATTCAACACTTTCACGCTCCAGGAAATGCAAAAAGAACATCATAAACATGCCTGGTGACACGAGTAAATAAAACTTTTATCCATCCCACATCGTTAAATGACATTACGTTTTTGCCAACGACCAAAAACTTACACTCGTGTAATATTGGTGAAAATAATATAATATTCTGAGTTCACTACATTAATGCACTCATATGCCTTATGGAGACTACAAGGGGGCGTTCACAACGGACGCATATTGTGTTCCGGCAGCGCATGGCGTTCCGTCAGCCTATCTTTTTAAGATTTGGCCGTCAGACGGACGTTTGCGTTCGCGTTTAAAGACGGTGCGTCAGGTTTTTTTAACTTTTAAAACGCGTTCAGTTCTATTATGCAGCGTTCTGCCTGTGTGAACACCCCCTAACCTAACGCAATGATGTACATACCATTTTGGAAACACTGCATCCGTGTTATCCAAAGTTTGGGTCCAATGTTCAAACCAGCTGATACCACGTGCCGCTTCACTCCAAAACTTTTCAGGTTTATCCCGTGCCTGACCAAAAGCGTCCTCATATGTGTGTTTGGATGAAAATACACGACTGAAATGTTTCCGGTGTGTGCTATAATCGGTAGTTGGCGTGCAAACCAGCGATTTACACTGCTGCCAGGTGTTTATTTTTCCATTCGGCAAGTAATACGGTCTAGATACAGCTGTGCACGAAAACTTAACACCAAACAAGCATCTTGAACCAACCCCCACTGCCTTGTTAACTTCCGTAGCTCTACACACTGTAATATTTCCAGCACAGATGTATTTTAAACGCGTGGTTTGGTAAAGACGCATGTCTGTTGTCGCACAGCTGACGGTAATCACGCCGTTAATACTTCACTGTTTAAAGTCGAGCACGGCTGATCCACGTTAGTTTAACGTTTCCGACAATCCGAACTCAAAAATGGCCGTGCAATACTTTTATATACTTCAGATGACAGGCAGGGGCAGCCCATACTGCAATCCATGAAATAACATTGTTGCGCAATGATAAGGGATTTTAAAGGTCATTTGCAATTAGGCAATGCTTAAATCTGCATATAAATTCCTGAACATTTGAGATTAGTTTTTGGAACTGTTGCTTACAGTCAAATCTGGCATAGGAAGTGATGTGCATTGGAAAATCATGTTGCTTGCCTAATGATAGCCCAGTTTAATTAATGCACTTGGAGGCAAGACTGATGCAGACATTCCAGACTGCAGCAGATCAGGCCCGGTCCTACAGGGGTGCTTGAGGGTACTACACACCCCTAAACGAACCTTAAATCACCCTCAATTGCAGACCAGGGCAAACTACTGCCCGCGGGTTGATTTATCATGAATTTCTTTTATTAGATCTTTCATTTATCTGGCTTTTGGACCTACTGCACATCCACAAGCTTTTAATATGCTCAGGGATGGCAGATAATATATGCAACACCCCAATCAGAGATTTATACTTGCACAAATTGGAAATATTTCATCTTATGTCATACTTAATTTATAACCATACATGCGATTGCACGCGCTTTCTCTCTGCAAAAAACAAACAAACAACAATTTAGCGCTCAATAGTGCACGGAGGGGACACGCGAGTAAAACCAAGTGAGAAAGGAATATATTTACTCTTTGTGTTATCTGTAAAATGCTGAAGTCCCTCACACCTGTATGCTAATGTTATCTGGCAGTAATCATTTATCAGTGTCATGCAGCCTGTTTTATTCAGTGGTGTGCTGAATGGGGTGCCAAACATTGACAAGACCCACATCATGACCCATGAGCGTGTAAACAGGTTGATAATGTTCTGAGAATAAAACAAGTAAATGGGTCCACTTTGCGGCCAACATTAAAATAAGCTTTTAGAATCTCTTTCCCAAATATTTTATTTGACTTTTAAACCAGACTCCTGATGTAGAGTGTTAAATTGAATACTATATTACCACTGCATTGAAGTATGGTAAAATAATCAATTAATAATTTTATGCAGCCTTTAATCAGTTTTACTAACACATGATAGAAAGTATAGCAGCAAAACTTCAAGCAATCGCAGAATGGTCCCATCAGTATACACTTCAGAAAATTGTGCATCATTCATTGAGTGCATGTCTGGGCTTAAAAGATAAAGCTATGCAGAACTTTTTATCTTCTCTGTTCCATGTTCTACTTAATGGCTGATGTGGTCCCTGTACCAAAATAATTGCACACCCCTGCTCAATTAAATATGTAAGACTAATACTGTAAATTGGCAAGCAGATTTCCTTGAATACCAGCAAACACACAAAAATCACACAAAATGCATCAAAACTTATAAACGTATGATTTTGCAAATCATTACGTCCTAATCTGCAGACGCAGAATTTTGCTGTCATTTTCAGCGACAGATCACGGGGAAAAAAAACCTGAAGCAATAAATGTTTTGCACATGAAAAAACTAACTTTTCTTTACGTTAAGTAGCATTTAAACATGATTTAATCTATTAAAAAAATTGTAATTACGATACATCTTCACTTTGTGTTATATTGTATTGGAAAAGAAAAGTACTGATATCATGGGGAAATACGTAAATGAAGCCTGAACATTTATTTTATTACACATTAGGCTTCTGCACATTGAACGTTTCAAAAATGTTGTAGCCTGTTTTTAAGATGTACGCATTTCAATTTAATAACAAAATTCTATCAAATTGAATAATGTTTAACCAAATTAAGTTAATCAAATGTAAAATATTAAAGACTACTCAGTTCAGTTTGATGGAATTTGATGGTTTACTCACCCTCATGTCATCCCAGATGTGTATGACTTTCTTTCTTCTGCAGAACACAAATGAAGATATTTCGAAGAATATCTCAGTTCTGCAGGTCCACACAATGCAAGTGAATGGTGACTAGAACTCAGAAGCTCCAAAAAGGACATAAAGGTGGCATAAAAGTAATCCATACTACTCCAGTGGTTCAATCCATTTCTTCAGAAGTGATATGATAGATGTGGGTGAGAAACAGATAAATATTTATGTGCTTTTTTACTATCAATCTCCACGTTTGACCAGCCCCAACCAGAAGGTGGCTGAATGCGAAAGTGAAAGTCACATCCACACCAGAATGTGAAAGTGAAAGTGTTCATTTTTAGTAAAAAAGGACTTAAATATTGATCTCTTTCTCACACCTATCATATCCCTTCTGAAGACATTGATATAACCACTGGAGTCATATGGATTACTTTAATGCTGCTTTTACGTGCTTTATGTAAGACAAATTAAATAAATCTTCATTTGTGTTCTACAGAAGAAAGAAATTCATACACATCTGGGATGGCATTAGGCTGAGTAAATGATAAGATCATTTTGGGTGAATTTTTCTTTAGTTTTTAAAGACAAATTCATGATGAATAAACACTAGATAAAGGCAAACAAGTTGAGATATAAATAGCTGATCAGGGTTAAGTGTCATCAGTGCTCTCAAGGACTGGGGTCCTGTCTGACTGCATTTTTGATTTTTCCTTTTTTTTCTCCCTCTCTTTCAGTTTATCTTTCTTTCTCTTAAAGGAAGAGTACAACCATACATGAAAATTCTGTCATCATGGTCGTTTACTCACCCTCACGTTCAAGGTCCAAAATGTGTTGTTTGCGTTACCTTCCAATGGCATGAGAATAAAATAAATAAATAATAATAATTACCGGCCATAAATATTTCTCCCCAGCCATGAAACTGCATTTTGCATTATTTCATTACAAATATATTGTTTTGTATGACAAAAGGATTAATAAACTGTTTTACATTTCATATTTGCAACAGACAGCATTTGCTATGGTCATTGTAACAGTCAAAGCATAATACATAATACAGTCACTGAGTTTTTCTTCAGCCAGCTTTCTATAGTCATTAACTCTATTGACTGTAGTCCCGTGTTAACTGTGCAATCTAGAGATGGTGATTGAGTCATTCATCAATCTGGTTGACAGGTAAGGGATGATGTGATTTACAAATCGCTTGTGCAATGTTTTCCATTAGGGTTGCTGAGGCGATTAATGCCTAGTGGTCCTATTCCAGTGGGGTCTTTACGCTGATCAGGAAATGAGTTTCTCAGAATTTAATGGAGCTGAATCAGATAAATAGATCTTGCGGTAAGATGCGCATTGCAAGGTTGGTGACATTTATCTGTTTGCTGCTTCCGCTGTTCACTCAACAAAAAAACAAACAAAAAAAAAAAAGGATTTTTGCTGCTTGTTCAGTTTACTTAATTAAAATAAATTAAAGCAACACGATTCTAGAACACTGTCACAACTTGATTTGATTGCGTTCTATTCATTTAAATGTTTTAATTTTAGTTGGAACAACTTTTGTGTGGTGTTAATATAGTTAATATAATAAAACTGGGCAGATGATTTCCAAATCCTTGCATGCTTTGCATGGGACGGGATAGGGAGACAAGAGTTTAAATAAGTTTTATTTTATGCATTTTTAAGCAAGATGAGAATATGAGGAGATTTTTTCATGTTTAATGCTCTGTTATGCTGGGGTTTTTGTGCTTGCCATTGTGGTAAAGAAGGACGCTTATGCTCAGTTACTTGATTTGAGTGCTGCTCAGTGCTATATTCCGTTGCAATAATTAATGTCCTTACACTTGATCACCTGGCATATACTAATGATTAATACAATAAATTAAGTTAGACCAACATAAGAAAATTAATCAAATTAAACCATAGCAAATGAGTTTGATGATCTTAATGAACTTAGTACATTGATTTGAACTAATCCAACTAAATTATGCTGTCTCAATGAAACTGACTTAATCTGAATGAAAGACATTAAATTGCTTCTAAAATCTCATTCAATTAAGTTAGGGTAATGAATGTTAGAGCGTATTACCTCACCTGTGTAAAGACGTGTGAAAGTGAGTGGTCCCATGTTGATGTATTCAATGTCAGAAAGCTGAGAAAGTTCAGAACGAGACATTTTTGCAGTTTAGTTTTAACACTATACCGCTGTAGGCATCAAATATGATACACAACCTTTGATGGCTCCTGTCTCATTCTCTGTTCCAGCTGAAAAGCAAAAAAATCATATGTTTATGGCACCATCTAGTGGTTATTTGTGAAAAAAATGTGGCGTCAATGTTTATATCGATATATTTAAAATGGCAGAAGACTTCTGCAAAAAATGACTCTTATGTTGGGATAAATTAATAAAAAAATAAATTAAGTAAAAGTGACAGTAATGATTATATTTTCATTGATATTTTAAAATGAGTATTTGCGGAATAGAAGCAACTTGTGCTTGGTTAAAATTTTGTATATTATTTTATTGAAAAAGCATGTTGAAATTACATGCATCAAATACGATACAACAGGCTTTTGAGGTATACCTCTCAATCACTATTACATTACATTCATGCCCATATATATATATATATATATATATATATATATATATATATATATATATATATATATATATATATATATATTGGGCCTATAGTGAAAAGAATACCATCCACACTGTGAAGCATGGTGGTGGCTCACTGATGTTTTGGGGGTGTGTGAGCTCTTAAGGCACGGGGAATCTTGTGAAAACTGATGGCAAGATGCAGCATGTTAACAGAAAATACTGGCAGACAATTTGCATTCTTCTGCATGAAAGCTGCTCATGGGACACTCTTGGACTTTCCAGCACGACAGTGACCCTAAGCACAAGGCCAAGTTGACCCTCCAGTGGTTACAGCAGAAAAAGGTGAAGGTTCTGGAGTGGCCATCACAGTCTCCTGACCTTAATATCATCGAGCCACTCTGGGGAGATCTCAAACGTGCAGTTCATGCAAGACAACCAAAGACTTTGCATGACCTGGAGGCATTTTGCCAAGACGAATGGGCAGCTATACCACCTGCAAGAATTTGGGGCCTCATAGACAACTATTACAAAAGACTGCACGCTGTCATTGATGCTAAAGGGGGCAATACACAGTATTAAGAACTAAGTGTATGCAGACATTTGAACAGGGATCATTTCATTTTTTTCTTTGTTGCCATGTTTTGTTTTATGATTGTGCCATTCTGTTATAACCTACAGTTGAATATGAATCCCATAAGAAATAAAAGAAATGTGTTTTGCCTTCTCACTCATGTTTTCTTTAAAAATGGTACATATATTACCAATTCTCCAAGGGTAGAGCTTGAGCACAACTGTATATATATATATATAAAACAGTATTGAAGGAGTTCCCATCTATGCTGGGCACTTATTGGCTGTTTTTCTTTATTATTTGGTCCAAGTCATCAATTTCAAAAACGTTTTTTTTTTTTTTTTTTTTTTTTTTAATTAAATTTTAGTTTTATAATGAAATAAATTAATATGGTGGCACAATTATATTTTTGTCTACAAAATTAATTTCAAATATTTAAGCATACGCCTTCAGATCAAAAGATTTTTAAGATCATGAGAAACATTTCAGTCAAGTGTTTCAAAACTTTTGACCAGTAGTGTGTGTGTGTATGTATATATATATATATATATATATATATATATATAAAAATCATAGAGCTTTGAACATTCTGACATATACTTTTTATAAGATATATTTAAAGTGTGAACTAATACTTCTGTGTATTTTCATATATGCAGCCTGCTCTGTCATTATAAAGATCTCATTATTATACATTACAAGCTATTATGATGTCATTTTACCATAAGTTCCTGAGACCCAGCAAAAAAGTTTTTTTAAAAGTCAATATTGTGTTTGGTGCATAAGATACATATGGTAAAAAAAAATTTATTTAATTGTTTTATTTTTTATTCATGTTGTATTTGATGTGCTGAATTGAGCTGTGATACATTTCAATCCATATTTATGGACCAAGGAGAGGAAATTGTCATGGCCAAATTCTCAAGTATTTGGTATCTCTGAAAAGCCCAGGGAGTCCACTGATAATACCCCAAGATTTACCAATGTAGCATGTATGGGATAAGAAAATGTCCTATACAAAATAAATTGCAGGGCCTCAGGAAGATTGTGACCTTTAAAGCCTAATGTATCAAATATGATACATTAAAAAAAGCATGTGCAATTTTTATACTTTGTCTAATGGTACTAAAACCAGTTTAATGTAAAAAAAAATAAAGTAAATAAATTAAAAAAATATATATAAATTTCTGACAATTCTTTCTTATGTCAGGCTTTACAGGGTTAATAAATGTTCTTTATGGACTGGGAATGAAGTTTTGACTTGTGGAAGTTACAGTATGTTTAATTAATAATATATCAAGCTCTTTTTTTTTTTTAAACGAATGATAAAGGAAAATTAGATTCTTCATGATATGACCCCACTAAGATAAAGCAGTCTTGTGCTGAATGATTAAAAGTACTTCATGAATTACTCTATCCTGCCATCTGGCATCTGCCTCAATGCGCTGATCTCCATTTGAATGTATTTGTTTATAGGTTTTGCATTCAAAATACTCTCACAGCATGTCTTCGCCTCTGATCTGCATTCAGCCTGCTCATCACACAAACTGCAGCACATCTACAATTAGTTTCTTCCTTGTGTTGCAGAATTCAAGACAAGAATCAAGCCTTTAGAACTTAATGCCCGTCAACTTGCTCCCAGCTCCAATTTGTCAGACAAGGATTTTCTAAAACCATATTGTCATAACTCTCACTCTCGCTGGCTGTAATAGCACAGCTACTGTGTGACTGGAAATATTTCATTTTTATTTTGTCTGGCCTGTTTGGTTGTCTGCTTTCTTCCCTGTTAAGGACATGTCTCTGCTCAGAGTGCATTACATAAGAGCCTTTCTCTTTCCTTTTCTTCTACTTAATGTCTGATCATATGAGTGGCGATATAATTTGTGGAATTGAAGCGGATGGACTGCCACTTAAACTCAAACTTACCACTTATATTTTTATATTTTCAGAAAAAAAATAATGAGTGGTGCATGCAGACGCAAAAGTAGCTGCCACAATGCTAGGATTCTGTGGGTGATTGTTATGTGGTTGCTAAGATGTTTTGAGTTGTGATGGGCCAAGACAATTATTGGCCAGTAATTGTGCCCGTTTGGCCAATTAACAGAAAAGGTCATTTTACTCAGTTTTTGCTCTAAAATCTACCAATAGTTTGTTAATAGATAAGTAATCTTATTCGATTTCATTAAATTGTATTATATACTGTATATACAGCTCTGGAAAAAATTAAGAGACCACTGCAAAATTATCAGTTTCTCTGATATAGATGTTTATAGATGTTTGAGTCCTCGATCCTCCAACTGGTCGTCTAATGGTTAGACAGAGACCTGGAGAGGCCTTCAAGCCACAGTGTCTCGCACCCACTGTGAAATTTGGTGGAGGATCGGTGATGATCTGGGGGTGCTTCAACCAGGCTGGAATCGGGCAGATTCGTCTTTGTGAAGGATGCATGAATCAAGCCACGTACAAGGTTATCCTGGAAGAAAACTTGCTTCTTTCTGCTCTGATAATGTTCCCCAACTCTGAGGATTGGTTTTTCTAGCAGGAAAATGCTCCATGCCACACAGCCAGGTCAATCAAGGTGTGGATGGAGGACCACCGGATCAAGACCCTGTCATGACAAGCCCAATCTCCAGACCTGAACCCCACTGAAAACCTCTAGAATGTGATCAAGAGGAAGATGGATGGCAACAAGCCATCAAACAAAGCCGAGCTGCTTGAATTTTTGCACCAGGAGTGGCATAAAGTCACCCAACAGCAATGTGAAAGACTGGTAGAGATCATGCCAATTCCACCAAATATTGATTACTGAACTCTTCCTAAGTTAAAACATTAGTATTTTGTTTTTAAAAATTAAATATGAACTTGTTTTCTTTGCATTATTCGAGGTCTGAAAACATATTTTTTGTTATTTTGACCAGTTGTAATTTTCTGCAAATAAATGTTCTAAATGACAATATTTTTATTTGGAATTTGGGATAAATGTTGTCAGTACTTTAAAGAATAAAACAAAAATTTTCATTTTACTCAAACACATACCTATAAATAGTAAATCCAGAGAAACTGAATTTTGCAGTGGTCTCTTAATTTTTTCCAGAGCTATATATATATATATATATATATATATATATATATATATATATATATATATATATTATACAGTGTATATATATTAGTATACAGTATATATATATATATATATATATATATATATATATACATATATATATATATACATACATATATATTCTAAATTGTGATGGCTAGACGACTGGGTCAGAGCATCTCTTAACAGCAAGTCTTGTGGAATTTTCTCGGTATGCAGTGGTTAGTAACTACCAAAAGTGGTCCAAGGAAGGACAACCGGCGACAGGGTCATGGGCGCCCAAGGCTCATTGATGCGTGTGGGAAGCGAAGGCTAGACCGTCTGGTCCGATCCCACAGAAGAGCTACTATAGCACAAACTGCTAAAAATGGGCACATGAGCATCAGAACTGGACCGTGGAGCAATGGAAGAAGGTGGCCTTGTCTGATGAATCACATTTTCTATCATGTGGACAGCTGGGTGCGTGTGCGTCGTTTACCTGGGGAAGAGATAGCAGCAGGGTGCACTATGGGAAGAAATCAGGCCGGTGGAGAGAGTATGATGCTCTGGGCAATGTTCTGGTGGGAAACCTGGGGTCCTGGCATCACGTACCACCTACCTAAAGATTGTTGCAGACCACATACACCCCTTCATGGCAACGGTATTCCCTGATAGCAATGGCCTCTTTCAACAGGATAGTGCACCCTGCCACACTGCAAAAATTGTTCAGGAATGGTTTGAGGAACATGACAAAGAGTTAAAAGTGTTGACCTGGCCTCCAAATTCCCCAGATCTAATTCCAATTGATCATCTATGGGACGTGCTGGACCAACATGTCCGATCCATGTAGGCCCCACCTTGCAACTTACAGGACTTGAAGGATCTGCTGCTAAAGTATTGGTGCCAGATACCACAGGACACCTTCAGAGGTCTTGTGGAGTCCATGTCTGTACGGGTCAGAGCTGTTTTGGCAGCACGAGGGGGACCTACATGATATTAAGCAGGTAGTTTTAATGTTGTGGCTGATCAGTATATATGTATTAGGGCTGGCGTAATTAATTGCATAAATAAATATTTGATGAGAAAGGCCCCAAATAAAGATGATTCAATATACAATAATCAAAATAATTATAAAAATATAAAATAATAAAGATCATTCAAAGACATTACATTGTTACGGCAGACAAGTAAAGTGTTGATTAAACATTACAAATAGTGGCTTTGGAAGACAATATATTCTTTGTTTCATAGCATTGAACATAAGCCTATTATTGACCTGCCATACAGTCCACAGCAATCCATTTTGCAACTGCATTTGTCTACCTGTACGAGGTAGACAGGTATTTTCTTATAGGACTTATTCTTGCATCAGTCTGTGCTATTTTGGTGGGTCTTTGTACACATTCATCAGACAGAAGATTTTGTGGTTGTGTGTTGCATTTCCCTGGTTGTCAGCACCTCACACCATAAACCCAGCATTTTTAGGATGAAGTCTAGAGTTAAATGTAGTTTGAAACTTAAAACTGAAAAACGTGCCTCGAAACAGCTGGAGTTGTGCTGACTGCCCCCTGCTGAGTGTAACTCACAAAAATATGAAGGTGGTAGTCAAGCCTTCCCATCATTTACTCACCCTCGTGACATCCCAGATGTGTATGGCTTTTTTTTCTTTCTTCTTCTTCTTCTGCAGAACACAAACAATGATTTTTAGAAGAATATCCAACTTGGTCTCATAAAATTATCATTACTTTACATCCATTTTTGCAAACTGATTTTTACGTGCCGCTTTCTACGTTTCTCTGCTGTTTCCTGGTGAAATGAACACTAGAGGCACTACAACAACTGTGGGTTTTATCATTGTCGCACAAATCTCGAGTACAATTGCTGATTATGACTTTATAAAAATGTATTTTTCACTCCATTACCCATCCCCCGCTATGTTATGATATCAAAACACTTTACATTAACGCATGCTTTGAAAACTGATGCATTTTAACACTTGTATTACAGACCCACCTACATATACACACTTATTTCTACACCATTAGCTTGTTTGGTAGCTCACCTGATAGAGTGTTGGACTTTAGACTTGACAACCATGGTTTGAAATCCAGCCAAAGATGCACGAATGTGAAAGTAGCATAGAAATGACATGAAATTACTTGGTTGCTTCAGTAAATATGTGTTGTTGTCATTTTGTTTTTTCATTTTGAATTTGCATTTTAAAACACTATCAGTTAGGGTTAGGTGTTGGTTAAGCGTGTCTGTTTTGTTAAACTCTCATTTACCTTTTCGGGCACTATTGGTTAGGTTTAAGGTAAAGTTTTAGGTTAGGGAGGTACATTTTACTTATTAAAACCTCCATCTAAAATTCACCATAAAAACCTCATCTGATTACAACTTCATTTTGCTTGGTTTTTGTGCCCCCGCTGGACATTTGACTTGAAAACTGCAGCCAAACGTGTAATGAAGCATGTAATTTCAGTTTTGCAAAAACGTTGCAATGCTCACGTAAATTTCATGAGACCATGCTGAGAATATCTCACCTCTGCAGGTCCTCACAATGCAAGTGAATGGGGACCAACATTTTGAAGCTCCGAAATGCACCTAAAGGCAGCAAAAAAATAATCCATATTATTCAAGTGGTTAAATCTATATTTTAGAAACGATATAATAGGTATGGGTGAGAAACAGATCAATGTTTAAGTCCTTTTTTACTATAAATACTCCTCCCTGCCCAGTAGTTGGCGATATGCACGAAGAATGTGAATTACCAAAAACAAAAGAAAGAGAATGTGAATGTGAAAGTGGAGATTTTTGGTAAAACATTTCTTAAATATTGATCTCTTTCTCACTCACACCTATCATATCGCTTCTGAAGACATGGATTAAACCACTTGAGTCGTTTGGATTATTTTTATGATGCCTTTATGTGCTTTTGGAGCTTCAAATTTTGGTACCCATTCACTTGCATTGTCTGACCATCAGAGCTGAAATATTCCTCTAAAAATCTTTGTTTGTATTCAGCAGAAGACAGAAAGTGATATACATCTGGAATGGTATGAGGGTGAGACAATTATGAGAGCAATTAAATTTCTGGGTGAACTATCCCTTTAAGTTACTCAGTTGGAAGGACAATTCCTTATTACAGAAGTTACACATGGTTAGGATGAATAATTAATTGTCTTATTTTTTTATATGAAAAATCAACAGCATTAATATATAATAAGCATTATATCGGCCATTGCCACCCCCTCTATAAATATCAGAATCAGCATCAACTATTAAGGAATTCATATTGGTGGAACTCTAGTTTTGAGTGGTTGTTAGCATGTTGCTATGCAGTTGCTAGCGAGTTGTTGGTCGTAAGAGCCCACACCCAAGTCTCTATGATAGTTTAGTTGATATTCAGGTCCCTCCTTCAGGATAAATATATGGGTATGTTACATTCAGGAGTGATCATCCCTATGCCCCTATTCCCTTCACAGACTTTACCATCCTCTATGAGTGCTTTGGAGGGCTGAAAAGTGTGGGGCTCAAAAATAAATGTAATTCGGAACTCACTTTAAAGTGGAAATTCAGTTTGAAGCAATCTTACAGCATGACTATCATGACTGTGATTCCTTTGAGGCGGCCTTTGAAGGCTCATTTATCCTGTTTGGAACGCAGGGTGTGTGATTTTTTTTCACCCGGTTTATTGTCTACCAGGTGAAACTCATAAGTCTGATTGTTTACAAAAGTAAGCACACCTCTCCTCAACAAGGGGTTTGTTCAAATCCCTTACTCTTAGTATGAGCAAAAGTAATAGTGATGCTTGCCTATGTGAGCACCACTAAAAAATTTGGATTTGTTTGAAGAAGACAAGCCACATTTGACATATCACAGTGAAAGACTGTTTGTTTTGTTTTGTGAGAGACGTGTCAAAGTAACGCACATGATCCCATACATCTCATTATTTCACAAATCAGACAATAGCCTCTGCTGTCCTAAACGGAGGAAAAATAACAAAAGCGAGCTGTCACTCACACTCGCAAATGTGAGATAACAGCAGCCATCTCGTCACTGCCCCACTACCAACACTTTCATCTAACAATATGCTGTCCATGCGCTGAAAACATTTCACTTGTGGAGATGCCATACCGGGATATGGTGTCATGTTTCAAAACTTTCTGACAGCCAAATGACTATGTGCTGTTGTCTTAAGGAGAGTGCAGATCCAAAATGCAATAGTATTTCTACACTGAGCAATAAGAGTTACACTTAAAATTTCTGCTCAAAACAGGCTGAAATCAGTAGTCTATGGCTACGTCTGAAAACTGGAAAATGCTGCCTTTGAAGCCTGTATACAGAGATAGGATTAAAATAAGGTCCTTTTTAAACTGTTCTGAGATCAGTTGTCTTTAAGAGGTCCATTCATTCAAAAATGCTGTTAGCTGTCAGCCATTATGTTTTTGGAAGCAGCCTACATAATTACATCATGTACCCATGCATCAAAGAGCTCATCAGTAGAGATTCAGAAGTAAAAAAATCCCATTCATTTTTCTCCAAAGATAATTTTTTTGAGATTATGTCAGTGTTGTAGTCGAGACCAGCTCATCCAAGTCCAAGTCCAGTCCGAGACCAGAGTAGGTCGAGTTACAGTCAAGACCAAGTCCGGAGAGGGTCGAGTCCGAGTCAAGTAAATTAAAGGCTGAGTCTAAGACAAGAGTTTTTTATGAATGTGTTTGTGACAGGAGGAGGGCGTGGCCGAGCTGTGATGATGCACGGCCAGTGCAGAATCAGCTGATCAGCAGGAGAGTGAGATAAAGGGAAGCCGGAGGCGCCGGTTCGAGAGAGAGAGAGAGACGCACTCGGCCATGCTGTATGTGCGTCTGTGTTTGTTTATGCTTGTTTTATGTTGAGTTTCTTATTAAACTCTGTTTACTGTTCAGCCAGTTCCCGCCTCCTCCTTGCCCGTCCTTTATCTGTTACAGTATTAAATGTATAGTTTAAAGAACTATTGACTCTAGGCGCATATATAAATCTAATTTATAATTTGCTTAACCTTATGTTGGTTAAACAGTACTAAAAGTTAAGAGTAAAAATTAAATAAACTGCATGTCCTAGGTTAAGTGAACAAATTGGTATTACAATTACGACATGTCAGTGTTAACAAAATGTCAGTGAAAAACTCAAATTAAAGGTTTAAATGTAAACTATATTCCATTCAAGTCAAGTAAACATTTCTGCTTTACAAAATACAGTATTACTGTACTATAACTAAATGGGCCTAAACACCAAACAATAATTTAAATAATGTACAATTGACAATGTTTATGTAGAAAGTGAATATAAACATTTATATTCAATTTGTTAACAATTTCCTCAATCGCACTACTATATTTCATTCACTGCAAGTCAAGTAAGCATTTCTTCTTACTTTTGCCTGCAAGATTTTATCTCGAGGTACACACAGAAACCGTTTTTTGTTTTTGTTTTCAGAAATTATTCAATTCTGATGACAATAGAGAAATATTTTTACATTTTCTTCAATACTGTACGTGTTCTAAAAGACTAGAGGCTGTTCAGACCAAGGCAGTGCAACAAACCCAGATAGCACAAGTACGTCTCCGAGATGTCTGTTTTAGATCTTTTCATCTGGAAAACATCTAACATCTGCTAAACATATTAAAAAGATCTCAAAGATGTCTGCTGAATATCTTATTGACATCTGAAACATACTTATTGACATACGTCCTATAGCTAACAACGTAAAATAGATGTCTTACAGATGTAAACACACATCAAATAGACGTCTGGGTGTTGTACGTGTGCTATCAGGGAATAGAGTATAACACAGGTGTCTCGAGACACGTTTTTAACAGATGATGTCCTTTTTATCTTGAAAAAAGAACTTAAAAAAAAAAATGGTGGTGCTCCTGCACAAAAAAAAAAAGGCAAAAACACAGCAATATGTAATGCAGTGATCAAAGACATCCATTTAGCATGTTTACATAGAAAAACAACTGAAAAACGGCATGGATGGACGCAAAACGCGTTTGGTGTGAACAGCCCCTTATTACCAAGAAACAGCACCAATAGAAGTTTCTCAAAGTTACCTCTCAAAAAAGCAGTCTTTTGTTGACTGTAGGTAAATATCCACTTGTGGAGCCGAGGAGGGCGGGGCCGGGTTGGAATGAGACACACCCGGTCCCCAATCAGCCTGATGGGGCGTGCGAGGGATAAAGGCGGCCGGGGACGACAGTTCGAGAGAGAGAGAGAATTACAGACAGCTGTGCTGTGTTTTTAGTTGTGTGTTTTTGGTTGGGGTTTTGTTTAATAAATTATTATTTGAGTTGTCAAGCCGGTTCTCGCCTCTTCCTTTCCTCTAAACCCCCTTACACTCCTCCTTCCCGGGTTTCGGCACCAGTGTAAGGGGGTTTAGAGGAAAGGAGGAGGCGAGAACCGGCTTGACAACTCAAATAATAATTTATTAAACAAAACCCCAACCAAAAACACACAACTAAAAACACAGCACAGCTGTCTGTAATTCTCTCTCTCTCTCGAACTGTCGTCCCCGGCCGCCTTTATCCCTCGCACGCCCCATCAGGCTGATTGGGGACCGGGTGTGTCTCATTCCAACCCGGCCCCGCCCTCCTCGGCTCCACACCACTTTATCCAACAATTGGTTTGTTTTCCGTTTTCTAAAATATCCCGATGCTGTTTTAATGAGTGAGAAACTGCTGAAATTATTCAGTGAGATAGTAGTCTGAACTAATTGGACTGAATAGCCAATCGATTCAAACTTTTTTGCTAACCTGTTTGGCCAATTCGCTAAAAAGAACCGACTCGACAGAATTTATTCGTGAACTGGGCATCACTAGTTCCGATTCTACGCAACAGACTGAAATGCGGGACAAACGTCAAGATCTCTGATATTGTCAGTCAAAAATATTTGTCAGATAAGTTGAAGCTTTCACAGTATATTTTTTGAAAAGGGACTCAACTGGACTCTGGGTTAAGTCTGAGTCCACACTTGTTCGAGTCAAATTGCTCATGAGTCCATGACAAGCCCAAGACCATGAAAATATGGTCTTGGACTTTGTCTCGAGACCGAGTCCAATCTTGAGTACTACAACACTGGATTATGTATACACAGGACCTACAATGAGCTCTGAGTGGTTAGGCAATACAACTCATATAGCATCTCATAATGACTACTTGTCATAATTTGTACAAAATGGCAAAATCATAAGATATTGTATTACGACTTAGCTCAAACGAAAAGTTTCAACTTTTATTCCCATAGAGACCCACCAACCAATAAACAGAATTTCAAATCGATACAATACAGGCAGATAGCCTCCTATCTAACACCTTATTTTAAGAAAGGCAACGTCTGTAAACAAATTTTGTTCCTCATTACACATTTAGAATCAGAACCAGAATGAGCTTTATTGCCAAGTGTTCTCACGTACACAAGGAATTTGTTTTGGGTGATAGGAGAAACAAGTGCACACAGAATATAAAACAAGGTAAGAGTATAAATAGACATAAAAAAATAGGACATATAACATAGAATGGTGTATGTACATGTGCAAGTGGCAATATATGTGCAAGGTAGGGGTATGTACAGTTATTGAATTAAATATGAGTGAATTTACATGTGTACATGAGATTCAGTATGCATTTACATTATTGCTCTATGGGGAAGTCCTGAAGGCAGTTTAATTGTTCATGTGGAAAATGGCCTGAGGGTAAAAACTGTTCTTGTGCCTGGATGTCCTGGCGCTGAGTGCTCTGTAGCACCGGCCAGAGGACAACAGTTCAAAAATGGAGTGGGCAGGGTGTGTGGGGTCCAGAGTGATTCTACCTGCATATTTCCTCACTCTGGAGATGTACAGGTCTTGGAGGGTGGGCAGGGGGGGCATCAAAAATCCTCTCAACAGTCCTGACTGTCCGTTGTAGTTTCCTTTTGTCTGATTTGGTGGCTGAACCAAACCAGACGGTTATAGATGTACACAGGACAGACTCAATGACGGATGAGTAGAACTGTATCAGCAGCACTTGTGGCAGGTTGAACTTCCTCAGCTGGCGAAGGAAGTACAACCTCTGCTGGGCCTTTTTCACAATGGAGTCAATGTGGGTCTCCCACTTCAGGTCCTGTGAGATGGTAGGTTTGGTAGGATGGTTTGGATAAGGGTTTAGACTTTATAAAGACTTTACTTAGGTTTAAAAATAAACCTTGATTTATATTGGTTTTGTTTCAGGTTAAGAGTTAAACTTATATGAATAAAAATCATAATAGCATTGATCGTTGGTTCGTCTATTTGTCTCTGTGGGAGTAGTCGTATGTTTTTGTATGATCTCTTCAGATTTCTCTATCTTTTAATATTAGGGTAAGGAATAGCCTAACCCAGACTTATGATGAGACTGGGTTGGTCAGTATAGGCCTACGCTTCTGTAGATGCCAGATGTGAGATTTTGATGTAATTTTAGTAGATTGTTTAGTAGTTTAATAGATTTAATAGACTGTGTTAAATTGCAGAGTTTCTGAAGTAAAGAACTATACTACCCATAATCCTGAAGAAAGATCCACCAATCAGAGTAGTCGCTGTTACCATGGAAAGAGGAATCTTGTAAAAAAAGCTCAGCAGTGGCCACCCACTCCCATAAACCATTGCAAATTACATTCAGTCAGTCTCGCTACACTCTCAAACAGTTTTCTGTTTGTACATATTTGAATATTTTGAAATAAACTAAAATTATATAGTTTATACTTATAGTCACTGACTACAAAAATGTGATTTTTATTTTGAAGTTGTGTTTACTTTGATTACATAATTGGCAATGCTTCACGAGATGAATACCTCAATACCTCATAAATGAATTTAAGAACACAGCCTTGTGCTTGTCTTTTTTTTCCGATTTTCAAATGCATACTTTAAATCAAACATTGTAATGTATTGTGATTCATCTCAACGCTGTTGCTGTTGTTGTTGTTTAATGGAGTAGAACTCTACTGAAGAATTTTTGGACAAGCCTATTGAGAAAATATAAAGGAAAGACTATACTATGTCCTTACTTGTTGAATTACACCCACACACAGGCCTAAAATAATATACCAATTTCAGATAAATCTAAATCTCTAGTAATATCATGCAAGCTACCATAAACACTCCTATTCACACAGCCTTTATATAGTCTTTTTACTACATCTCTCCTCCTCACTTTTTCCTCTCAAACACCCATTTCTGTTTGCTCTCAAAGCGGTGTATCCATTCCGAAATTAATTCATTCTCAACGCACTCTTTTAATCCCATGTTTTTCAGCAGAACTGTTTTCCAGAGGCTGCATCACATATGGCCACGAGAGCGTAATCTCCCTGTGCCCTCTTTCTCTCTGGCTTTAAGCCCTCCATCCATCCATCCCATTAGCTACTACGCACATCTGTCTGCAGCTGGAGGACTGACAGAGCAATGCATCAGTGTTGCAATTTCCAAAGCCAGAAGAATTTTCTTAACAGAGAACAAATTTAATTTTGAAATGGTAACAATACTGCAAAACACGATTTTTAGATTTTTTAAGATAATATGAGTGGTGCTTGACATGAAGAAAAGAAAATTGGAAGTGAAAAATATCACAGCACATTTCCTGTTGGCTGTTACTTGTGAGACTAGTGAATAAAGTTAACTCTACCAATTCATTTATGAACCCAAAGATGCCGAAGCGCCAAAGAATTGTCTAATCCTTGTGATTACTTTGTGCATTCTCTGTGTTAAGTTGTACAACACACATTAAACCACTGAATATGGAATAAAGAGCATGCATTCACACTGCAGGGAGCAAATTAGTGGAAGGTGCCACACTGTGTAGCTAGCTGCTGCTGTCAATTCACTGTCAAGGTCGTAGGCCATGCATGGGATTTGCCTCTACTTAATGTAAGTCCTGCATTTAACCCTTTGCTTTGAGATTTCACAAAGAAGTGCAAGATGATGACATAACCCGCAGAGAACAACAGAAGACGAAGGTGGAAACAACAACAGTATATGTGCACATCAAGAGTATGTGTGAGGAGGTCAGGAGATACCTGCATTTGTATATATTGAGTCTGAAAGACTATAAAGACATGTTTATAGATCTAACCTCCCAAAGAGAAATAGTCCAGTACTGCTTAGCAGTCATAGCGTGCATGCATCAACCACCTGTGTGTGCGTGCAAGGTCAAATGGAGTACACTTTAAAAGGCTTGAGTGTTCAAATGAATTATACTTTGGGCTTTAGATATTTAGATTATTTTAAAGACAGGCGAAACGACCAAGGGGGATAGCACAAACAACTCCCCTCCCCTCCACCGTAATAGAACGTTACCCACTCAAAACATCAAAATGCTGCACCCCAACATCGCATTCACTGTTTACTCCAATTTCCTTACATAATTTATATCTTAACTGTCTGATTTATCCCATGTTCCATGGGCAATAGAAATTACAATTTTAGCTGTGGGATAAAGACACGCTTCCACCTGATTTTTCTCATGTTCTTACATACAACAAAACATGTCTCCAAAATGCAACGCTTCTGCACAAGACACTGACCATGTTTACATGAATTTAAGAAAACGGTTTATTCCAAGGTTCTGAAACATCATGTAAACGAGAATGGCGATTTCCTTATGCCGCTTAACAGATTAAGAGAAAGTGGTTTAACACACCAGAGTTTCTCCCGGAGAACACGGCTTATTTGGCCATGTAAACAAATAAGCTGCTCTGTAACAGGTTTTTGAGGAGTGTGCATGTGCATGAATGGAGCGGATCACAAACGTTATAGGATGGAGCCCAACAGCAAGTCAACACAGCAGAAAGAATTCAACATTTCTAGGAGCGCATGGGAAAAGCACACACACTATAAACTATTCCCATTATTCTCACCAATGTAAAATATCGGCTGTCCCTCACGCTCGCATATACATGCTCATACATTGGGGAAATTCCGGAGTTTGACGCAAGAGGGTAACCCCACTATTGCAGTGCAATTCCACTGCAGGTTGTGATGCAAAGTTAAGGAAACAAATACAGCAACAATATCTGGAATAGATATTGGAATATCTGGAAATAAAGCGAAGCAGCAGAGAACAAAATAAAGTCTTCCTTGTAAGCCATATTTGTTATTTACACAAGCGTTGCAGGGAAATTATGTTACTGTGGAGAAAGCTGCTTACTGAACGATCCGTATGTATGGAAGAGTAAAGAATATGCCGCTTATGCAGTGCATGTAAACTGTAACGCTGCTTTCTTGCAATAAGCCGCTTTGTGGTGTTCATGTAAATCTAGTCACTGAAAAAACAGCGAGATGTGGAACAGCGGTCAAAGGCATCCGTCTAGAAAGCACATAGAAAACAACAACTGAGAAACAGAGCGTACTGACGCAAAAATGGCATTCGTGTGAACCGCCCCTTTGTTAGAATTTTACATTTCAAATGTTTAATCTATTCAGTGAGTGTGGAATTTAAATTTTAAATGTAGGATTATATAACACGTTCAAGAGAGTTTAGGGGGTCGCACACCAGACGCGTCTGGCGGACGACATGTGCGTTCTAAAATTTGAAACAACTGTATTCAATGAATGTATGCACACTGCTACCGCTGCTCGGCGTCTTTCGGCGGGGCCCAACCAGGACTCCGGAGGCTGCACAAATTAATACTCCGCTCCGTTAAATTCAACCCAAATTATTATCAAAGGAAATAGATTATTTACTCTAGCCTTGTTCATTCTTGAAGATGAGAAAACCCTTTGTAACTTTTGTGTGTAGCCTACTGTCTACCTGAACCGCATCGACATGCCCTGTGTTTGATACCTGTGCCTGTCCTATCCGCAACTTAACATTTTTACAATTTTAAACGGGGATAAGACACACATGTACACAGAGACAAATTAAATGCAAAAAGATTTGAATATAAACCGCTCTACCTGATTTTAAAAGTATGATTTATTCTACATTCGACGAGCGTTAGAATTTTACATTTCAAGCGTGGAATTGAAATTTTAAACAGGATAGGATACCATACCCCACAAATTTGAATTTCAACGCTCGTCGAATGTATACACCCAGCTCCATCTGGTTTATCCCACGTTCACTGAGCATTAAGAATTTCGCCGCTTCTATAAAACAAGCGGGTGGCACATAATCCCGTTCCCCTCCCAACCACTCCCAACATCCACACGCTTCTCCAATCCGCTCTCACTCGTTCTCTTTCCCGCTCCAGTGTGCTCGCTGATGCCGCAGCTCCAGTAGCCGCACTCTCTCTCTGATATAAACACACAGCACAGTCATGGCGACAATGACGGTCCAACCGATCACCCTGGAGCGTGGTGAGTACTGACAAACGCACGCCCATTCACTTCTCGCTTGATGAGAGATGGTGGAGGTAACTTTAGGGTTTTGCCCAATGCGTTTCTATGTATTTTTGGATTATTGAACTTGGAGGAATGATATATTGTCACTGGGCTGTAGATGTTTTGGTGAATGTTGCCTTCTCGTTTCGGCTTGGTATGATGATTATTATTCATTATTCATCCGCAGACAGTTGTTTGGGGCTCTATGCGCACACTTCAGCACTTTAGGCGCTAATTCCTTCATGCACTTTGCTGCGACTCAATGCAAGGTTTTCCCATCCTTATATTCTACTTTACAGAAGATTATCCAACTTCGTGCATGCAAAACGGGCGTTCCGACCGTTATTATTCTGTTTTTATATGCCACGTAAAAAACGAATCAAAGCTTTTATTTTTTATTTATTTATTTTTATAATTTTTTTTACAATGAACCACAAATGTTTTAGCACATCCTACACATGCATAGTCCTGTTGGAATAAAGGAAATATTTCACAATGTGACTTTTATCACGGCAGCAACCTTGTCGTTGCTTAATTTAACAACACCAGTCAGTGCCCAAGGGTCTAAACTGTGAAGAGAAGACTCAAGCGACAGTGAGAGCAACCATATGTGCTGGCTGATGGCGCGCTGTTGTTCTTTTATTGCGCGATTAAATGTCCGCGAAAGCAAACCGCAAATTCAATTTCGTTAAGTAACGATTATATAGCGCGCAGAATGACTGATTACCTATGGCAACTGAAGCCAGTTCAAGCGGCACTCATGCAAGGTGATGGAAATGGAGATATTTATAGAGTAATGAGATCCCTCTGGCATGTGCACATCGTGGTTAAGGATATATGCATGGGATTTAGGTGTGTATTTCAGATTAGAATAAATGACTGTCCCGAATTGCATACATTCTGCAATTCAAGCAATAGACTCTACAACTCTAGAACGCTGTCACGAAGCTATTCTTTATTGCAATAATTGTACAGGATGACAATAGCAAAAACATGTCAAGCAACTGCACTAAATGACAGAAATAAACAAAAATTAACTTTAAAAAAAGGAGAGAAAAAGAAGCAATAATACAGTAATCACGAGGCATTCATCAACTTCGCAGATAAAGTCACAGTTTATATATATATATATATATATATATATATATATATATATATATATGTGTGTGTGTGTGTGTGTGTGTGTGTGTGTGTGTGTGTGTGTGTTACTAAATGTTTGGAAAGTTAACAATATTGAGTTAGAATCCTGGATGAAGATCACAAATTTGGGGATAGCAGATGAGAACTTGTGTTAAAAAAAAAAAAAAAAAAAAAATATATATATATATATATATATATATATATATATATATATATATATATAATGTATATGTGATCAAGTAAAAAAGATACAGTCAAAGGACATAATCACAAAGCAGTCTACACTACAAGTGATCCTGACATCAGCAACCCAGTTGACTAATCAAAATGCTTTATAGAGCGCAACTGTGTCCACCAACTTTATCAGCCGTCTTGGTTCTGAAAGTATTTTTCACATTATTTCCATCCATAGGGAGTCCCCATTAAGCATTGTGAATGATGTAATTGAATTAAAAATGATGGAAAAATATAAAACTATTGATTTAAATTTAAAGCTGATATGTACAAATGTATAAGTATAGAGTTTAGGGAGACTGACTTGAATGTGCCATTTACTGTGCACCATGTGAATGAGAGTTTCACTGCGGAGCATTTTTGGCGCAGTTTGTTGGGTGTGATTCACTGATTGGTGGATCTTTCTCTGCTGGATCACAGGTGCTGTAGTTCTTCAACAGGAATTCTGCTAGTAAACATGATTGTCAAACAATCAAGTTCAAATAATGCAGACTGGTGGCTTCAGCACAAACAGATAAACCACTGGTTAACAACCTGGGAGCTCATGGAAAGACTGTCTTCGTTAAAGATCAATTCACCTATTGAGTGAATGAATAGGACTTTTATTTTGGGAACCCGACTGCTGCAATCTATTATAAATAATTAAGCTCTTGACTTTGCGTGCATGGAGAGTAGATAGATTTGCTTATAAGTGGAGTGTCACTCAAGTGAGTGGCTCAGTTTGTTTAATTCATTTCAACAAAGTGTTGGATCAACTAAAAGATTGCATAGCAAGAGTGGCTGCTGTTTTCCAATTGGTTCTTGGATAAGGTTATTTCTCAACCATAATGGATGCGATGCAGTTACTCTGGCTATCAAAAGGGTGAACTTGACTAATGTAAGTATATAATGACTAATATTACCATTCAATGAAAACCTTAGATGAAAATATCCCTGGGACACAATGCTGAAAATGGCCACCTATACATTTTAGACATGGTTTACAAAGCGTATATGAGAAATTGCAAAGGCCCCATAGTTATCAATTTACTGTATGTTATATACTATCTGTATATGACAGATTTGTGTTTGTACATACGTGTGTATATATATATATATATATATATATATATATATATATATATTGTCTTATTGTGTATTTCTGTATATACTTATATTTTCTATTCACTTTTTATTTTTATTCTGTTTTTTTATTATTATTTCTGTCTTGTTGTATTGTTTGTGCACTGGAAGCTTCTGTCACCAAGACAAATTCCTTGTATGTGTAAGTATACTGATTCTGATGTTATTTACACAGAACCCCCATTTACAATTACATTTAGCCGAAACCGATTTGTTTGGGTTACATATTTTGAGCACTTCCAGAAATCCAAAGTAATGGTTTTGCTTAAGGAAAGCACATTTAAAGAGACAGTTTTATGATATGAGAAAGCCACAGGCCACATTACTCAACTGGCACCTTACTCTCTTGAAATAAGACTTTGAAATTATACTTTGATCAAAGAGAAAATAACCTGTTTCCCTGTGTTTTGGGTGCAGCTGGTTAACTGGAGGTTATGATTTTCCTGCTCTTGTATGTACATAACAGACATTCACAAATAGCTTGCTGTGTGGGCATGCAGCATGCTGTGTGGGTATTCAGTATGTCATCCATTATGTATAAACACTGCTAATAATCACTGGTGTATAGTATAAAAATGCTCATGTAATCATTTAACAGTCAACCATTTAAAATCCCATATTAATTGTCCACTTTTCTGAATTTTGTGGGGGGATGTGTCCCCCTCAGTGTCTATGGTGGTTGCTTCCCTGTTGAAACCAGAGCAGTACTTCTGACCTGGCGTACTGTACATCATGCTACTTCAATATGAAGTATGTCATATTGATTTTGGTGTAAAATATTCTTTTATTCAGAAAGACAAAATTTGCTTCAAAGTACTTTGCTTAATTATACATGAAGTTTTTGGCCTTAAGTTGACATGCAAGAATCTCATCAAATTTCTTTGGGAACATTCCAAGAGAATATTTACCCAAAACAATATCAGGACAACTATTGCAAATAATATGTCTTGCTTTCACCACTTCCAATTTTCATCCTACGAGTACTGAGTCATACTATTAGGATACTTTTACAACTTGTACCATCTAGTTATATTGCATAAAACAGAGGTTATATAATCATTCCTGTAGGCAAAAGTTTGCATTGCAAACATTCTCTGTCTACCATTTGAAGATAAAAGACCAGACTTCCTGAGATCAAGGTCAAGGAACCATATCTAAGACTATTTTTATCTGACCAGAACTGTCAGTGTTGCCAGTAATTGCATATACAACAAAAGACAGGGTTCATAAGGAAAGACAGACAGTAGTAAACATCAAGGCACAAAAGCACTGAGAGGTCATCTGTACAGCACTTGCATAATTCTCTGTTGGCGCTATTAGACTGTTTGGTGATTTATGTGGCCTCTGCTGTCAGGAATGTCACAGTTTGGCAAATTATTGCTAATTCATGTGGTTTGATAAAGTGAGGTGATGGGATACGAGCTGGACCCCAAAGATGGATATGGCTTTGTGTCTGTGCAAACTCCTGCTGTTTTGGCAAGCCTGTTATCCAGAGACCAGCGTTTTCTTCAGGCTTGTCTGACCCTTAAAGGTTGCCCATCTGAATTTGGAGAGAGCAGCAGATGGCTAGTGCTCTCTCAGGAAATTCATTCTGGCATGTAAAATGTTGAGGATAGTGCACTCCTCAGTAAAATTGTTCTGTTACAAATGTGTGAAACATAGTCCAGAAGTGTCTCAACTAATCGTGTTGTCAGTCTTGGAAAAAGTGTAGATTAATTTACTTAGGATGCTCATGTTTAACTGAATTTAAAAAAGAACACCCTAAAACTGTAATGTAATTGTCATGTTATTTCTGTCACAAGAATCATCAAACAGCATTGCAAAAAAGATGACTATTTTCTAACTTTCTAATGGACAACCTGCTGTCACTCCAAACTCACACCATTGGTTGATGCTCAAACAGACGGAGTAATTTTTTGAAAGCACACAATAGAACCACAGTGTTTACACGTTTTAAGGAAATATAGTTGACAGTATGTTAACTTTACAAATTAAAGTAAACATGAAGTCCAAAACTGGCACTGTTTCCAAAGTCCTTATGAAAACCTGCTCCGCTTCTGAAAAAACTTTCCTTTTTGCCTGCTGTACGTAAGTAAAATGGATTGAGAAAACCACATCGAATGGCTTGACAACCTTCAGATTTGCGTGCTCAATACAACATGGTCTTTTTTTCTAACCTTATTATGCTGCATCGAAAGCCATGACAAATGTAGGAGATTCTTACTTGATATCTTCGACTTCCAACCATATAGGCGTTATAATGCCAGATGCTTGAAATATTAGCAATTATTATAAAGTAATAGAGGAACGTTGACTCTATTATTAAATTTTATTTACTTAAAAACAAATGTATATCACTTTTTATGTTGTAAATTGCCCTGGATGCCACCACCTGGGTTTGTGTGACATCACCTTCCTGCATCTCATCGAAATCAAATTAAATTTACGCACAACTTTCCAAGTTGGAAGTCCAACATCAAAAGGAGTTCTATTGCACTTTTCCAAGTAGGAAGTTGGAAATTCTGACTTTCTGATTTGAATGAACACAGCATTATCCCTACCTTAGAATGTGCAGTTTTGTATGCAAATTGTATTGCACCACATATTGAGATGATCATATGAAAGACATAACTAATTGAAACACAATGCACACAACACTCAGTCGCACCTTCTTATCATGTGGTGTCTTCAAAACAGTAACGTAATTTGTTATGGAATTGAATTGTGGTCTTGCAATGTGTACGTCCGCCGCAATCTTGCCACAGAGATTGATGCCCTTGTTATTAGATCCTGTCTATGAAAGGAAACCTCAACAGAGCTGTGAAAGATGAGTTTTAGACTCCCTTGAATAGGAACACTGGGTTTCTGTAGATATCTAGTCACTGCTCTAGACATGCTGACAAAATAGCATTTTTTAGAGAACATTGGAATTTCACTGTATTTTAACTTTTGCAAAGAGTTGGGCCATGTTTTGGAAATATACTGAGCATTTCTCTGTTATCAGGGTTGATTTTTTTAGGCAAGCATCACTATAAATATTAATAGCACTGTTAAAATATAAATATTCCTTACAGTATGATAGGGATTTCCAAAAAACCCTAGTAAGTTATACATTTAGGTGCGGAATAGGGATGATTATAATTAACTGGTAAACCGTTAAACAACAGTAAGAATTTTGACTGATTAATACTATCAGTTAAACAGTTAAAAAAAGTAATTTAAAAATGTTTGCTGCATGGTAAAAGAAAAATAGGCTATACATATCAATCAACTCATGGGGGCCTGACGACACATGCAACCAACCACACGTGCCTACAGCCGTATTTCGCTGAGGGAGCAAAATGAAGCGAGCAAAAAGTAGTACTGCGTGGGACCATTTTGACTGAAAGGACGACGAGGTTATTTATAAGATAGGCAATGCAGTATTGCAGTATAGCAGAAGTACAAGCACAATGCAATACCACTTGCGAAGCAAACATCCACAAGCATCGGGTGTTGGAGGACAACAAACTTTGCTCTCCAGAAGATGCGATGTGCTGCCTGGTCCTCGACCACTACTCCACCTTCTGGCTGAGGACAGCCGCTCCTTCCCGGCGGACAGCAGTGAGTCCTCCAACCCCTGGTGGATGGAACGCCCCTCTGCCCCTGGCAGCGGCTCCACTGCTCCAGGTGGCCAGCAGCGAGCCCCTCCTCCCCCTGCAGACAGTGGCTGTTCCTCCGACCCCTCCGCGTTCTGGCGGCCGGTAGTGAGCCCCTCCACCCCTGGCAGCAGCTTTACCACTCCAGGCAGCCTGCAGTGAGCCCCTCTACAGCTCCAGGTGGCCAGCAGTGAGTCCCTCCTCCTCTCGCGGATGGCGGCCGTTCCTCCGCATCCAGGCGGCCGGCAGCGGAGACTCCTTTCTGCACACGACAGTGGCGAGGACTACATGACAGCGCATCCCTCCTGCTTCCCGGGTTTTGGGACCAATGTAACAGTATAAAGGATGGGTAAGCACGAGGCGGGAACTGGACGAACCATCAAAATAATGTTTAATGAAAACTTAAAGACACAAACAAATACACACAAGGAAGCTGCGTATGGCTCTCTCTCTCTCCCAAACTGCCACACCCGGCTCGGCTTTATCCCTCTCCTCGGCTGATTAGCCCGATTGGGGGCAGGCCGTGCACACTCACGGCCCGCCTTCCTCCACGTCACAGTAAAATATAGTGAGAACTTACAGACAGCACACAAATTATTAAATACTTTTTTGACAGATGGCCATTGCTGACTTGGTCATTTTTGTCAGAGAAACGCAAACAAAATTTCATTAGGTCACTTGTTCATATAGTCCTGGAGCGCAATAAGGTAAACAGATTTGGCATGCTGTCCATCCATAACAGAGGGGCTCGAGCACAGGACTGGGCTTGCGCTCTGAGATCCTAGAGTTTGTTTCAGCAAACTGAGGTATGACACGAACGGATTTTTGAGGGTAACTGATATTCCTTTAAACATTATTGAAAGCCCTTTATTTCAGTACATGGTCTAAATACTATGGTTAGTGGTATTTCAGTATGTGGTCCAAATATACAGAGTTAAAAATAGGGTCATGTTGGTCCCTGCACTATTAGCAGTGAAGCTGAAGGCTCCAGTGGTTTTAATGGAGAGCCGGGTCACATGCTTAGAGTAAAGTGCTAAATTTGAAGATTGAATACTCTCTTTCTATGCTATCTTTGCCCCCTGTGCTTACTCATAGATCCATGTGGGTGGGCAAATCCACGTGGGCTGTACATTTATGGGTGTGAAATTACGCAATCACTCTGGCTTATTTCTCGTTTTTTAAGACCACACGTTACGAAAACAGATAGATAATAGTGTTTAACTCCTCAACTGCGTAGCCAACACATTTGCAGTGACGCCCTTAACAGTCTCCATGGTAATGTGGTTAAATGTACCAATCAGAGACCTGGAGTGTCTACAACAAGCCCTTTAAACATCCAGTTTCTGAGCTAGAACAAGTAGACTTGATGTAAATCTCAGGCTAGATTTACACACTGCTTGTTGCCACTATGCAAATACGTATCCAACAGGTTTAGTGCTTGAAATAAGGTTGGTTGGTAGGGATGGGCATTTTATTCATTACTTGAGGACTTTACAGATAAATTAACCAAGGACTCCCTGACTAACTCAATGAAAAAAAAAAAAAAAAAACTCTCTGGACTTCCTGCAGAATACCGTAATTGTCTTAATAAGCATGGACCACTATTTTGTCACAGATGGCATGACCTCGTTTTATCAAACTTTGGCTGGCTTGCCCGAAATTGACATAAAAATTCTTCTTGGCTTTTGGAGGACAGTATACTTCAGGGGCAAAGCAGCAATTTTAAAGTACATGCACACAGCTTTAAAATAGCTTTACGTATTCAACACATGTCTAGTAGTCTGCTTAAATGGGCGGGGACACGACTTACCCCAGTCTTTACTTTTATTGATCTTTTATCACTTGTGAACATCCTGTAGAGGTTGAACAAACACCCTCCTCCTCTCTTACTGATGAAGATGCAACAGCCTGACTTTCCTACAACAACACAAGATTTATAAACCACGCTGTAAAAAGTGGTAACCTGTCCTGCAGTTGTTACCTTAAAGAGCTATTTAATTTACCTAATCTAACCCTTAAAAAGAGTTTTGTTGGTGTAACCTAATGTATGCAGGTTGATTAAGTGATGTGACGAACATGCAGCCTTTGTTTTTTTTCTGCAATACATTCCAGGAATAGAAACGATAAATGTGCGTTGTTGAAAGCAACTTTTTAAAGGGTGCGTTCCATTCAGAAGTAATCCTCCCTATGCCCTATTCCCTTCTTAGACTTTACCATTCATTGTAAGAGCTTTGAAGGGCTGAAAGGTGTGTGCTCAAAATAACGGTCATTCAGATCTCAATTTTTAAGTCATTTTTCATTAGAAATTTCCTTTTAAACAATCATACACATGACTATCATGATTATTTTCCCTTCAAAGTGTCCTCTAAAAAGATAATATCTTCCATTTGGAATGCAGGGAAAATGACTGGAGTAGTATTGACCAGCCTTTGAATTCAGAAAGTCACATCACACATCATCATTGTAGATCATAGTTTTCATTATTTACAATCTTTGCTGTCACTTCAGAGTACTCATGCTGTGAGCAACAATGTGCCTCTTTCTTTTCTGAATGATTGTGTACATCACTGAGATGTCTGAGAAATGGCTTTATATGGGATGAGACCTGTTCAAATGAACTAAATGCATGTCGGATGTTCTGCTCGTGCAGTCTTCACTGAAAGCTGGAAGAAAACCTGAGGCGCCACAGAGAATTTAATCCTATCTGTTATAGCTATGCCTGATGCACGAGCTTAAAATGCTTTTAGAGGCTTTTTTCATCATATAACTTTGTTAATGGATGAATTTATCTTCAGTGTTGCTTCATGCTCTTTCGAAGATATACTGTAGTCATTAAAATTTTGCACGAATGCATTAACCAGTCCATTTATATTTTCATAAATAACTTTGCCCACTAAATGATATTATGGTAATTGATCTTTAGACAGTTAATAAGGCATTAGACATAATTTCTGTCCCTGAAGTTATAGAGTTTCAGCTCAATATAGTGAAGCGATTGAAAGATGACTAACCTCTGATCTAGGCCTTGTCCACACTAATATGTTTTCGTTTGAAAACGCATCTTTTTCTCTCCGTTTTGGCCTTCCGTACAACTGCATAATTGAGCCAGGCACAGTAATCGGTCGATATTGCCCATTTTGAGATTTTTGGTATTGGCCAGTACTTGTGCTGTATTGGTCAGTTAATGGAAAGCCTTGTTAATGGATGCATATTTTCTGTTTTATTATTTGTAAAATAAATTCAGTAATTTTGTGTGTTATTTGCTATCATAAAATTTCCTGTGTTATGGCGATACTCTCCGCGGCAGTAAGGATCCTTTTGGTTGACTACCTACTGTATATCTATTGGCATTATATTGGAAAACAGCCACCCTTCTCTTGAGATATTGGTATCGCAATATGGGTTAAAACCCATATCGGTCGATCTCACTATTGACTTTGATATATTTTGTAAGCCATATTTCATGAACACTAGCCAACTGAGCTTGCCAGCGCAGACCAATGATCTGCATTGCTCAATGGACATCGTGGAGTGACATTGAAATAAATTAAGTAAGCATTACCCACTGGATAGTAGAGAGGCACAAACATGGGTATCGGCTGATAAAAGCAATTATCTGCACAATCGGACATTGGCTGTTTATAAATGAGACTAGTAATTCTGAAACATGGAAGACATGTAAAGACAGATCAAAGTTATAAAATAAAAATATGTAATTACCACTGATTTGAAACAAGCACAGAAAAGTAGAACCACCAAATATGCATGTATATGCAGATGTTGTTCTAAATCAGGGTGGGGAACGTCAGGCCTCAGGGTTGTATAAGGTCCGTGAGACCATTTTACCCAGCCCGTGAGGCCATTTGAGAAATAATTTGAAACCATGAAATTGTATTATACAGTACTGTGCAAAAGTTTTAGGCACTTGTGAAAAATGTTGCATAGTGAGGATTTCTTCAGAAATAGTGCCATAAATAGTTTTAATTTTTCAGGTAACATCATCCAAAGTCTAGTAAACATAAAAAAGCTAAATCAGTATTTGGTGTGACCTTCAAAACAGCACCATTTCTCCTAGGTACACCTGGACACAATTTTTCTTGGTTGTTGGCAGATAGGATGTTCCAACCTTCTTGGAGAATTCACCACAGTTCTTTAGGCTGTCTCAGTTGCTTCTATCTCTTCATGTAATCTCAGACTGACTCGATGTTCAGTGGGGGGCATTGTGGGGGCAGGACATCTGTTGCAGGGCTCCCTGTTCTTCTATTCTATTCTGTTTGCAGAAGGAATGTTTGGGAGTATAAAATGTATATTTCCTATTGACACACTAAAGCTGAAGATATAAATAACCATCTTAAGACAAAAGTTTTTGTTAAACATCTTATGTGCCTAAGACTTTTGCACAGTACTGTATATCTATCAGCATTTTATCAGAAATCAGTCACCCTGCTCTATAGATATTGGTATAGGCATTAGCCATTAAAATAATATATATATATATTGGTCAACCACTATTTACTTAAACATATTATCAGCCATGTTTCACAAATGCTACCAAACCAAACCAATAAGCACAAAAATGTATCTGCGAGGCCCACTGGATATCGTGGAGTGACACTGAAATAAATGAAGTGAGGTTGACACTATTGATCTGTACATAATCGATCTGTTCATTCATGAGTGGATAGTGCTGCACAAAATTGTGGCATGACCAATTTGCATTCAAATTTGATGCAACTCGATATATTTTAGCAATGACTATTTTGTCTATGACAAAATACAGTTTTTTTTTTTTTTTTTTTTTTTTAGCTCAACCTGTAAAGTGAGGTGCTAGCAATACAAAGCTCATGGGTTCGATTCCTAGGGAACACATACAGTACATTTGATTATGAAGTATGTACCTTGGATGCACTGTAAGAAAAAAAGCATCTGCCTCTGAATAATGTAAATTTAAATATTCCCAAACTATAATAATAACTATGATAATCTGGTGGACCAGTGACAACTTGGGCCTCTGTTGCTTCACCCCTAGTTGATATCTGCTGTCCCAAGAGCCAGAAAGCAGCTTGGGGCCATTTTATGCCATTGCTTGTATTTATTTTTTCACCATAAAGCATCACTCATCAATTTTTAGTGACGTGTGGTGGTAATAGAGTGATTAATGTCATGCAAACATTCCTCTGACAGCTCTGTGCTGAAGCCAAGTGGGGCATGCCAGGGAACCGCTGTTATGGATCTTGCTGTCAACTTTTTAATAGAATCTAAGATGCTTTATTAACAGAAGAGCTTCAATTTAAACACATAATTTCAGTGAATAAGTGCAAAAATTCAATGCAATGTGACAAAATGATGAAAAATGTGCCAAACTCATTTGCCGTTTAAAGATTTCAGCGAAAGGTTGCAACCTCATCTTGACGTGATGGACAGAAATGACCTCAAGCTGCGAGAGATTTTGCTCTGATGCTCCATTCTCGCATTTGTTGTTTTTCCCATGAGCCCACAGGCTTTAATAGCTTTTGTATTTGCTCCCCTAGTTTCGCTGGGTTGGGTTTTATTAGTTCCTGTCAGGATTTGGCCCACTTTGCTCTGCTGTCTGTGTACAAACAAAGGTATTTCCTCATGTAGGCTGGTTTGGGTCTATTTGTGAGACAGTGTTTACTTTAAGATCTTCTTCATTTTTCTCCCTGAGCGGTGTTGCACATTACAAAAAATGGGTGCAATTTTTCACGGGCCAAAAGATGTACAAGCACAATTAGCCATATGGTTGCCATTGCAAAAAAAAAAAAAACAACTGTGATAAGTGCTAAAAATTTTAGCCTCTTTAGTAGGAGCTAAATATTTTCAGCATCAACTAAATATTCAACAATAAATGACAGCTTTGAAAACAACTAACATAATAATAATAATAATAATAATAATAATAATAATAATAATAATAATAATAACTTTTTTGTATAGCACCTTTCATACATCAAGTGTAGCTCAGAATGCTTCACATATCAGAAATTAAAAGTCAATGAACATGACTGCACAAAAATAAGTGTATAAAAATTTGTAATAATTTTGTTTGAAAATGTATATATTAAAATAAAAACAATAATAAATCTATAATAGTTAAAAGTAAAATAAAGAAAAATAAACATTCACACATTCTACATATCTACATACCAACCAAACGCTAATATATATATATATATATATATATATATATATATATATATATATATATATATATACAAAGCATTTGTAGACAGCAAAAAAAAGATTTGGAAGATATTTTGATGCAACTGTTAAGGAGTACGCAGTGATCTACAGTTTAAAATGCTGCACTTAAGTTCAAAAGAACTAAGACTGACACGTTTCCACTATCTGCATTTAATAGTCCATTTAATAATAAATAAATACAGGCTACCCTTTATTGCACAAAACTATCATAGCACTCACAAATAAACAGACTATGCTTAGTAACTGGAACATTGCTCATACGTGACAGTAATTGAAATTTGTTTTCATGGCAGTAAATTTGTTACAAAAGTAATGCTTTGATGACAACTTCTTGCTAAAGCACAGCATACTGTCAGCACACTAAAACCACAGAAAAAGTTGTATATCTGAATATATTCAGATACATCTGAAGCATTACAGTAAATAATAGTATGATTAATTGTGTAAATTGTTTAGCACATTTTTTAAATAATCAGTCGCACTGAATTAACACATTAAAGCAATAGCCCTAAAACGTACCCTGCTAAAGTAAGTCAGAAATGTGTCGTCAGTCATTGAAAAGGGTCTAGTCTGCTTGGTGGTGTTAGTGGCCAGAAATTACACACCACCTTGAAAGGTGCACTCAGTAATTCTAATCCAGTACACTTTGTCAAATTCTGCAAATATCTCCTCACAGTCTGCTAGTTGTCCGTTCTGTGGGTGGGCTGAAAAAAAATCTAGTATATGTACACAGCCCTGGCTCTGTATATGGGACACAAACAAAGTGGATCAGACTGATCCACACAACACTACTCCAGCCAATTGGCAACAGAGGGTGGTTCTTGCACGTGCACAGGATGGGGGGTGGGGGCAGAGCGATAGGGAAATTCATTAGAAGAGTGACAGCAAATCTGGCTGATGCGAACTTTCTAAACTCCAAGGAGGACAAATGGCTAAGAAACAGACCAAGAGAAAAAGGTCAGATGAATATAAACTAAAAAAGAAGGATTATAAATCGAGGGCTGGGAGCCGTGTCAACATTTGCGAGGCTTTTCAGCAGTGTAGAGACCTCTGAGAGGTAAAAGGTTTGAAGACGGAAGCAGAAGTTGCTCTTTTTCGTCTCAATAGGTGGATAACATACATTTTGCTATGTTTCACAGCACCCATATATGCTGTTGTTGTGATGTTAGATTTAGTAGCAGGAGAGTTGTGAGTGTCTGGAGCTGGTGTGCGTAAAACCGTCTCGCGCGCATGAATTTGGGGGGGGCGGAGCTTCCAAAGGAGCACTGAAGGGAGGGGTATGTTTGTTTTGGCAGTTGAGTTCGAATATCAACAGTGTTTCTCAGGAACTGCTGAGTGCACCTTTAAAGCCAAAGACAAAAAATTCATAAAATAGTAGATAAAGTTGAACTCATTAATTAATATGTTGGTTTTTAGACGACTAGCCAACCATCCCCATTTAGTGTCTTGATTATGAACTGAATCATACAGAGACTACGTCAGTGAAAGCTATAACAATCTTTCACCTCTCTTCAATTCCATGACTATTTTGCAACACCAGGCGTGTCTATGCCGAGGTGAATGGAGGGGGTATGGCAATGTGACGTCTTTTGCTCCATGTAAAGAGAGCACTGAATGCTTTCACTGGCCCCACTGGCCCTGAGCAAGTCTATTTCCATTATCCCACCAATCAATTCGCTGCAGCTCCACCGTCTCTCCCTGCCTTTTGCTGCTAATGTAACAGTGGTGCACACTTTCTCTCCTTTACTCTTAACACATTTGTTCGTTCTTTCTCTCTCAGATGTTGCCAGGGCAATTGAACTGCTGGAAAAATTACAGGAGTCAGGCGATGTCCCAGGTCACAAGCTGCAGTCCCTGAAGAAGGTTCTACAGAGTGAGTTCTGCACGGCCATTAGAGAGGTGAGTCACATGTATGTGACCTGTAATAAGCCTTGCTGTTACCTCTCTCTGAAAACCCAGTGTTGGCTACAGCAGAAGTGAAGATTTTAAGGGAATAAAATGAACATCATCAATTATGGGATGGAATCTCAGCCTCATCTGAGCGTGTTGTTAGTGACAGGCTTGCGTTATATGTCTGAAGACAGTATGTGTCTGTCAGGCAGAGATAGTGGTGACGGATGCCTGTTTCTCTCTGCTCTTCCCTGCTTCTTACATGCACTTTCTGAAACACATTTATTCAGAGAATGAGGTTTGGTAGATAGTGACCTGGGCCACTGTGGTTTTAAGTGCGGTTGCAGCACAACATCCTTGCCATTTTAAGATGTCCCCATCGCCCATTTCCATACTCAAATAGCAGAGCCGCACAAGTAAACAGCTAGAAATGGTTTTCAACATACTTTATCTCACTCACAGGCACATTTTTCAATATTGCCTTCATGTGCTGTCTTGGTGGAAATATTTTTTCCATCTAGGGGTGTCTGAGAGCAAAGGGTGAGCAAAGAAATTATAATGTTAATTTGTATGTTTGTTTAATTCATTATTACAAGGATGATTATATGCTGTGAGTGTGTATAGCTCTGTGATAGTTCATTGTGAAACAATACAGAATATTAACTGATCCCTTATTTTAATGTGCCAATAATATCATATCATCCAGGTGGAAGCAGCACACTGGTGGTGGTTGAGGAGAGTCCACTATGTAAAGGGCTTTGAGTGTAGTGTCAGAGAAGCACTATATAAGTGTAACATTCATTCATTCATATAGCAAGATTTTTTGACAGAAAGTCTGGTCCACTTTGGAGCTTATACTGGCCAAGAACTGCAAACTTAGACAAGAAGAGACCATAAAATGGACACATTATCTGACTAACAGCAGTTTGTTTTAATAGATTTTCTGATTAATCACCTACTTCATTTGAACAATATCGATTCTTAAAAATTACAAGATCATTTACTCTATGGCAGTATTTATTGCAAGACAAACACTGGTTGATCTCATTAACAGGCCAAAACCAAAGGAGAGTTAAGAGAGAAACTTCACAAATAATGAGAATCTTAAATATCACTTTTTATTTCCTCATTTCGGTACCCGTGCGCTGTTTGACCAGCATGATCACACGGGAAGTCGACATGTTGTTTACGAGAGTTCCGGTACCCCAGGATCAGACACATTATGCCGACTCACCGACAAACGGCATCTCCTATCAGATATTTTTTCATCGGCTCCAATGTTTTTACCTTCATATACCCAAGTAATCATAATCTATTCAAATCCAGCCAAAATCGCAATCGAATCGAGAGCATGTGAATCAAAATCGAATTGAATCGGGACATCTGTATTGATACCCAGCCCTAATTCGTTTTGTTTTTACGTGACATTTAGGGTGGAAAATCTGAAATCAGACATTTCTCTGAGAACAACTCAGGTGTGCTCAAGGATATCTAATTTATTTGATATTAAGTGTGTTAAAACAAAAAGATTTGATGCCATGAACCTCTCAAGCTTCCAAAAACATGCGCCTAGATATTCCTCTGAAGTATGTAGGCTTGTATCCTGTGAACATGACTTTAGGAGCTTTTCCCCCAACAGGCTGAATAGTTCTTGTCACGGAACAGTCCAAAAAAGGTTCAAGGAACAAATTATTGTTAGATATGATACATTAATACAGTTTTGATACAGCCTGATATTGACTGAGAAGCAGATCTGTAATTAAAATTCAATTATCCATACAAATTTTTTAGGCCTTACTTTGTGATAATGTTCAGTTTCCTATGGCTTATTACAGCTAAAAAGCCAAAAGCAATGAGTTTGTGCTCCATTCTGCTCCCAAATGTTACCCCCAATCAGTATAAAGTTGATTCAGGACTATATTAGCTGCAGAAGAACATGGTCTGTGCATGTGCTTTCTGTGAGTACACCAAGGTTTAAAAAAATAAAATGCATACGTACCGTACCATCAAATGCTGAAATGCTGCTAGAACCGTTACTCACTGTGCTCAGAACTGTTCAGACCGATGATTAAAAAAAAGTAATTTTTGTTTCCTGGCAAATTCGTACAAACCTATGCACCCTGACTCACGGATATTGTTTAAAGCCAGACAATCAGATCTTGCAATTTTGGAAAATCTCTTGCCATTTTTGTGTGTAATATGCATCAGACGGTGCACTGGTATTCTGTCTGAGGCTGATACTAATACACTAGTTGCTATGCATGATCAAATGTGCCAAAACTGGACGTGGAACATCTGTAGAGGCATGCTTCAGATTGGATTTGAGATTCATTTTATCAAGCTCCACACCAGATGACACAACAGATGAATCATTAAGCACCGTTTCATTTTGCCACTGTAGCATCACAATCTCTTATCAGCCGAAAGTACAGTGCATAACTGTAAAAAAACTTTCGTTGGGACATCAATTCACTCTTCCAGCATCCATCAGGCTGCAGTTTCTCCGAGCCGTGCATTGATGCCCTATGAGCTCATTTCATTGCACACGGTATCATATGGTGCAATCTGTCTCTTACATTCCCATAACGAGGGTGTGAGACAATGTTCGCTAGCCACAACGTTGGTTCAGTTTACAGCACCATCAGTAAAGCTCTGCATGGCAGGAACAATGTCAGTATGACGAGCTGTGCCATGCAACGTCCTCCAAAAAGAATAGAAAAAGAAGATTATGACTACAGTAACTGTGGTACTTAATGACAAGAGGTGTCGCTCTGACCCATTCAAATGAGTCTTTAAGCTCTTAGCCATGTGAAATGAAAGTGATTGGCAAAATGAAGATCAATAAAGACACTAACCATCTGCAAAACACGGACTGATTCTGAACTACAGGCTTTAATTGCTCTGACATGCTGTCAAAATAATTCAGCTTGTCTTTCCAACCAAACCAAATGTATATTTACCTATTCAAGACCTCAGTCAGTCCTAGATTACAGCTATTCTCATCTAGTCTTTGACTATTGTTTGAACACCAACAGAGAAATCAGTCTTTTTTCCTGTTTCTAGTGGTATCTGATCATTTAATGCTACTCTAATGTATTTTTGAAAATCAGAAAAAACTGGACTGACCTAAAATGATTTCTTCCAGTAATGAGCTTTCAGATGGAATGCTTTAATGTTGGCAAGAATAATTTCCCACAATCCCACAGTCTGTCAGAGAGATCATCAACTCTGCAAACGTGTGTTTGACTTCCGATACAAATCCCAAAGGAATACGACAACAGAGCCATTATCAACTGAGAGCCTAGTCAGTCAATGCTTAAGCATTGTCACATTCTCTCTTTTTGAATTGTGAAATTGTGTATTTCTGTAAGTGGAATAGTCTCTTTGTGCCATGTTTGTCTGGAAAAATATGCAAATGAGAAGTGTCACGGTGAATCTATCCTTGCGAAGCCAGATTTTTGACTTGAGTCTTAAAGTCTGGTCCACTTCTGGCAAAGACCAGCCCACTTAGACAGGGAGGGACTGACAACATGTAAAGTGACCAACCACGGTTCAGTGGCTTTGTTTTCTCATGCTGTTTAGCGGTGGGTAAATCTGAAATATCTGAAATAGAACTTGAGTGCCTATGGCCGAATCACAGCCGTGTTGACCAGCCGCAGGCCGTGCATTTTAAGTCTAGGCCTTCAGTGCGATTCATGCCATTAAGAAAATACAGTTTCACAATGAATAAGACATCAATCATTACATGGCAGTCAACTAATAATACCAACTGACATTTTAAAAACACGTCCACGCACGAAAGCCAGAACTTGAAACGACACTTAACGCTCAAGCAAGCCTAATTTTAACTGCAGCATGACTGTTTTGTGAAATGAACGTCTCCCGAACAGAAATTCAAAAATCATAATTTTTCATGAATCAACCAAGGAGGTCTATAATATCTGGAAAAATTTATCTAATAAGATTTGCAATTTAAATGTTGCTTGCATTAAATTTTGTTTCATCTGTGTACACGGTTATGCTGCGTTCCATTCAAGTTGGATGTGAGATATTCCTATTTGATATCTCTGACCATAAATGCATCCATTCCCTGATATTCGGAAGATGACATTTAAGGAAACAAAACTGCAACATTCCCGTTAGCTTAGCAGGGGTTTGACTCTCATTAGAGATGTCTCCTAGCAACCCAACTGATATAAAATGCTGCAGCGCTAGCATTTGTGCTTCAGGTGTATGATTATCAAAAGAGATTATAATGTTTTATACACCTGTTTCTGCAGGCATTTGTTAAACAAGCTTTAATATCATGTAATGTGGAAATGAACTCATTTATCGATATTACTTAATAACGTGAATGTTTATTCACAAAGTGCACTTTGTATATCTCCCTGAGCGTCGACATGTTTGTGTGACATCATGCCCCTGCATCTCTGCAAAATCGGAGTTGAGAATTTCTGCACAAGCCTACAAGTTGTAATTCTGACTTAAAGATGCATTCCATTGCACTTTTCCTAGTAGGAAGTTGTAAAATCTGACTTCCCGAGTTGAATGGAATGCAGCACTCCTTGTGTCAACTTGATCCGACACTGAATGCTCAAGCAGCCTGTTTACACTTAGAAAACTCCTGATGTTGCTATAACAATGCAAAAAGCTCTTACCAGTTTACTTGAAGTGAAAATCAGTCCTCCTTTCATGATTAATAAATTAAGCAATCACACAGTCATGCAGAACGTCTCATGTTTTAAAATTCATAAGGATCTCTTTCTCAATGGTGATAGCAGCAGTGATGACGATCTCGCGCTCTTTGCTTTCAAATCACTCAAAGTGTGATTGTGTCACTCAAGGCCAGCTAGAAGGCCTCGACCGGGACATATCCTAAAGATCACACCCATCAAGAACAAATAAATCAATCTGATTGGCTGATGAATCTGACAATCTGACTTTAGTTGCCCATTCATTTGCACTGTTGAGGGATTCTGTAGAAAGTCTGAAGGCCTGACAGGTTGGAGCTCATTCTCACACGCTGCTTTGGGCATGCGATTTGTGAAAAAGTTGTCACGCTTCACTTGTAAACATCAAGGAACAAATTCTTACTGGATAAACTTTTCGTTTTTCTCTATTTGTTTGTAGATTAATTAAGAGTGGAAAGCGATTAAAAATACATAGGCAAAAAGGTGATTAAGAATGAAAGGATGAAAAATATTTATTTATTTGGCATGTTAGGCTTTGCTGGCCCTGAGAATTCGCCACTGGTGCTGACATACGGCCATAACAGCACTCTTGCTCGCGTGGTATTACATTAGAATATCACTGTTCCTGTTGTATTATCCAGGCATCACAAATAGCAGCAAGGTTTGGCAATTAGTTTGGCTAGACGCGTAGTCAAATATTGCATATAAAGAGTCTTTTTGGTTTTCATATATATATATATATACTTCGAGTCTAGTCAAACGCATTGCCAAACCTCTCTGCTATTTTAATGCCAGCTTTATACAACACAAGTATTCCTTTAACAATGTTCTTTTGCACGTCACGCACAAGAAACTCTGAATACGAATATGCAATAAATAAAGAAAAGACTGTGATCCCGTGTTTTCTTTTATATTTGTTTGTTAATGATCTGATGCATCATATTTTATACTATTTTTACTTAATGTACATTATTTCACATGTACTTATATCATCAATACACTTAGTGTTTTATTATCCAGGCATTAAAATAAGAGAAGCTGGGTTCGGGATTGCGTTTGAAAATTATGCAAATATAAAGACAAGGCAAAAGCGGAGAGGTTCTTCTCCGGTTATTGCACCGTCTGCGTCCTATTATGTAGTCAATTCATGTCAAGCACCAGTGATATAAACAGAGACAGCCCATTCATAAGAAGCTGTTAGTGTAAATGGACTGTATGCAATTTTGTGTATTAACTGCTTCCTTGTTGATTGTCAGGCATATTTCTATGACACGTTCCTTTATACGCATGGAAAATGTGGTTCTCGTCAGGATTTGGATGTACGCTCCGTTAAATGATATAGAATGTAAGTATTATTAATCATTTTCATCTACTAACACACAAATCATGGCTAGTGTTCAGTGATTGTATCGGCACGCACCTCACTTCTACCGGTCGATTTTGAAAAATTTAATTAATTTATTGAAACACAAAAAAATTAAACCCAAAATATTTCTAAATTCAAATAACGCTTCAAATGAAATGAAAATATAATCAAAGTAACGAAGTGGCAAAAAAATCATATCAAATCCAAACATTTTACCCTCTCCAACTTCATCCACCAGCCTCTTTTGCAGTGACTTAAAATCACTCTACGACAACAGGTGGAAAAATACCAATACAAATTAGGTCATAGATACAATTGTAAATATAAGCTTAATAAAACCATGACCTAGAGATAGTTTAACACAAATCTCATGAAATTTTGTTTCATAAAACGGCTACAACAGTGATTGTCAGGGACAGAATTTGATGTTCAAGTATATTTTCAAAGTTTGGACATGAACTTTATTGCCACCTGCTGGTGGAATCTCCAAACTGCAAATGCAGGAACTGAATTTAGACTTTGCTCTGAAAACAGACATGGTTCCGAATTGTCTTAGTGCAGTGACCTATTTCTCAGGAAAATAGCAAATTGCGCTTTGCACCACTTCATTAACATACAGTACACCCACAGTTTGCACATATACACCCACATATAGCTCAAACACTCCCACCCATGGCCACTTGCATTTTGTGCTGGCATGAAAATTGCGCTTAGAATCAGCGCCTCACAAAAATTGGATAAAACGTAGCGCACGGTCATTACGTGTAGCGCTGCGCTTTGCGTGGTCACGAAAACAGAGCCCTTGGTGTGAATAGGCCTTTAGCGTTACATCACTAGTGCATGTTTTTTCCTAGCAAACTCACAAAATTGCTCTTCCGTGACGCTATCTGCAGCATTTGTCTTGAGGAATTCAAAGTGACGCATGGCGCTTGCATTGAGCGGTGCATTGAAGCCATGTGAAAGGGCCATAATAGATTGCCACAGAAAAAAAAAACAACAACCTAAATTCAAAGGATGGTTTTACAGAAAACTCCAAAGAAATTAGAGGAAATGTGTGTAGATGTGTGATCAGAATTTCTTTTATTTCACAGACAATAAACTAAGTGGAATATACAATTATACTTGTGAATACCTAGTGACTATCTAGCGACCAGCTGCCTCAAACAAAACTCTAAAGATGTAAACGAAAGATGTAAAGAGTGAGAAAAGGGAAGGACGTTTCAAATGAGAACAACTGAAGGCGTCTCCTTTCACTCTGCCTCCCTCGTATCTCTATCTCTGTTTTCTTCTCTTTACAGACATTACAGACTATCATTTCCTCTTTATAGGAAGGCTACCATGGTTACATGAAGCACGTCACTCCGGCCTATGGGCATTTTTTTCCCACTCTCAATAAGAGTAGTGAGGAGTCAGGGGCAATACACCTGTATGCGTGTGCTATTCCCGCTAAGGTAAAACAGATCTGGATTAATGAAAGCCAATCAAACACCCAGTGAGCTGTGAGGAAACAGAGTGCTCCCTGTAGACATGGCAGAAAGGAAGACTGAGAAACAAGGACTAAGCTGAGACAGGATTGTGGAGAAAGGAGAGCTGGAAGACTGAGAGGATGAATCTCAAAGTATGTCATATTTCACCCCAAAATCAAAAGAAAAAATAAGAAATTATATATCATATTGCATAAAGTAAACAGAGCCTATTTTAGGACCATTAAGATTTTTTGGAATTGTAACATTATTGTCATTACAATTTAGCATATTTTGCCATTTTGCTTATTACTACAATAATACAGTAATGAATATTATCCTTTTCGGACAATAATGTTTTATTCAATTAGCATAAATGAAAGGTAATACAAAAATGGTACCATGATGCCTAAATACTTTACCATTTAAATAGGCCTAATATATAATTTTTCCACATTTGTTTTTTTTTGTTTTCTTTTTTATTTATGGTATGAGAACTAAGGAAAAAATGTGTTTAATTGCCACAAAAATAATGTCAAAGCAAAAATATGAAATTGTCCTAAAATATGCATCCTTTATTTAAAAAAAGAATATATAATTTCTTATATATTTTGTTCTTTTGATTTTGTCATGAAATATTACTTTGACATGATCTTGACAGATTTCATAAGCTTTAACTGAAAAGGAGAAAGAGAGAGAGGTGATATTATTGAAAGCGTAGCACAATGAGATAAGTGGTTATAAAGAGCCCTATTAGTCTAGCTGACTGCAAATGGATTGTTTTCCAATAGAAGTACAACATAATATAGTTCCCAAGGTCTGTTTTCTCAATCTCAGATCCCAAATAGATATTGATGAGCAATAACTGGTTTGAATATCAGGATCAGAGATAGTACCAGAAAAAGTAAGTTTAAGGGTAACTTGTGTGTAGATTTTTGTTTAATAGCTTTAATTTAATTGCTTATTAGAAAGTACAAAATCAAAACATAAATCATATTGGCATTTCAACCACTAGCTGTTTTTGTAGCCAGTTTATAAAATTACCTCCTGAAATAGCTTGACCTTTATTGATATTCATGCCTTTCCAAGACACAATTACAAGACACACAATCTTCTACAGGTAAAGACGCACACACAAAGAGGTATTGCTCTTGAAAGTCTTACTTGGGTCTTAAATCTATTGAATTGTTTTGTCTGGATGTATAGATCCTTCAAAAATCTATTGAATTTATGTATTTTTGCTAATAAAAGGTATTTTATTAGTGGGTTCTTTGTTAATGGCACACTAAACAAAATAAGGAGCTAAAAAGTTTAGTGCAGCAACTCTAACAGGTGATTGTGATTGAAAAGTTTTGTTCAGTTTTCATATAAAATACTGGTTGTTAAATTTGGTTGTGTAAGGTGAACTTGAGTGTTTTGAGACAGAAGCCATGACGTGGAGATTTTAAAGGAAAAAGATCATTAAAAATGAAAATTCTGTCATCATTTACCCACCCTTTTGTCAAACACCATAGACCAGGGTGCTACGTGTCAGGTTTGATGCCAATTGGCATTGGTTCTATCTACTTAGATTCATTACTGTAATATACTCTGCATTGTTTCAGAAGACGTGAAATATAGCAAGTTGTATATGGATGTATTCACCGATCAGCCACAACATTAAAACCACCTGCTTAATATTGTGAAGGTCCCCCTCGTGCCGCCATAACAGCACCAACCCGCATATCAGAAAAGCATTCTGAGATTCTATATTTCTCACCACAATTGTACAGAGTGGTTATCTGAGTTACTGTAGACTTTGTCAGTTCAAACCAGTCTGGCCATTCTCTGTTGACCTCTCTCATCAACAAGGCGTTTCCATCTGCAGAACTGCCACTCACTGGGTGTTTTTTGTTTTTGGCACCATTCTGAGTAAATTCTAGAGACTGTTGTGCGTGAAAATCCCAGGAGATCAGCAGTTACAGAAATACTCAAACCAGCCCATCTGGCACCAGCAATCATCCATGCGATTATCTAATCAGCCAATCATGTGGCAGCAGTGCAGTGCATAAAATCATGCAGATATAGGTCAGGATCTAATGTTCACATCAATGTTCACATCAACCATCAGAATGTGGGAAAAAATGTGATCTCAGTGATTTGGACCGTGTAATGATTGTTGGTGCCAGATGGGCTGGTTTGAGTATTGAGCAGGTTGGTGGCACGAGGGGGATATACACAATATTAGGCAGGTTTTTTTAATGTTGTGGCTGATCAGTGTATATGATATTATATATTGCAATGATATTGTACAGTGCATCCGGAAAGTATTCACAGCGCTTTACTTTTTCCACATTTTGTTATGTTACAGCCTTATTCCAAAATGGATTAAATTCGTTATTTTCCTCAAAATTCTACAAACAATACCCCATAATGACAATGTGAAAGAGGTTTGAAATCTTTGCAAATTTATTAAAAATAAAAAAATCACATGTACATAAGTATTCACAGCCTTTGCCATGACACTCAAAATTGAGCTCAGGTGCATCCTGTTTCCACTGATCATCCATGAGATGTTTCTACAACTTGATTGGAGTCCACCTGTGGTAAATTCAGTTGATTGGACATGATTTGGAAAGGCACACACCTGTCTATATATGGTCCCACTGTTAACAGTGCATGTCAGAGCACAAACCAAGCCATGAAGTCCAAGGAATTGACTGTAGACCTCCGAGACAGGATTGTATCGAGGCACAGATCTGGGGAAGGGTACAGAAAAATTTCTGCAGCATTGAAGGTCCCAATGAGCACAGTGGCCTCCATCATCCGTAAATGGAAGAAGTTTGGAACCACCGGGACTCTTCCTAGAGCTGGCCGCCTGGCCAAACTGAGTGATCGGGGGAGAAGGGCCTTAGTCAGGGAGGTGACCAAGAACCCGATGGTCACTCTGACAGAGCTCCAGCATTTCTCTGTGGAGAGAGGAGAACCTTCCATAAGAACAACCATCTCTGCAGCACTCCACCAATCAGGCCTGTATGGTAGAGTGGCCAGACGGAAGCCACTCCTCAGTAAAAGGCACATGACAGCCTGCCTGGAGTTTGCCAAAAGGCACCTGAAGGACTCTCAGACCATGAGAAACAAAGATTGAACTCTTTGGCCTGAATGGCATGCGTCATGTCTGGAGGAAACCAGGCACCGCTCATCACCTGGCCAATACCATCCCTACAGTGAAGCATGGTGGTGGCAGCATCATGCTGTGGGGATGTTTTTCAGCGGCAGGAACTGGGAGACTAGCGCTCTGGACCTCAGACTGGGGCGAAGGTTCATCTTCCAACAGGACAACGACCCTAAGCACACAGCCAAGATTACAAAGGAGTGGCTCTGGGACAACTCTGTGAATGTCCTTGAGTGGCCCAGCCAGAGCCCAGACTTGAACCCGATTGAACATCTCTGGAGAGATCTGAAAATGGCTGTGCACCGATGCTCCCCATCCAACCTGATGGAGCTTGAGAAGTCCTGCAAAGAAGAATGGGAGAAACTGCTCAAAAATAGGTGTGCCAAGCTTGTAGCATCATACTCAAAAAGACTTGAGGCTGTAATTGGTGCCAAAGGTGCTTCAACAAAGTATTGAGCAAAGGCTGTGAATACTTATGTACATGTGATGGTTTTTTTTGTTTGTTTTGTTTTTCTTTTTGTTTTTCTTTTTTTTATTACATTTGCAAAGATTTCAAACAAACTTCTTTCACATTGCCATTATGGGGTATTGTTTGTAGAATTTTGAGGAAAATAATGAATTTAATCCATTTTGGAATAAGGCTGTAACATAACAAAATGTGGAAAAAGTGAAACGCTGTGAATACTTTACGGATGCACTGTATATTGAACTTTTAGTGCTTTTATGGAGCTTGACGGCTGATCACTATGATTTTGTTGGTAAAAGAGTTCAGAAATTCCTTTTGTAGAAGAAAGTAAGTCATACAGTTGCAATGACATGAAGGTGAGTAAATGATTACTGAGTTTTCATTTTTAAATGAACCATTCCTTAAACTGAGGAAGACTTCATTGAACCTGCAGCAAAGCCTCCAGAGACTTCCCAAACATGCTGAATTTTTAAAGCGATGACAAGCCATACATAAAATAACAACTGCAGTAAATAAATAAGGGGAACAACATGCTGTAGAAGATGCTGTGTTCAAATCATAAAGGCAGTGCTTTCAGAATTGAGCATATTTCACCTGCAGGTTGTCATCTCTGCTTCGTACTCGACTATATTTTGTTTAGGCGTTGACACTAAGCAGACACTATCATTTCTTTTAAAGCAGCTTCTAAAGGCCACTCAACAATACCTGCCTGCTGAGAAGGTTTACATTGAGCTGTTTAAAGTTGGCAGAGCAACAGGCATAGAAAGAGACATTTAAAAAAAGTATTTTATCACACTAGAGTCTCAGTAGGAAGATTGGAAATGAGCTATCGCTTACGCACGGTGAAGCGACACAACTGTTTAGTGAATTTGCCCCAGACTTCTTATTTGGTAGAGACAGACTTCTTGTTGCACCAGCTGCATTTCAGAAGCGTTGGGTAATATGATAAACATAGTTCCTCCAAATGCACAAAGGACTTGAAGCTTATAGTCTCGTCCCTGGGTGCTGTGAATAAAGATATACAGTACATGCACCTGTTTGTGGAAATAGAACTAGTGATGAAAGACGATTCAAGCTGTGTGCTTTACAAATGACTTTGAAGTCCATACCTTGAACATGATCAAGCACAACTAAGAAATTGAGACTATTTAACAAAGCAATATAAAAGGCATGATAAAGGTTTGTATTAACTGAATGGGGAATACATTTACATAGCAAATTTTCAAAGGCCGAAAATGTTGTACAGTGCGTCCGGAAAGTATTCACAGCGCTTCACTTTTTCCACATTTTGTTATGTTACAGCCTTATTCCAAAATGGATTAAATTCATTATTTTCCTCAAAATTCTACAAACAATACCCCACATGTACATAAGTATTCACATCCTTTGCTCAATATTTTGTTGAAGCACCTTTGGCACCAATTACAGCCTCAAGTCTTTTTGAGTATGATGCTACAAGCTTGGCACACCTATTTTTGGGCAGTTTCTCCCATTCGTCTTTGCAGGACCTCTCAAGCTCCATCAGGTTGGATGGGGAGCATGGGTGCATAGCCATTTTCAGATCTCTCCAGAGATGTTCAATCGGGTTCAAGTCTGGGCTCTGGCTGGGCCACTCAAGGACATTCACAGAGTTGTCCTGTAGCCACTCCTTTGTTATCTTGGCTGTGTGCTTAGGATCGTTGTCCTGTTGGAAGATGAACCTTCGCCCCAGTCTGAGGTCCAGAGCGCTCTGGAGCAGGTTTTCATCAAGGATGTCTCTGTACATTGCTGCATTCATCTTTCCCTCGATCCTGACTAGTCTCCCAGTTCCTGCCGCTGAAAAACATCCCCACAGCTTGATGCTGCCACCACCATGCTTCACTGTAGGGATGGTATTGGCCAGGTGATGAGCGGTGCCTGGTTTCTTCCAGACATGACGCTTGCCATTCAGGCCAAAGAGTTCAATCTTTGTTTCATCAGACCAGAGAATTTTGTTTCTCATGGTCTGAGAGTCCTTCAGGTGCCTTTTGGCAAACTCCAGACGGGCTGTCATGTGCCTTTTACTGAGGAGTGGCTTCCGTCTGGCCACTCTACCATACAGGCCTGATTGGTGGAGTGCTGCAGAAATGGTTGTTCTTATGGAAGGTTCTCCTCTCTCCACAGAAAAATGCTGGAGCTCTGTCAGAGTGACCATCGGGTTCTTGGCACCTCCCTGACTAAGGCTCTTCTCCCCCGATCACTCAGTTTGTCCAGGCTGCCAGCTCTAGGAAGAGTCCTGGTGGTTCCAAACTTCTTCCATTTACAAATGATGGAGGCCACTGTGCTCATTGGGACCCAATGCTGCAGAAATTTTTCTGTACCCTTTCCCAGATCTGTGCCTCGATACAATCCTGTCTCGGAGGTCTACAGACAATTCCTTGGACTTCATGGCTTGGTTTGTGCTCTGACATGCACTGTTAACTGTGGGACCTTATATAGACAGGTGTGTGCCTTTCCAAATCATGTCCAATCAACTGAATTTACCACAGGTGGACTCCAATCAAATTGTAGAAACATCTCAAGGATGATCAGTGGAAACAGGATGCACCTGAGCTCAATTTTGAGTGTCATGGCAAAGGCTGTGAATAATTATGTACATGTGATTTTTTTTTTTTATTTATCTATTTATTTTTTAATAAATTTGCAAAGATTTCAAACAAACTTCTTTCACGTTGTCATTATGGGGTATTGTTTGTAGAATTTTGGGGAAAATAATGAATTTAATCCATTTTGGAATAAGGCTGTAACATAACAAAATGTGGAAAAAGTGAAGCGCTGTGAATACTTTCCGGATGCACTGTATTCACTAATGGTCATGTAGACTTGTTTCTTTAGCATATTGACAAAGGTCTTAGCATAATATCTGAAATAGGGCTGTGCTGATACAGACATATATTGAAATACTGCGATACTCTACAATATTGCACTCACAATATTGTCTGATACTTTAGATCCCTCTATCAGTATTTTTATTCAGCTATTTGTGCAATCATATCATGTCTAACAGGCCCTAATCTAAAGACCACTATCCAGAGGTTCTTCGTTCAACGAAAGATTTTAGACAAGAACATAATTGCTCGCAATTAACATGTCAACAGTTTAACTAACTTTGTTTAGCAAGATTCCAGTAGTTGATCTGAAAAAGGAAATTGAACGTAGAAGAAACTAATGCCTACTATAGTGCCCCTTGAGGCAGTTCAAGGAATGCAGTTCGTACTTGCATTGCGCAATTGGCGTTCAAACATATTTACTGAAAAATTTTGGAATTCAACAATGCATGAAATCAAGCTTACATACCTAGGACCATTTATGTTTATGTACAGGAGTCATTTGTTTTTCAAACCTTCATCTTAGAGAATGGTAAAGTATCATAGGCACATAATTGCAGCAATGTTTAGAATGAAGCATACTTACATTGCTTTATGAATTGTGTACTGACACATCTCGAAATTCAACAATGCATGAAATTGAGTTTGTGTACCTAGAAGCATTTGTGTTTTTGTACTTGCATATTTTGTTTTTTTCGAACCTGTATGTTGGTGGATGGAAAGTATCATAGGCACATAATTGCAGTAACATTGAGAATGCAATGTACGTACATTGCGTTATGAATTGCGTACTGACACATTTCAGAATGCAACAATGCATGAAATCAAGTTTGTTAGTTGCAGCATGCCTTTTGAAGAATATCAATCACTTTTCCATCCTGATATTCATCATCTTGATAATTAAAGATCTGTTTAATATATGCAACTGAAATGTCTTTCTCTCTTTGTCTTTCTTCCTCTCTATTTTTAAAAGGTCTATCAATATATGCATGAAACGATAACGGTGAATGGCTGTCCGGAGTATCAAGCACGTGCCACGGCTAAGGTAGGTCTGACTTTGTTGTTTGTATATTGCCTGTTTGTTCAAATATCTGTGTTTCTGTACTACACATTAAATTATGTGTCTGCCAGACTAATAATCATACCTCTTTTTAGCCCTTCTCAGTAGTCTAATGAGCAGTAAGCTGAAATTGAGCTGAAACATCCAACTGAGAATATTTTGAATGTGCTTGCAGACACCTAAATACTCTTCAGTCACTGCACCAGTGTTTTTTTAAATGTATACTATGTATGAAGAGCACAATCTTGCGAGAAAGATAGGAGAGTTAAAAAAAAAAAAAAAGAAAGAGATGGAAAGAATTACTGAATGAGCTGACTCGCTGAAGGATGGGTCTTGCTGTATGTTTTAGGCTGCATTTACACTGCAAAGCCTAGAGCACAGAACCAATATTATGTCCCGTCTGTTTACATTCACTTTAGATATAACCGACTGTGTTTACTTCGATAATTTACAAGACTTTGATCTGTGACAGTTGATCTGTAATGCGTTATCAGTGGATTGCACAATTAAATTGATTCACTCTGGGCTGTCCAGTGGGTTCACGTGGTTATTAGTGGGCACTGTATAGTACTAAAACAATTTCGTATTTTTTAACATTTGGCTTGCCATACAGGTTATACCTACACTCACTTAGCACTTTATTAGGAACACTGTGGTCCTAATAAAGTGCCCACCGTGGTCTTCTACTGTTGTAGCCCATTTGCCCTAAAGGTTCGACGTGTTGTGCATCCTGAGATGCTATTCTGCTCACTACAATTGTACAGAGGGGTTATCTGAGTTACTGTAGCCTTTCTGTCAGCTCGACTAGTCTGACCATTCTCTTTTGGTTTCTCTCATCAATAAGGCGTTTTTGTCCACAGAACTGCCGCTCACTGGATGTTTTTTGTTTTTGCCACTATTCTGAGTAAACTCTAGAGACTGTTGTGTGTGAAAATCCCAGGAGATCAGCAGTTACAGAAATACTAAAACCAGCCCGCCTGGCACCAACAATCATGACACGGTCGAAATCACTGAGATCACATTTTTTCCCCATTCTGATGGTTGATATGAACATTATCTGACACTCCTGACCTGTATCTGCTTGATTTTATGCATTGCACTGCTGCCACACGATTGGATGATTTGATCTCATGAATAAGTATATGTACAGGTGTTTCTAATAAAGTGCTTAGTGAGTAAATAAAACAGGCTGCATGAATTTGAGGGTTATTGTAATAGGTAAATTGACTAAGGATGGGCCACAATGGTCAAGCAGTCAAGTAGTATTCCAATAACAAATTAGTGAGGTTGACTATTTTATCTAGATATTTATTTTCATAGTTTTTATATTTTTAGCAGCGGTGCGTTAATAAGCTGTTAGACAGTTTGTGCGGTAAAACACTCTAGGAAAAGTTAGAATCTTTAACTTAACCCCCTTAGGGTTAACACCAGCCATAGCGTTACATCTCACACTGCTTTTTAAAGTAAAAATAGTCAGTTTTATCTCGAGACCTCTGCATTCTGTTCCATTCTTTTGTGCCTGTCTTGGAGTTTTTTAACATTCTGTAATGTAAAACTCCCCTCAGGTAAACTTAAAACAGTTGACTTGTCAGTCAGGCAAGGGATGGGTCACGATCGTCACGTCAACTAGTCATCCAACAAATTTTTTTTTTTCTGTAATTTTTTGTTTGTTTTGATAGTGCTGTTTTAATCACCATGCTGACAGCCTGCTGTGCTTTTACTGATAGACAGTTTGCACAGTAAACCATATCACTTCCCAATGGTAAAACCATTGTGTCTTTAAATTCACTATGAGACATGCCTGATCCTGAAACCAGAAAAATATACAAGGTCCAATTTGTTGACTAGTCCTTCAGGCAACCCACCGACTAGTCAATTTTGAAAATGGGTAGATTTGCACATACCTAAATTATACATGCAATTGTGAGGGAAAACATTTGTAAAATTTGAAGACTGTGCTAAATAAAGTATTAATCGCTTTCACACTTAATACTCACTTAAAACGCATGTACTCCCTCCATGATTCACACTTTGGAGTTCCCATGCATTAGGTCAAGTAACCTAAGCCTCTGTTATTTAACAATGACAAAAAATCCTGAATTAAGAGATTTGTACACAAGTCATGACCAGATGTCAGACACACATTGGATTTAGAACTAAATTTAAAAGTGTCCCAAATTGGACGCCCAAAAATCTCATCTCATAAGTGCTTTTGTTGTATACACACACATGCAACAAGATCTCATCTGTGCCAAACGTCTGATATAATTGGCTGTAAATGCAGCCTCAGTGGCAGAATTTCAATTTAGCACTTTCAGCCATGCCACAACATTGAATTGGTCTCGATCCATCACACAGAGGGACATATACGCCAATTGGCCAAACGCTTGCCCTGCCAAATAAAGGCCACACTGCCATCAAGACAACACAATCTCTCCCGCTTGAGTGTACAAACCAGCAGCGCTCGTGCCAAGCGACAGCGCTGAACATAAAGAGCAAAGAGGTCAATGAACAGAGAGAGAAAATACAATGCATGTTTGGATGCTACCAAGAATGCGGAGCGGTACCCAGTGATACCTTGAATGAATAGCTCAATAGGCCGCTCTTGTGGGTGTTGTTGTAATTGTGGCCCAAACTGAGGGTAATAGTCTATTTGGGGTTGCCAAACATTGTGCTGTTCCTGGCTGGTTCGACGTAAGGTTAGAAACGGCCAAGTTCCCTGGTAATTTCGGTCTTATATTAACCGTTTGAGTGGCATTTTGGCTTGGATTGTTTTGTGAACAAGTTGCTATAATTCAGGATTTGCAGAAGCTGTTATTGAAAGATGGAACAGCAACTATGTTAGACCCAACAGTAAGTCTTTATCCACAAAGTGTTCTTACACAGTGTACATGCAAAGAGGCTGTTTACTTGGAGGTCTTAAAGGCAAAACAGCACAAAAAGGTCTAAATTCTAACAATCAGGAAAAAGCTGGAAAATTGTTATGCAAGAGTAAATGATGTTTTTGGTGCAAGAAACCTTGACTAACATTATAAGTGGGCCTCAGGAAAACATATATAGCCCTTCATCTTATCAAACTATTATTCTGATACTTGCAAAGAACAAAAGTTGAAGAGGTGATATACAGAATATTCTGGGATAATGGTTTCATGTTCTACGATGACTTTCCTCTTTGTAATCTCTTGATTGGATGGTAATTCATGTGCAGTGTATGCTTTCAGAATTTTAATGAATCAATGTCCTTGTCACTAATGCAAAGTTAGAATACATTTTTGATGGGACTTTTTATGGGGCTACTATTTATACTTTGAAAGCCCAGATGTCATTGACAATAACTGCAACAATTTCAGCACAAATAAAACAAGGCAATAACTTTACGATTTGTGTTCCTTGTTTGAGCTTACCTTGTGCTGATAATATAAAGCTATTGCATGGCACCTTGTTTAATTAGTATCCTACATGAGCAAGTCTACCCAAATGAGTAAAATTAACATGTCAATTAAAGTTCCAATATAGATGTAAATTACAAAAGCCTTGGAATGACTCACAGCACCCTGCTACAGGTTTGAAAAGAATATAGAATGCAAAACGCCAGCATAAGGGCAATTAGCATGCCGTGAGCGGCTTGCATGGATGCCGTTGGGAGAGTTTTCAATCAATAGCACATAAATAGGATGGAGAACAGTTCTGAAAGCCCCAGTCATCCTATGGGATTCCCTGCAGCGATTGCCATAGAGCTCCGGGGGTCTGAGATGCATTTCATCATTCGCTAAATGCATTTCAAATGCATTACTGATTTAAATGTTAAAAGCCAATATTCATTGCTATTAAAGATTCTCACTAATGCATATGGAAATTTTTAAGGAGCTATTGTGTATTACAAGGAATATAAAATGCTAATGTAGACTATAAGCAAGTTGCCAAGAAACAGCAGAAACAGGTAAGCAAAGGACTTGCCTGAAAAAGCCTTGCCCGAAATGAACAGACCGCAGATGCTGCACAGCATTTACTGACTCATTTACTTAAGGTAAACATAGACTAGTTGCAAGTAAATATAAGTAGTCGTGCAAGCCCTAGTACAGGCTGACACATGAGACATTTGTTGGGACCATCTACATAGCTCAGCCAAGCAAATGAAGAAGTCCTGGCTTCAAAATGTTTTGCCATATGTCCCCTTGCATCTTCTACCCCTAGAAAGGATGTAGGAAGTGGGTAGATTGTCTTGCATGCAGAGCACTTTCAAACAGCATTTCTTGGAGTTTGACTTCAGTTCCAGAGATCAGAAAACTGCTTGGTTTGCCTTTCGTGAATCTGCTGCCTGCAAAGTCTCTGAAAATCCTTGGTGTTGTTTTCCTGTTGGTGAATGCCTTAATAATGAGGGGAGTCCCACAGTGCTGCACCTTTAGAGTCAGTCTGGATCAGCAGGAAGTGCAGAAGTCTTTCTTCCCAGTTGGTTACCTGGGTTGCACTTTGATAATAAGCTCCATAGTCACAGGAATTCAGACAACAAAGTGGGCAGCGGTTCTGCATATCGGATGCAAATGTTTTTTCATTGAATTTACACCATGAACATGATATTGTTTTTATTTATTTATTTTTATCCCCTTGTATCCCAATTTGGAATGCCCAATTCCCACTACTTAGTAGGTCCTCGTGGTGGTGCGGTTACTCACTTCAATCCGGGTGGCGGAGGACATGTCTCAGTTGCCTCCGCTTCTGAGACAGTCAATCTGCGCATCTTATCACGTGGCTCGTTGTGCATGACACCGCGGAGACTCACAGCATGTGGAGGCTCATGCTACTCTCAGCGATCCACACACAACTTACCATGCGCCCCATTGAGAGCGAGAACCACTAATCGCAACCTCGAAGAGGTTACCCCATGTGACTCTACCCTCCTTAGCAACTGGGACAATTTGGTTGCTTAGGAGACCTGGCTGGAGTCACTCAGCACACCCTAGATTCGAACTCGCGACTCCAGGAGTGGTAGTCAGCGTCAATAATCGCTGAGCTACCCAGGCCCCCCATGAACATGATATTAAGATATTGTGACGGGCAGCTAACAGGCAACAACTAACCTTTATTGCTATTGCTAGTTATGTTACATTTAAGTATCAACTTCGCCTTCTAACACCTTAGGAGATATACAGTAAATATGAGACACAAATGAGACAATTGTTGACAGAGTATAGAGATGGGAAATTAATGTTGAAAGCATAGCTCAGATAATTTGGCATTGGAAGAATTCAATGCAAAATGTTTGAGTTCATATTGAAATCTCTGACTTTTAATTGCAAACTTTCATATCTGGGCAAATATGAGTACAGTTTGAGACATTGTTGACCCCGTTTAAACCTGGTATTAAGATATGTTTTTGGTGATTGGATCACATTGTCAGAGCTAAATACAGGTCTAAATGGGGTCTAAAATGTTTTGTGATCAGATCACAAAAACCACATATGTGGTCAAAAACGCGTCTGACCGAATCACATTTGATGTGTAAATGCTAATCTGTCCTGAATGCGTCCCGACAGCAGCAAAGCACCACCCCTGACCTGTCAATCAACCGCTGCGCTAAAACAAGAGTTTAAACTTTGCCGGTTACGAGCGGATTTAAAAGTAAATACTCATCCAATCGGAAAATTTTAAAAAAGCGTATATATACACAAGCATGAGAACTTCACGGATCTTCTTCAGTGTGTCTGATATCAACATGCAGGGACACTTATAAGAAGCATGAACATCTGCAGCTCAGGTTAATACAACTAATCCACTAAAATAACTAACAATTCTGCTCGAAATGTTGCTTTTGTGCTTAGATTACATTTCAGCAGCATCAGGGAGAAATAGCACGGCGTTGTTTTTTTGTTTTTTTTGCGCTTTCTTTGTCTATTCTGACTTTGTTGCGGTTTATTATCATGCAGTAACACACTGACATAGTGATTGATGTATGTCGTCATGAAACAGAGTCCCTCCCCTCCAAATCCGAACACAAGTGGTCACAGGAGACGCATTTAAGCGACCAGGTGTAAACAGCGATGTGTCTGACCTGACCACGGGGTCATAGATGTCTCTTCTTAAACTCTATAGAGGAGACATTTGAGATTATTTGGGCCTTTTTCAGGGGAAACATATGAGAGACTTAATAAAAGCATTTTTATTTGCTCTCCGTTTAATCTCATTGTGGCCTAGAAGAAACAATTGAATCTCATTTGTGATTCCCCCCACCATGAGGAGATTTTTATTCATAGACACGTATTCGAGTATTTCCACAGCCACTTTTCTGTAGGAGTATATCACTGGGACGGTCAACTCAAAATTCAGGGCCTTTACAAAGATAGACTATGACCAGACCATACTTTCAATTAGTCAAGATAGAAAGCCTTCGTAAGTTGGTAGTTGTTTAATTTGGCTCTTAAGAATGTCATGTTAGAGGACTGTTTTGTATAGAGGGCTTTAGAGGCTGACAGTCCTTGAATATCAATCCACTTTAAAGGTGATTTAAGAGAAAGGGGCTCATGCCAGTCAGCTAATTGGATCTTTTACAAAAACCATATAACACAAGAATTCCTTTCTTGAAAGCATAGGACACATCTCAGTAGTGGTCAACCAATATGGGTTTTACAATGATGCCAAGGTCAATTTTAGTAGATTTTTGTGGATATGCGAAGTAAGTTCCCCTTAAGTTCACACAGGTCTTTTAGCAGAGTAACCACATTTGTAGTCCATCACATTTACTATGGACATATTTGTCTATCAACTGTTCGACGACCAGAAAGTGTCCAAAACCTATTTGTATTTATTTTTAACAGTATATGTAACTGTTGTATCACTCTATACCTAACAGTTTTCTTTTTGTGAAATGTTTTGCATGCCTGTGCTTTGCTTCTTGCAAATAAATGCCACTTGGTTTGATTTTATTATTTTTTTTCTAATACAGTGCCATTCATACATTTTTAAGTGTGACTTAAGTGACCAAATACATTTTGGGGCCACTTTATAAAATACAGTTTAATGAAAGCAAATGTGATGCACACAAAATTGCTGAAATTAGATTCTACACAATGTCTACGCAATATTTACTCGAAATTCACTCAAGAATATATGAAAAAAGAAAAAGTGCATTGCTCATCGACAAAGCTGTCAGTAGATTTTGGAACTGACACAAGGCAGTACCAAATACAATAGTCTCAAAGTGGATGAATATCTCCCAATTAATCAGTCTGCCCGATATATCGGTCCATCACTATTGCCAAGTTCTCAGGTTTCATGATCACACACTCTTGACACAATTTACAACTTTTTGGTTCCTGCCAGGCCACAGTGGCAGCGTTTGCAGCCAGCGAGGGTCATTCTCACCCAAGAGTGGTGGAGTTGCCCAAGACAGACGAGGGGCTGGGCTTCAATGTGATGGGCGGAAAAGAGCAGAACTCTCCAATCTACATTTCCCGTATCATCCCTGGGGGCGTGGCCGAGAGGCACGGAGGCCTAAAGAGAGGTGATCAGCTCCTGTCTGTCAACGGAGTGGTAAGTGGCCAGTGTTTAACTCACAACTAACACTAAATGCAAGAAAGTACGTTTTCTTATTTATGTTGATGTATTTCTTATTGAAACAGGAAGTTTAAAATGTAGATGAGCTAGCCCTTTTTCTAAATAGCCAATAGTCTTTAGTTTACGTCACAGCCGTGAACCGTAATTTGCTACTTGGTATTGCTAGTCAGAAAAAGGTGGTTTTAATTAGGGGGACAGATGTTCTCATTCTAGAGAGCATTTTATTGGGCAAAATTTGTATAACCCTTGTGAACAAGATGAGCCATCAATACTTTTCGTTTGTATTCTCGAAAAACTGTACAATTTAAATGTACATACAGTATGTGCTAAAAGTTGATTGTCAACTTTTAGGAGTGCACTAGAATATAGATGGCCTCAAAGCTAATAGACTTGGACTAAAAATCACAAAAGTCCAAAAGAGTGCAACGCTCACTTTTTAGTTGGTTCCTGAAGTGTTTTTTGGATTAATTTTCTCCATAGCGATTTTATAAAAGTCTTCATAAAAGCTTTCCAAGCCATGAACCAAACCAACCAGAAAGATTTCAAGCTTTGATTTGAAGCAAAAAAAAAAAAAAGGTACAAGAATGTGTGCTTAATGTTTTTAATTAGGGAATGAACGACAAGCTAATGAAGCATTGCGGATGGCGTAATCAAATAAAAAACGATGAAAATATATAAAACTATTCATTTGAAGCTGTTGATTCTGATTAAAGAAACAATGTATTGTTTCTGCAAAACATAGAAGGCCTAGTAGTTCAGTAGTAGTAGTAGTAGTAAAGTAGTAGTAGTAAAGTAGCTTGAGAATGTTGGGAGACCGACTCGATTCACTGCAGAGTTCGTTTGCAGTAACTTTTTTCTTCAAGATTCATGGGTTGTATAGTTTTTCCACCAGGAATTCTGCTATTAAACACTTCAAAAGTGATTTTTCTTTTTTCTTGACAAATCAATTGTGCAGATACATTTTATGAAGTTTATCCATGCTGTCATTACATTACATGCCTCTTAATGCTGTAGGACCCACTGGCATTTAATCGAAACACATCAGCCTGGGGTGAAGTGTAGTCAGATTATTATGGCTGAAGGATTTTTCCACTGATTTTAATGAACAAACATTTCTGACAAGCTGATCAGATCATGGCATACTAGATTAATGAGTCAATCTCTGCAGCTGTGACTCTCTCAGACTAATCCGATGCTGAATTTATATTAAAGTCCTAATATTTCTTTTTTTAGGCAAAGTTTGAAATGAAGGTACTGAAAATGGATGATTAAGACTTAAAATGAGAGTCTGTATTTTAAAGTGAAATGGGCAGATGTCAGTGAAATGTTGCTGTTCTTAATTCACTCTATAGTAAATGTTTAAAATGACAAAGCACTGTCAGATGTCCAAATTAATCTTTCACTGAATCTGAACAATCTTTCTAAAAAAAACGCTGCCATTTCTTATAAAGTGCTCGGAGTCATTGCTGTGGGAAACCTTTTGAAGTCTGGTTCTTTACTGTTTTCTGCCAACATTCCAGTATGTGACGATTTTATTATGCTAAGAGTAATTTATGTAAGTGTATAGAAACTAATGTCTACTTTTTTCTTGATCGAAGACAGACGACTTCTGAAAGGTTTCATTTGATTTCATTTGCGTCAAAGATTGTAATAAGAAAGCGTGTTGTGATTGAGCATTTGAGAAGCAATTTCTCATTAAACCAAACATGTTATGCTTACTGAGTTAAAAGGAAATTAATAACTCTCTTGAGCCATAATTTAATTGGATGTTCATCACTGTGGAGCGTTTTTTCTTTGCAGTTGTGAACCGACAATGCTATGAGTTTGGAAATATTAAAGTTGCAGGAGCAAATCATTTTGATGCATCCAGAATTGTTTTGAAATGAGATCAAATCATGAGATGCTTAAAGATTTCTACCCCAACCACAATAACATGGACAGATATACAAAAGCAACTATAACTTTGTATGGAATGAACGCTCAAATTGCTCTGAAAAACTGGCAACTGTAGATGTTTGTATCTAACGCTTAGGCCTACATGTTCATTTTTGTACATTTGGATAGTTACGAAAACATACAATATCCATGTATTCACTGCACATAAAATGCAAGTGCTTTAACATATGCAAGGCTTTTGAGGCGTAAAAATCTTAACGAAACTGAAATTCACGGGTATTTGTTGTTGCGATTATTCCGAAATTTCTATTATTTGAACCCCAAAGGATTCGTAAACATTTGTACATCTCTGAAGTTGTTCAAACGTAAAAGGGTTTACATTTCAGATGCTGTCAATGTCAATATGTTATGTTTCAGTGTCTATGATAGAACCACACTTTATGTACGAATACCTTTTAATGCTCATGAGATCATGTTGGATATTCTCCACAGAGTGTGGAGGGCGAACACCATGAGAAGGCCGTGGAGCTGCTGAAAGCAGCTAAGGACAGTGTCAAACTGGTGGTGCGCTACACCCCTAAAGTCCTGGAGGAGATGGAGGCGCGGTTTGAGAAGCTCCGCACTGCCCGCAGACGGCAACAACAGCAGCTCCTCATACAGCAACAGCAGCAGCAGAACCTGGCCTCTCAGCAGAACCACATGTCGTAGGTGAGGCTTTTCATTGCTTTTAGGGTAACAGGACCTTAAGAGGGCAGCACTTGGACAAGTTAGCTGCCCCAGATCCTTTGAGGCCTGTTGGAGATCAGAGGACTGCCATGGTTTGTCACTAGTGAAACAGACTGCTACTGTGTCCGATACTTAACTGTTTTGTCTAAATGATGTCATTCTCAAAACCAAATGTACAGTAAGTAACCTCACATATCAGCTTCTCAAATAGTTCCTCCATTTCTGTATTAAAATGATAAAGAACGCAGCCATTTGCAAGTCCATTATCACTGTTCTGAAATAACAGCTCTCTCATATTCTCATGACCTCCTTCCTCTTTGCAAATGCAATAAAATAGCAGAGAATTCTATTAGTCAAAGAGTATTTTCCGGACAGACCAAAGCAATTCTAGTCAAATTAGAGATACTCTCGCAAATCTCTTGCCTCATTGGCTGCTAGCGTAACAGTTAGCTCTGAGCAGTAAGATAGCTGGCAGTGATGTAACCTCACCGTAGAAGCCAGCCATGCCTAAAATGAATCTATAAGCAGCACCCCCGCTCTAAAGCATGTCTATGCGGATATACATTTCAAATAACTTAGATAGGCAATTGCCACTGTGCATTTATCAACCGAGGGGCACTGAGATTCTTCACTTGTCTCTTGTGGACAAGACACACACACACACACACACTGAAATACAAGATCAATCTAGTCACCACTCCAAAACAAGATTATATTTACTAGAAACCATTCAAAAGCATTTTTTACAAGCTGCTGCAAAACAGAGCAATACGGTAGGTAATCTTTATATAGCCTGCCAACAAATAAAGATAGAATTTTACTGCAAAACAACTATATAAATGGACACAACTATAAAACCAAGTGCAGAAAATCTAAAATATATCAAAGGCATTACAAGGCATTATAACTAGGGATGGGTAATACCACTTTTTCCATAGGATAAAATGGGTAATTTTTTTTTTTTTACTTTCTGCGTATTAAAACGAGCGGAAGAGGATCTAGTTCCTGCTCTATGCATCTGTTTGCTAGTAAAATTATTTTTTTTCCACTTACAAGCTTATGATGCAGTATATATTTATTTCCATGGTAAATACAGGTGCATCTCAATAAATTAGAATGTCGTGGAAAAGTTCATTTATTTCAGTAATTCAACTCAAATTGTGAAACTCGTGTATTAAATAAATTCAGTGCACACAGACTGAAGTAGTTTAAGTCTTTGGTTCTTTTAATTGTGATGATTTTGGCTCACATTTAACAAAAACCCACCAATTCACTCAAAATCTCAAAAAATTAGAATACGTCATAAGACCAATAAAAAAAACATTTTTAGTGAATTGTTGGCCTTCTGGAAAGTATGTTCATTTACTGTATATGTACTCAATACTTGGTAGGGGCTCCTTTTGCTTTAATTACTGCCTCAATTTGGCGTGGCATGGAAGTGATCAGTTTGTGGCACTGCTGAGGTGGTATGGAAGCCCAGGTTTCTTTGACAGTGGCCTTCAGCTCATCTGCATTTTTTGGTCTCTTGTTTCTCATTTTCCTCTTGACAATACCCCATAGATTCTCTATGGGGTTCAGGTCTGGTGAGTTTGCTGGCCAGTCAAGCACACCAACACCATGGTCATTTAACCAACTTTTGGTGCTTTTGGCAGTGTGGGCAGGTGCCAAATCCTGCTGGAAAATGAAATCAGCATCTTTAAAAAGCTGGTCAGCAGAAGGAAGCATGAAGTGCTCCAAAATTTCTTGGTAAACGGGTGCAGTGACTTTGGTTTTCAAAAAACACAATGGACCAACACCAGCAGATGACATTGCACCCCAAATCATCACAGACTGTGGAAACTTAACACTGGACTTCAAGCAACTTGGGCTATGAGCTTCTCCACCCTTCCTCCAGACTCTAGGACCTTGGTTTCCAAATGAAATACAAAACTTGCTCTCATCTGAAAAGAGGACTTTGGACCACTGGGCAACAGTCCAGTTCTTCTTCTCCTTAGCCCAGGTAAGACGCCTCTGACGTTGTCTGTGGTTCAGGAGTGGCTTAACAAGAGGAATACGACAACTGTAGCCAAATTCCTTGACATGTCTGTGTGTGGTGGCTCTTGATGCCTTGACCCCACCCTCAGTCCATTTCCTTGTGAAGTTCACCCAAATTCTTGAATCGATTTTGCTTGACAATCATAAGGCTGCGGTTCTCTTGGTTGGTTGTGCATCTTTTTCTTCCACACTTTTTCCTTCCACTCAACTTTCTGTTAACATGCTTGGATACAGCACTCTGTGAACAGCCAGCTTCTTTGGCAATGAATGTTTGTGGCTTACCCTCCTTGTGAAGGGTGTCAATGATTGTCTTCTGGACAACTGTCAGATCAGCAGTCTTCCCCATGATTGTGTAGCCTAGTGAACCAAACTGAGAGACCATTTTGAAGGCTCAGGAAACCTTTGCAGGTGTTTTGAGTTGATTAGCTGATTGGCATGTCACCATATTCTAATTTTTTGAGATAGTGAATTGGTGGGTTTTTGTTAAATGTGAGCCAAAATCATCACAATTAAAAGAACCAAAGACTTAAACTACTTCAGTCTGTGTGCATTGAATTTATTTAATACACGAGTTTCACAATTTGAGTTGAATTACTGAAATAAATGAACTTTTCCACGACATTCTAATTTATTGAGATGCACCTGTAAATAGTAAAATCACTAGTAATAATAAAATTGAACCTAGTCTTATAGAATGAACATTACTATACCTCCATTTAAAGTAGCGAACTGACTTTTACATGTTGCGTTCTACATTTCGCTGCAGTTTCCTGGTGAAACCCTAGAGGCGCTACAACAACTGTGCGTCTTATTCACTTTCACACAAATCGAGTGCACGAGTACAACGGCTGATTAAAACTTAAACACTTATTTTTCACTCTATTACTTACACTTTTTTACCGCTATGTTATGATTTCGAAACACTTTTAATCTAACGCGTCATTTGGAAAATATTTTAATCCTTGTAGCAAACTCGCATACATTTACACACTTATTCCAGTGTAATTCGCTTCCGCGGTAGCTCACCTGATTTTAGATTCGGAAAATCGTGGTTTGAGCCCAGCCAGGAACGAGGGCTATGTGATACATCGAATACCCACGATATAATCGCGATGATTTTGCTGACGATATAAAATTCAACAGTTTTGTGAATATCGCAATGATTTTAATGAGCCTTTTATTTGGCCATTAAGTTTCATACAGTGCATCAGTAGACTAATTTCACGATCCTTCAGGGCTGTATAATTAATCAAAATAACATCAAAATGGAGAAATGATCATATGTGATTATTTAACTGCCAAAGGCTGCGATTTAAGATGGATATACATGATCTGTGTGCACTTCAGAATGAACTGGTGACACGCTGACCTGTGTCAGGTAATAATTTGTGAATAATAAGTAGTTTTTGCACACCTTGTTCATTCACAAAGAAAAATGTTTTAGTAAAAATATATGAAGGTAAATAAGATTTTTATTAAGCTTCCATGTATGATTGTATGATATGAGTTTACTGAAAATGTTTACATTTTACTCTCCCTTGTGTTAATTTAGAGAAAAACTGTGCGAAACATGCCTTCATTTTTAAATTGATTTTTATTTAATACCTTTGAAATATTAATTCTACATGGCTACAGTGGCTGTTTAGATTAAATGATGGTTCCTCTGATTGGAAAAAAACAAAAAAACTTTTATGCTATTTTAGAGCAAAAACATAATTATCGAGATGTATATTGAATATCGTCAATTTACTGAAAAATATCGAGAGATAAATTCTGACGCCAAATCGCCCAGCCCTACGAGGAATGCAAGCTGACATTTGAGACGAAAGAACAATATAGATGACACACAAAATGATGTGGTTGCTTCAGAAAATGCACTTTTCATGTCACATTTGCTTTTAGAACACGGTTAGGGATATTGGTTAGGTTTAGGTGTTGGTTAAGGATGTCTGTTTTGTTAACCTCTCATTTGCATTTAGGACGCTATTAGTTAGGTTTAGGTTAAAGTTTTAGGTTAGGGAGGTACGTTTTGCCTCCATCCTTAAAAACCTTGTCTGATTACGACACCATTTCACTCACGTTGGCGCCCCCCGCTGGATATTTCACTGGTAAACTGCAGCGAAATGTGTAATGAAGCACGTAATTTAGTTTTGCAACAATTTTCATGAGATCAGGCTGATAAAATCAGAATTGGAAGTATGGATATTTTAGGATCGATATGCCTAACTCAAACTATGACATTAACTCTGCTCGTTTAAGTTCTTTTTTTAACCTGACATGGTGTCAAAAAAGGCAGTTTTGAAAAAAGCAATGAGATGCAACGTAATGGTCCAAAACATCCATCTAGCACGATTACAATTTTAAAAAGCGCGAACGAACATAAACGAGTTTGGTGTGAACGGCCCCCTCAGGCAGTATTTTAAATTAAAATGGAACCTCACAAAAATTTGTAGTCCTCACTGTCCACTATTTTTTAATCTAAAAAAGCCAAACAAATAAAACAAAAAGCTCAGACATACCAACAAACATTTTGACAGTCCCATTAAACTTGTCTCTCAGCTTTTGTCCTTTTGGTCTTTCACAGGCTGTTCCAAAAGAAGAAGTAGAGGACACTGAGTGCGAGCTACTCGATATCACATTCACAGTGATGTAAGGAGGCCCAAGAGATCGGAAGAGGACCCTTACTGTTCCGCAGTAAAGACTGTCCTCTTTCAGTGTACTACCTACTCAAAAAGGTCGAAAACTCCATGATAGGTGTCCCAAATTGGTGCTTGGAAAAATGTACATGATGGCAGAGAGGAGGCGAGCACCGAGTACACGGTTCTGCATTTATTGTTCATATTTCAATTGTCTGGAACTAGTCGCAAGTTGAGTCCCTCTTGTAGTTTTGTGAAAACGTGTTTTCTCGACATATATTTGTAATGCATTTGACTTTGTTTTTATCAATGTTATATTTTCGTTGTCACTGCTTTGTACAGTAACCTTTTGAGGGATTCTTTTGGTGCTCGTGTCTGTGAATAGAAAGCGCTTTTATGTCCTTGAATGGATAACTTTAAGGTATTTTATACCATATTGTAGCAAGACATTTTTTGACAAGAAAGTAGATTTAGCAATAACACACTTGTTTTGTCATTCTATTGTCAAATAATGGGTAAAAGATGTTTTTATGATGGTAAAGTTATTACTAAACTGTATCTTATGACCCATGTGACGTAAGTCTCACAACATCATGAACATCATTTGCACAGAATGTTTTTGTTAGATCACTGTATCGCCATTGACGGAGATTATTTTGTGCATTTGGCATAAGTATGGCAGGTATATTTGAAAGGTCATTCATCGATGACAGTTTCAATGCAGTTTTACGGTTGTGATGTCACTACTGAAATTAAAATCTAATTCAGAAAGATTCTATTTAAGACCATTTTTTATATACGAGGACAAAAAGAATGTCAAACAGATATATGATCAACAAATGAAGGAAAATCATAACATAGTATTTTATTATTTTAAAGTTATATTTTCAAGTTTATCTCAGAAGTTTCAAATAATATTAATTGTGCTGTTCTGTATATTTTATGGCATTATATTTAACTTAACCGACCACCTCATTTACTGGAAACATTGTTACATTCTCCTGTTTTGACAATCAACTTATGATGTAAGCATTAATTTACTGCATTATTCTCTTTTATTTCATAAAGTGACATTTTGATTGCATTTCAACCTTTTTCCCTCAACATAAGCTGACAAAATCAGGCAACATGTCTATCCATTGCAATGCTTTAGTTGTACTGTTTAGAAGCAAATCTGTAAATCGTCAAGTAGTTGATGACCACCAGTAATCAAAGGTAATATTGTATATGTGTTATTATAATTTAATTCTAATTTTTCCTGCAAAGGACTTTGGTAGATACTTGAATTGATTCCTTTGATGGTTGGTTTTTGAGTAACCTCCGACTGTGGGTAACCTTTAAATGTTTCATCCTAATAGACAAAACCACGCAAAGCTGTGAAAGTGATTTGTTCCTTGATTCTCAATTGATTCATTCATTTCAACTGATTCTCTTCCCTTTTATATGTTTACTTACAGACTTGCTTATTAAAGACTTGCATTTTTGAGACTGGACAAGCTGATCTTATGACAGCGGGAAAAAAACTACCAAGTGATATGCAATTGTTATACATATTATATTTGTATAAATAAATATATGTGCGTGTGTGCAATGCTTCGATTCTTCTTTGCTTCACATTCTAAACTGGATCTATCCATGCCTGACCTTTGCTAAAAAGTAACTAAAATTATTGATTTAATTACAAACAATTGGTTAATGGACCACCCTGTACTCAGGCATTTAAAGGTGCATTATTAGAGGTGCTTGCCAAGTAGCATACTGTTGCTCATGTTTTTAAAAAAAAAAACTTAACCCAAAGTATTACATTTTGCCGTTTAACTAGTCCCATGCCATTTGTGCTACGGACATGATACCTCAAATCATGCAGCTTGTTATGGAGGGGTGTGCTATTTTAGGCAATCAGACTTACAATTTTTCATAAAACAGGTGAGAAAATCCATTAGACTTACACTGAAGGAGGGATCCGAATCATATCCAATGACCAGAATATTATAGAGAATTGGGCTCTTGTGATATGGGCCAGTAAGCAACCACCTCAATTCAACAAGATCACCCTAGTAACCACATAGCAACACACTAACAGCCACTCAGAACACTTAAAGGAACAGTTCACCCCAAAATTAAAATTTCAAAGGTATTAAATCACTGACTCACCCTCATGCCAGCCCAGATGTGTATTACTTACTTTTTTCTGCTGAACACAAACGAAGATTTTTTAGAATATTAGAATATATCTCAGCTCTGTTGGTCCTCACAATGGAAGTGAATGGGTACCAACATTTTAAAGCTACAAAAAGCACTTAAAGGTACCATAAAATTAATCCGTATGACTCCAGTGGTTTAATCCACGTCCTCAGAAGCGATGTGATAGTTGTGGGTGAGAAACAATATTTCTCATTTAAGTGTTATCAAATATTTAAGTCCTTTTTTACCATAAATCTTCACTTTCCCTTTCTCCTCCATGCCCAGTAGGTGGTGATATGCACGAAGCATGTTAAAGTGAAAGTGGAGATTTATAGTTAAAAAAGACTTAAATATCGATCTGTTTCTCACCCAAACCTATTATATCGTTTTTGAAGACATGAATTTAACCACTGGAGTTTTATGGATTACTTTTATGCTACCTTTATGTGCTTTTTTGAGCTTCAAAGGTCTGCTCACCATTCACTTGCTTTCTATGGACCAACAGAGCTGAAATATATTCTAACATTCTACAAATTTTCTTTTTTGTTCAGCAGAAGAAAGTCACATCACACACATCAGGGATGGCATGAGGGTGAGTAAATAATGAGCTCATTTTTATTTTTGGGTGAACTATTCCTTTAAGAAAATGCATAGCAATGAATTGGTAACCAGTTACAACATTCTAGCATTGTGGCAGTGAGTTGTGCCCCCTCACATTTTCTTCAAAAAATGTAAAAATCTAGTTTTTTATATGAAAACTGGTGCAAAAGTAAAAAAAAAAAAAAAAAAAAAAAAAAAAAAGGGGGAAAATAACTGTAACAGAGGCCACTATTGAGGTCATTGGCTGCAATTTGTGCAGTGCAATTCTTTTACATTAACCAGGCATCTAATGAAATGATAAATAACCAAACTACCCATTGTCACATTAGTACAGATGAATCTGAGAGTGAAACTAATGCTGGAATCTGCTAGATCTTCAGAATGCATTGTGATTTTAATTCAGATCTGAAATGTACAGGATATACCATTTCATATTGTAAAACAGGTTTAACAGTTAGGCTTCCAAAAACATCTTTACACTGCCACAGTGGCACAGAAGCGGCATTTAATCTGGCATTTAGATGCATTTACACAGACAGTTTAATGCTGCTCAGAGCAGGCATAAATGCATTTATACAGAAATTACAATATCATGCATAATATGAGAATGTTTTAAATATAAAATGTTGAATATAGAAATATGAAATGAATGAAAATATGAAATTATACCTTAAATATGAAACTAAATTATGAAATATAAGCTCATGACAAAAACTAAGATTAAGGCTGCTCTGGGGTGGGTTAGAGCAGGCTTAATTTAGACTGGCTTTTTTGCTGCATTGTATCTTTACACAGAATTTTAAGCAGACACAGAGCAGGATTAACTCGGCTGTGTAAAGACGCCTATAGTCTTTGTTCCCCTTTCTATTGACATTTTCATGAGATTAAATCTGAATTTAAAACATTAGCACAGCCAGGGACGGATTATGATTTGCAAAGGCCCCGGGGCCAATTATCTCCAAGGGCCCCCCTCCCACAATTGTTTTACATAGCAACTTTCCCAAAAGTTGTTGGGTAGGGTTCATTGTCATTGTTGATGGGTTTTTGAGCAGGGGGATCGCCAAACTGGATCGCGCAACCTTAAAGACCAGGGCCCCCCCCGGCAGTCAAGGGCCCCTGGGCACTGGCCCCATTGGCCCGGTCAGTAATCCATCCCTGAGCACAGCCATGTTTTTCTTGATATAAAAATGACAGGAAAGACCCTTACAATATTAGACTAGACCTACAACAGTCCAACATCACAATATTTACAGCTTTCTATATTTCCCCTTGATCTCTTTTCTCTAATTGCATTTGACTGATGAAAGGGAGTAGCTAGTTTATAGAGGAGTCCTCTAGGATAATATACATCACTAATTTGATCAAGTTGTTAAATGTTTTTCAATTTCTCAAAATCCATACTAAAGTGGTAGATAAACATTTGTAATGCCCATAAATACTGTTGATGTGATGAAAATCCTGACAATAACAGATTGCATTCATTGGAAAAACATCGAACAAGGGTCTTTTACATTTATTTATATTTTATTTATAACCTGGGGGGGGAAAGAGACCCACAGCAGCACACTGATTTACCTCAAAGTGGATTTGCAAAGTGGAAGTGGATTTATAAATATAAATCTTAAATGTAAAACTTAAATATAAATATAAATCGTGAGCTAAACATTTAGATGACATACAAATTAATAATGCCCCTGGTCTGTCTTGACTGATGACGTTAAAGCTGTGCGACAGGGTAGCAGAGAGCAGTGGCAGATGATCCTGCATTCCAAACGGGATAAATCAGTCTCCGAAGGGCACTTAGGGGGAACAGTCGTGGCCGCCATGTTGAAGGGTCGTCCCAAACCTAAGGGCTTATAAATGGCTGCTTCAAAGGGCCCTTCAAAACGAGCGTTTCCGTAGGGTTCAGCTGATGGACACTTCCCTGCCAACTGGAACTGGACCATATAAATCTGCAGGTTTGCCAAATGTAATGTAAATTAAACCAGCTGCAACTACAATTACAATCTGGTTCTATACACAAAAACACGTGACCTCCCTTCATCTCCATGGTTTATAAAAGCTTTTAATCATTATAATAATTTTTATCATTATAAAAATTATTTTACTGTAAATTCGCTGGATCTGTTTCTTAAAAAAAAAAATTTTTTTTTTAAATAATTATACACTGTGGCATTTTATTTATTTAATAATTGAACATGCACTGTACATTTGTTTACAGGTTAGTTTTTTATTAAAATACAACTTTTTACACATGAAGCTTACATTTTTTCATGACATTTTAATTTATTTAATTAATGACGTTTTCATTTCTTTTCAGTTTGCATTCTGAAAGCAGTTAGTGAGGCAAAATCATGTATAAAGATTTCTGATTAGGTGCAGCTGATGGTCATTAGCATCAGCCTTTGTGCAATGGCAGCTGCTCCTTTGGCTTAGATAGATGACGCTGAAGTGTATTCCGAATGACCGATGTTTTTGAGCCCTACACCCTTCAACCCTCCGAAGCTCTCATTCTGGAGGGTAAACCCTTTTTAAGGGATTAGGGCATTGGGATGAGCCCTTCGGAATGGAACGCATGTTGGCAGATTCACTTGGCAAGTGTCTTGAGCCACCTTCCTGCAGAGTTTATCTCCAACCTGCTCCAACACACCTGCCTGGAAGTTGGAAGGTGGTCCTCCTGGAAGAGGACTGGACACCCCTTATACATGCCATGTGCAAAAATGTGTATTAAATGTATTTCTGATTCCTTAGTAGTGTGACCATACGTTCTCTTTTTCCCGGACATGTCCTCTTTTTCGGACCTTAAAAAAGCGTCCGGCCGGGATTTCTAAATTTGTGATGTCCGGGATTCGGCTTTAGTTGCATCATGACGTGCATCTGGTCTAATACTTCATTGTGTGTGCGCACGCATATTTGCATTGCTTTAACCCCTCTTTGTAAGTCCCGCCTTCTCGCACACCAATTGGTCGATTATAAGAGGCTTGCAGCAACTATGGGTTTTTTGATGGCCGATGCTGATATCTTAGAGAACAGGGTGGCAGATGACCGATAGCCTATTAAGCTGATATATCATGCACGTTAATTAAAAGACAGTAAATAATAGGGATGGGAATTTTCATCATTTTGTCTACTGGAGTATTCTTGGGTTCTTCACTCAAAATGAAAACACTCTCTGAACATAAACTCTCAGAACACACATAATCGTGTCGCTTTCTCCCCTCTGTTTTGGCTGCTTTTGAGGTCTCTCTGCTATCACTGAAACAAGAAACAGCTGTTAGAAATTATGCCAACCAGCCTGATGAGCCACACCACTCCCTCTCTCCCGAAAACAGACATATGACCACGCCCCCATCCCCATATCATTTTACATAATATTTACTGAAGTTCCCACTTTCATGGAAAACCTGAAATATCAGGGAATATTAAAAGTCTAAAATGAATATGTATATATAATTTTCTCTACTCAATCTAATTACTATATAATTTCAATATTTCATGAGCTTGAAATTGCTTATGTGCTTGCTCACAATCCATAATGATGTCTCATTTGTCAGTGAATCGTCCTTTTGAGTCAGTTATTTTGAATGAGGAAAAGACATGAAAATGTGTAGGTAAAAAAAAGGTGGGAACCCTGACTTTAGCTGTAATAAACCAGCTGAAACTGAATGTGATCACAAACTAGGCTTGAATAAAAATAAACTGCACTAATAATTTTTATTTCAGGTCTGCTTCTCCGCCAAATTCCAGTCAAATCAAATCTGCCTTAATGCATCATATCTAATTAACCCGAAACAATAGAGAAATTAAGTTTTACCTCTAAAATGTTTCTTGTATATGTCTCTCTTTTTATTTTTTTTTTTATCTCCCAATTTGGAATGCCCAGTTCCCACTACTTAGTAGGTCCTCGTGATGGTGTGGTTACTCACCTCAGTCCGGGTGGTGGAGGACAAGTCTCAGTTGCCTCCGCTTCTGAGACAGTCAATCCGCTCATCTTATCATGTGGCTCGTTGTGCATGACACTGCGGAGACTCCGCATGTGGAGGCTCATGCTACTCTCCGCGATCCCTGTACAATTTACCACGTGCTCCATTGAGAACGAGAACCACTAATCGCGACCACAAGGAGGTTACCCCATGTGACTCTACCCCCCCTAGCAACCGGGCCAATTTGGTTGCTTAGGAGACCTGGCTAGAGTCACTCAGCACACCCTGGAGTTGAACTCACGACTCCAGGGGTGGTAGTCAGTGTCAATACTCGCTGAGCTACCCAGGCCCTGTATATGTCTCTTTTTGAGGAAATTAACTGGGCTGCACTGTCACTCACCGATCCAGTTTCAGATAAAAGTGTATATACGCACGTATTCGCGAAACCGCAATTGTAGAATTCCGCCGTTGCACGGGTGAGATGACTCTTCCACCAGCCGTGTGTTTGACACCACTGATGTAGAACGTGGCAGGAACAGTAGATGGGGCTGTTTGGCAGCTGCTTTTAGTGGTGGATTGCAGTTTATTGTGCTCTGGAAGCCCAAGCTTCAGCGAGCCCAAAATCACGACTGTTCTCTGGAAGCAAGCCCAAAAACCACAACCCATGACTTCCTATATTTACAAGCGACTTCATGAAAAAACAAGCCCAAAGTCGCTTATAATAAGCAGACATGGCAACGCGAAAAGACCTAATCAAAAGAATGATTCGTTAGTGAAACAGGCATCGCAAGTACTGATTTTAAACAGCCGACAGCAGTGGCGGTTCTGGCTTACTTGGTGCCCAAGGCAAGATCCGACGTGGCGCCCCCCTTAATATCAACAACAACAACATGAGAAATAGATCAATATTTGAGTCCTTTTTTACTCCACGTTCACATCTGAAAGTCACATTTGATGCCTCTTTAGTTTCATTTTCACATCTGAAAGTGTAAGTGGAGATTTAGAGTAAAAAGGGACTTAAATATTGATCCGTTTCTCACCCACATCTATCATGTCACTTCTGAAGACATAGATTTAACCACTGGAGTCTTATGAATTACTTTTATGCTGCCTTTATGTGCTTTTTGGCGCTTCAAAGTTCTGGCCAACATTCACTTGCATTTTATGGACCTAGAGAGCTGAAATATTTTTCTAAAAATATTCATTTGTATTCTGCAAAAGAAATGTTTCTGGAATGGCATGAGGGTGAGTAAATGATGAGAAAATTTTAATTTTTGGGTAAACTATCCCTTTAAATAAAAATAACAAGACAATGAATATAGAAATGAAGTAACTATATATATGTGTGTGTGTGTGTGTGTGTGTATGTATATACTGTATATACACTGTATATGCAATATAATATATAAATTATATATATATATATATATATATATATATATATATATATATATATATATATATATATATATTGGATAAACATGGATGTGTGTGTGTGTGTGTGTGTGTGTGTGAGAGAGAGAGAGAGAGAGAGAGAGAGAGAGGGAGAGAGATGTAGCATGTGCGATCACCTGTTGCCACTCCCAAGCAGAGATGCTGTCAGCTTTCTGAAGATCAGCTTTCTCAGTTGTAAAATAGCCATCCAAGTGGGGGTATTTCTCCCTATTTCACGGTAGCTGGTGCTGGTTCAATATAGAAACCGCAATGTCCTCCGCCATTTTAAAGAGTGTGTATCCAATATGGAAACTCCGGTAAGAGGTAAGCGCCTTGAGTTTGTGTAATTAATCAGTCTGTTGTGTATCTCAGCTGTGATGAGCCGTAATGCTGAAGTTGTTAATTTAAAGCCGTTTAAAGCTATTTCCTAGCTTTAGTAGTGTAGTAGTAATACGAGCGATCACGTAGATCTCTTGTTTGTAAACAGTGGCTGACGCGGATTCATTTCACGTCACCAACTGGCTCATATTATACACAAAAATGATCTTTTGCCACCACCTGCTGGCTAACATATGTAATGTCAAAAAAAAAAAAAAAAAAAGACAAACAGTAGGTCTTCACACATCTGCACTGCTCTTACAGTTTAGTTTAGAAAGGCACAAACACAAGTGGAGTGATACACACAGTGAAGTGTCGGAGTGCTGATGGTGTGAGACCATCAGTTCTCATGGAACGTCTCTCGCCCAATCAGATTTGAGGACCAGAACTAACTGTTGTATATATATATATATATATATATATATATATATATATATATATATATATATATATATATATATATAAAATATTACATATAAAATATGGGGGCACGATTGGGGGCACTTTTCTCCCATCGCAAGCCAGGGGTGGTGTGGCACAGTTCGGGGCACCTTTTCCCCATCAAGTACCCTGTGTGCCCGCTCCAGAGAATGTTGCAGCCCTAGGCAGCTGCCTATATGGCCTATGCCGGGATCCGCTACTGGCCGACATTCAGACCTGAAATTTACTGTTTTACACATTGGTATAGGGTAATCTGCCTCGTAAGTTGTCAGACAAGGATTTACAGTAACATTTTACTGATGCACAGCAGAAATGTACTGGGCTCGTGTCCCACAGCCAGAGGCGTACTGGCCATCAGGAGAACCGGGACTTTTCCCAGTGGGCCGAAACGGTGCCACGATATGTGGATATGTTCCCAGTCCGCCCCTGCGCACAGCGATGCCCCTGATCGGTATCTAGTAAACAAATCTGACATAGAAATCTCTAAAAAATATTATTTAAAAAAATCAATATTCATTATTATCACAAACGACTGTGGCAATATCATGAAAATTCATCAGTCAAAAAGGGTGGGAACCCTGTAAATGAATAAATGTTTTGTAGGATACCTTTTCCCCAAGTCATGGTCTGTACTGTTGTTATTATGGAATGGCATTTTTACGTAAATTATAAAAAATTAATGGTCTATTTCTCCATGCTGCATTTAATTACTCAAATAATCTTATGAGCATAGGCATTGCTAGAACATATTGAGGAGGGCTTTAGCCCCACTAAGATTAAACTAAAATTAATCCCTAAATATCTGTGGCTCTGGAAAAGTGTGATTTACAAAAATGGTCACTGAACGAATATGTGAACAAATCCAGTGTGATCTTTTTTATTCTTTTTATTTTATACCTTTATTTTACCAGGTTAGTCTGTTAAGATTAAAATATCTTTTCCAAGTGATTTTCTCTTTTGAACGAATTTAAAAGACTCGATGACATGCAAAGAAACATCCTCATTTATAACAGCCAAGCTAAATGTGACATTTATTGTAATAATAGGTTTTTGTGGTGTTTGATATAACTTTGATCTATAGAAGTTGCAAAATGATTGATTCATGATTCAAAAAAATATTTTAATGTTTGTTTGTTTTTTTTAAGTGGTTTCAGTTATTTATAAGTGTGTTCATTTTAGACAATATTTTGAAGGAATATTAGGAATATGATCTAAACACGGTTTAACAAAACACCATCTATGCAACAGAGTGGAATACATTAATTGTGCACATTTTAAAGTGTCATTGGGGGCTGAATCTGAATCCTAGAATCACCCCAGTTTATGACAGATTTCAAATCACTTGCTAATTAAAGGTACTCTATGTAATTTATATATACAGTATATATAAATGTCGTCTTGGTTTACACTGACACCTAGCGGTGTGGATGCAGCATTATTCAAAGGCTATTGAGTTCATTTACCGATATCATTGTAGAAATTCACTATTCACAGTCAGCTATAATTAATTTAATTTATGAGAGAAAGTGTCCAATAATAGGGCGGTTACTGAGATAAAGCAAGTAATATTCAGCTGGTCATGTGATCATAACGTGGCTGCCCCCATGAGGGGACCCTCTCCATGTAGAATAAAACAGCTTTTATAAGGTTACTGATAAGACTACATTCCTCATCTCAAGTGAGTCATCATGATTTTATACATATGTTTCAAAATTACTATTCATTTCTTTCGGAGTAAAACTTTTTAAATAAGGAAAAAAGAACTAGTTGCACCTTTAACTATGAATTGCTGTATTTGTTTAGCAAGTCTATATTATTATTATTATTCCACCAGAAAAATGTGTGTTGATACTAGCTACAATTTGCTAAGGTTTCTGAAGTGAACAGGTGAAGTCTTCCAAACTCAGGAAATCAGATAGCATTTTGACCTTTCCTTGTAAATAGTGGACAGATGTCGCTTGAATTTATTGTTTAGAGGAAATCGTAGATGTAAATGTTTTTAAATTTAATTCAGTTTATGGTTTATTGATGCAATAGGTATTGAGCGGTGACAGTGTTTAAAAGGCCTTTGGTTTTCTAAGTCATCATAATTCTGAACAGATGTGTGTATGCATTTGAGAAAATACTGTACTCTGGTAGCCAAATGTTATAGTGTGTGTGCTATGAGCCAAAAGAGACTACTAATGGTAAGAATGGAACCTTTAAAGGGTTAATGATAAATCCAATATAAGACCCAACTGTACTTTTATGTAGGATTTATTACTTAAAGAGAACTGTGAAATGCAGCATTGCATTTATTTACATTCACAAACTTAATTAATGCAATGTATTTTTGAGAATATCCTTTGTGCAAAGACACACACACACACACACACACACACGCACGCACGCACACACACACACACACAAAACAGCACCTTGAAGTGTCAGCATGTGGCCATTTGCTCATGACAATGGTATTAAGAAGGTGTGAATGATGTGTAACATTTGTTACATTAAACAAACAGGCATGCAGAGCTCATTTCCTCTTTCTTTCTCTTTCGTAAGTATCCAACTCATCACACTATCAACACCCACCCCGCTCTCCATGATTTTCTGGCACAAATGGTGTATAATGGTGTATTGCAAGCTGCAGTCAGGGGAATCAGCAGTGGGTCCAATGTAGGACCCATATTTACTGAGAGACGTAAAAAGCATTTTATTTCTCATTTAAAGGAAACAAGGGACAAACTCTATTATTACAGTTTTTTTCTTCAACTGGTTACACGGTGACTGAAACAATTCACCAATTCGTCAATTTCTCTTGCTAATGTGCCAAAAACATATAGCCGTTCTGCAAAACAGTTAACACTTTTTCCTGCTTCCACACAATTTGCGGTTCTGATGCATTCCATTTGCAAAACTCTTCACACAGCTCTCAGCAGTCCAGCACAATTGTCATTGTGAATGCACCTGCTCCAAATCTAAAACCAAGGGAGTCAAACAATGGCAAACAAATCTCACCCGTGCAAACACAACTAACCAAAATTGAATACTTTACTGTTTCAGATACATAAAAGTCAAACAATTGCTCATTGAAACATCAAAAACATGGAACAACAAAGAGCATGAGGAGGTAGAGGAACATGCAGAAATATATCAGATGAGATACAGTAAGAGCTACTGTGATATATAGTGTCATCAACCATGGAATGAGCTTTAGAGAAGCTGGACAGAAAGTGCTGCCACATCTAAATTGTTATACTGTAGCTAGAATAATTAGGACATTTTGAACTGTGAACAGGTAAGTTGTTGGTTACAGATATTTCTTACAGTATTTTATATTTGCACAAAATGTCACTTTCCTATGTATGGGAAACCCAACTTTTTCAACCTCTACAGAACTGAGAGAAGAGCATCAAATATTGGGGGGAAAAAAATCACTTGTTCAACCCAAATCAAAAAGCTTAAATTGTCAATATGGTGGTGGCCAATACTGTAATGACATCACTATTTTCTGGCTACTCTTTAACAGTACATGGCCAAGTTTTTCTTTCAAAAGTTGACATTAAATACATTGATAATTGAGAATGTAGTAAACACAGCAAATTGGGAAATAAAATGTTTGTTTCTGTTGTTCCAGACAATGTTTTTCTTTGTTTGTTAATTTTTTGCAATCTGAATAAAAGTCATTTTGATGAGAAAGTGTTATCTTTTGCAGCACAGTGTATAAATTGATGCTTAGTGTGTGCAACATACAGTAAATGATTTTCTGAGTGTGATTCTGACTGGACATTTTAGACTGCTGTGGGTAACATTTTTCAGCAAATAGTGAGTTTTTCCTTGTGTGTGTAAGATTTTGGAAATGTGGCTTTGTGTATGTAGTTGGGTCAATGATTCTATGAAATGTGTGTATCCAATTGAAAAAACAAACAAACTGTAAATACAGTACACCATTTTTGGGAATTTGTAATTGAAAGAGTCATTTACGTAAAAATGTTCATTAAATATGATACAAATGACATTACATGAATACAATAACACTAATTTAACATTCAATATGTACAATCTTATTTACAACACAGAGTAGGTCATGGACAACATTGAGAAGGAATGGAATAAAAACAGCATTTACTAAGTACCACAACGATTATTGTTGAAACAAAGACTATTGTCAATGTAGTCATGTCACTTAGTAAGCCAACATGGTGAAAAAGCAAGATCCATACTGTCTGTACTTTACAGTAGTATTTAAAGGTTCATGGATAGTTTGGCAGCATTAAGCAAGTCACAGTAAAGCCAGATCTTTTGAGCCAAGTACCAACCAGGCCCAGACAGAGTCTGGGGCAAATCTGTGGAATTCTACGGAATGGACCACAGTATGGTCAGATATGTTACAGTAAAAAGAGCTGAGAGGACTACACACGTATTGGTAACTGAAATCATTATCAAATTAGCCCAAATACTTAATTAACAAACGCACAATGGGCAGGGATGTGTAGAACTTTGTGAATGAAGAATGTTCCAATTCTGGAGGTGCAGATTCCACGTTGGCCAGGACAGAACCAGGTTGGAGTGTCTCCATCATTCTCACAGGACATGGTAGACTGGTCTGTTGCTGGGACTGTCTGGAGAACTGGACTGGGAGTCACTTCCAATTGGTGAGTGAGCAACCATATTCCTCATTCCCACAGCAACTCCTGTGTCTACTGAGGACAACCTGTCCACAATGCTGGACAAACACTGCAAACTAGATGTTCCGGGAGTTCTGTCTACTATACTAGCTGGATTTAAGAAAGAGGAAATTCCATGGTTAGAGATACATGGCAAACAATAAATGACACAAAAAACTTCATTTTCAGGTAAAATATGATGTGGAAATTCTGTTTTTGAGGCCTTGAGGGTACCAAAATGAATCTAAAATACATTGAGGTACCTCAAATGTTTCATTTAGTGGTTGACCAATTTGGGTTTCAATGGTTGATTGATTCTTAGAATATTACATTTGGTCCCCCCAATATTGAATATGCGGCGACAACCTTGCTTAAATGTAAACTGTCTTACCAATTTGTGCATCATAGTTGTAGTTATTCCCAAAGTGTGGACTCATCTGAGGCCAAACAGGACTGTTGCAGTCAACCTAAGTCAAGAAAACAAAAAGTTATCTTATTTAAACATATTTAAACAGTTTCGACAAATTTGAAGTAGTGAATGTAGTGTATATGAGACATGGGTAGGAATTTTTCTTCCACACGAGTCAGAGACCTAAAACGCTAATCTATAGACTGGAAACTTTGCGAGGAACTCCCACGCTACGCTGGGCTCCATGCGTGGTGAATTGATTTAATCAGTGGAAGCCACACCAGTTTGTGCAAGATGACACTTTCTCTGAGTAAATCTGCAGAAAATCCTGGCAGAGGCGCAGCTCATGCAGTCAGTCAAGAATGCGGCGCGACTGTCTCTTTCCTGCCAGCCTCTGTTGGCTGGATTTACTGAGGCTTTGTTAGGCCATAAAGAGTCCAGTGGGAAAGCCATTACTGTATCCTTCATTTTTAAGCCCTGCACTGAGATTTTGTCATAAAATATCTTGTGAACCAACAACTCAGAACAACTGAGACTAATTGACTGTCCTTGTCAACAAATGACTTAGCGACAATATCTCTCACCAAGTCTACATTGTAAAAAGTGGTAGCATGCAATTGTAACCTGTAAGGAGACATTTCTACCTGACCTAAAATGTCATAACTAGCTTTGTTGAAGTAACCTAATGTAATCAGGTTGATTCAGACATAATAATGGTACTAGTCATCAAATCAAGTCAGTTAAATTAGATGGAACACTATAAAGAAATGAAAATATGCAGTTGTTACCTCAAGGAGCTATTTCTACCAGACATGATCCTTAAAAATAAGGTTTATTTAAACCTAATGTATTCAGGTTGATTTAGTGTTATTAAACAATATTTCAAACAATATTTTACTATTTTGAGCACTTAATTTTAATGTTATCACATGAAGCACATTTCTTTAGATTATCTTTTTTTTTTTTTTCTCAATGTACACTGTCAAAAAGTGAAAATGTGCAGTTGTTACCTTAAGGGGCTATTTCTACTTGGCATGACCCTTAAAACTAGTTCTGTAGATGTAACCTAATGTAAACAGGTTGATTCTTGACTTGAAGTAAGCCAGTAAATTTGGTTGTTGCACTGTAAAAAAAAAAAAAAAAAAAAATTGGAAATGTGTAGTTGTTACTTTACAGAGCTTTTTCTACCTGACTGGACCCATAGAAAATAATGTTTGTTTGTGTATCATAATGTAGCCAGACTGATTTAGTCATTTAAACCATTTTTTTAAAAATATATATTTGACTATTTTGACCAGTTAGTTAAGATGTTACCACGTGAAGTGCATTTAACGTTATCATAATCGACACCTAGCAAAATCTGTCTTCCTTATTTTGATCATTAGCAGCCACTCATTGAGGGGCAAACTCAGAAAACAGTGACAATGTGGGCGTCATGCACATATAGATTTCTTAAAGGGATAGTTCACCCCAAAATTTTAATTCTCTCATCATTTACTCACCCTCATGCCATCCTAGATGTGCATGACTTTCTTTCTTCAGCAGAACACAAACAGAGATTTTTAGGAGAATATTTCAGCTCTGTAGGTCCATACAATGCAAGTGAATGGTGATCATATTTGTTGCTCCACAAATCACATGAAGGAAACATACAAGTAATCTATATGACTCCAGTGTTTAAATCCATAACTTCAGAAGCAATATAATAGATGTGGGTGAGAAACGGATAAATATTTATGTCCATTTTTTACTCTAAATCTCCACTTTAACTTTCACTTTCAGATGTGAAAGTGAACTAAACAGGCACCACATGTGAATTTCAGATGTAATGGTGAAAATGGAGATTTAGAGTAAAAAAAGGACTTAAATTTGTATCTGTTTCTCAACCACACCTATTATATTGCATTTGAAGATATGAATTTAAACACTGGAGTCTTATGGATTATTTTTATGTTTCCTTCATGTGATTTTTGGAGCTACAAAGGTCTAATCACCATTCACATGCACTATATGGACCTACAGAGCTGAGATATTCCTCTAAAAATCTTTGTGTTCTGCAGAAGAATGAAAGTCATACACATCTGGGACTGCATGAGGGAGAGTAAATTATGAGAGAATTTTTATTTTTGGGTGAACTATCCCTTTAAGTGCCCAGACATATAGTAGTAAGCTAATATCTTAGCATGTAAAAGGAGACAGAAGTGGATGGCAATTTATTTTTGTCGTGCTGGGATTGAGATGGCCCTGACTCCAGTTGAGTGATAGAATCCCCTGTGTGCCACTGAGATATGAACATGAAGATTAAAAAGTAGAAAGAGAAGGGAAAAGGGTAATACATCAGACCTAGTGCAGATACACACATTTGATGGAGAAACCCAAACATCTACATTCAAAAGACATTTTTTTATTTATATATTTTTTTTGCACTGAAAAAAAATAAAATGGTAACCTACAATTTTTACGGTAAATAATATATATATATATATATATATATATATATATATATATATATATATATATATATATATATATATAATTTATTTATTTATTTATTCTTTACGGTAAATAAATATATAATAAATACATATTTTTACGGTAAACAATATTTTTTGACTTTTTCCGATGTGTGCATTTGACCATCTGACCTAGAATTGCTGATATTCATTTTGAATATTAGTAGAACATAATGCTTGTCAATCTAAACCCCAATCCAATAAAATATGACTAGCAGAATAAGAGTGATATTTACCATGCTTTCAGAACAGCAAGATGATGGACTGGCAGGCTCCGAGCTACTCTCTGTAGGCAGGTTGTAGTAGTTCTCTACCTGTTCCCGGAGCAGCTCTTGAAGGCTCTCGATATACTGAATGGCGTTCCTCAGGATCTCCACCTTGGGAAGCCGCTGGCTGGGATTGGCGGACGTGCAACGGCGTAGAGCCTCAAAAGCGTGGTTCACCTTCTTCAACCTGCGGCGTTCCCTCATGGTGGCGGCTCTCCGGCGGTCCACCGTGCTGGATTTGCGCTTGCAAGCTTTGCAGGCCCACTGCAGGCAGTGACCAGGCTGGTGCGGGGCCCCAGGTGCCCGAACGTGTTCATCCTCCTCGGATCCAGCAAGTTCCCCTCCGGTTCCAAACTCCAAAGCTTCAGGGGATGAGGCACAAGTGCTGTCGTAGACCTGGGATGTGGAGAATACGTCCATGGTTGGAATCGAAATCGTGTGGCATGTGATGTGTTTGAGCTCTGTGGTGTGTGATGTGATATCTCTGGTGCCATACGCCCCTCTTATAGGGCCCTGTGTGGAGGCCAGGGCCCACATTGGTCAGCTCTAATGACCGTGCCCCACTGGCCAAGGCAGTCAGGGCTTAGTGACCCTCCTCCCCTGTCCACCCTGCTCCCCACACAAACCCAACACCCTACTGAGATTCCCACATCTGTGTGGAGGGTTGGTTTCTCACTCAGCTCGACGGCTTCGATGCGTGATGGTCATTACAAGAGGGAATTATCAGCCATTAACATTTACATGTAGACCCTCTTAATAGGAGTTTTCTACATGTATAAAACTTGTACATTTTTACCTGCAGCTACTCACATGTTGTCCTCAATTACTCACTTCATGATGTTCCAAACCTGTATGGCTTCTCTTTTGCATTTAATAAAAATTAATGGTTACTGATGCTATCCTTCTGCTTAACATCTCCCTTTGTGTTCCACATAAGAAAGAAAGTTATTTGGGTTTGGTACAACACGAGGGTGAGTAAATGGTGAAACAATATTCTTTTTTTTCTTTTCTTTTTTTTACTGTTTAATTTCAGTTTGTGTAAAACGTAAAGAAGCATACAAAATTAAACCAATCAAGTAAATGTAATTTTTGTTTTCTAAAAAAGAGAAATAGTAAAAAATGGCTCCATGTTTAAATGTTTGCTGCTTGATTTTACGCTTGAGGAAAGAGCAGCGTTACAGATGCGGCCCAGCTGTAAGGGCTGGTGTAGCGTTTCAGAGCCACACAGACACACACAGCAACACAACTGAAGATACGGACTGTGGATGAAGGTGTCAATGGCAGCGTGTCTGTGTTAGTTAAAGCTCATTAAATTTCTAAGTAGGTCATTAGCGACTGTGTGGCAAGAAGATCTCTGATCCTCTTGGTGTCTCAGGTGAAATTAAATTGCATTATCTTTAGTAGCTATTTATTATATAGGCTATATACTGTTTTTCTTTCTTTCTTTCTTTCTTTCTTATTTATTTATTTATATAACAAATCATTTAAATCTAATATCTTCTATAGCATAAAACCTTTATTATGCAGAAAGGGGCCCTTGTGAGAAAAACTAAAGTTTTGCATTTGAGTTGGTTAATTGTAGCCTTCAAGCGTCATTGATTAAGGTTGTTCGAGATAATAAAAACAATTTAATCTTTAAAAAAATCTAGAATGAATCACATCTTAAAATTAATAGAAATGTAATCAATTAATTACAATCTATTAATTACATCTTTAAAAATATATATTAAAAAAAAATATTAAATGACTTAAAAATGTCAAGTGATGCAACAATATTAAAATACTTTCCTTGCACATTGAGTAGGCTACATGAGTATAAACAACTCTATAATTAATTTCAAAAAAGTTTTCAAACACATTTTGCAAGGTACAAATATATTGTTTACAGATATCATAAATTTTTTTTGAGCCACGGATGTCAGTCATTTTTATGGTTCCACCAGCATTACATTTTTTCACAAATTTCAACTATTTATTTATTTATTTATTTATTTATTATTATTTTACTGTGACTGGACATTTCCACAATTATATATATATTTATATATAATATGATATATGAATATATAAATTACTTTGAACATATAAATTGAAAGCATGTTCATAATAGTAGGTATATAACTAAATATTTCTTTGGTGGGGAAAAATAAATGATCATCATGTCAGACTTACAAATGGGTAGTTGGAATGACATTTTAAGCAGTGACAATGTCCTGGGGTGCAATATCATCTAAAACTACACTACCATTAGCCTAAATTTAGCATTACAGGCCTACCTGCAGTTTTTATGACTAAATACTACTTTAGATATTACATGGAATATTTTATGCTGCATGCATGTCTTTCTTAGCTTTAAATAAATGAACTTTGAAACTTTTGATATAAGCATCTTACATGGCCCCTTGTTAGATAGCTAACCTAATCAATTTAATCACAATTATTTTCAGATCAATTTAAGTGAATTTTGAAGCTCACAAATGGTGCGTAAGGGCGGTTGCGCAATGAAGTCACACATCGGCCAGTTTACCTCTTAAATTGATCAAGTGTCTTTAAAATCCCCGTCTATTGCTGTGTAGAGGTCATCAGCGTTGACAGCTAATAAAGATACAATGCGGGTATTTCTCACAACGTGCTAAAACGTTTGGCCTCTCCAGTGTCTGGGAACGGCGCGCACCTAAGAAAACACGGGTTCCCCGATGTAGTTTGTATTGCGCACAGCTGAAGAAGACATTGGCCAGGGATAATCCTGCTTAGCTGTCGTTCAGATCAAAGACAATTGACTGTTAACAACACAGACAACGAGAAAACCTGACAGCAGTCGATAACTGAGTCCAACTCAGATTGCGTAAGCATATGGTGACAGCGCATCGCTCCTGAAGAAGGCTACGTTGAGGGAGCTCGAAAACCTGCTCTGAGATCCGGGAAGATTGCGTTGTCTCAGGGGAATTTTAGGGGGTTTTCGGAGGGTTGTTGTAAGGGGTCAGGGACTGTGTTAAGTGTAGGGCAGAGGGCGAGCTTTAACGTTCCTATACCTAAGTTTAATTTACATGCAAGTGTTTGTTCCAAATAAATGCTTTATTCAAAACTTCATTCATATATGCTTTTTTCAACTACTGACCTCCACTTTTTTCCCATCACACTTTTGAAAAATCTATCTAGGTTGAATCCTAAGAAGTCACGTGTTTTATGTTGTCATTTTATACAATTCATGAATAAGGGCCGACTATTCCTGTAGGCAAAAACAATGCATTGGTCATTTTTGTTACCTTTTACATTTTGACGGTTCATTAATTGCTTTATATTTCATAGTTGTTTAACTGATTAAATTGCCCTTTAATGGCAGGTTCCAATTGACACAACTTACCCCCTTACAGAGTTATTGGGGCATGTTGTCACAAAAGGTCAACGTGTTAAATGAACTGCATCTTATAATGGCGGAAATGTTTAGTAGATTTTTTTGCAGACAAGACTTCAAAGTATGTGCCTATACAGAATTTTACTTTCTAAAATAAATGTGTTAAATAATATATACAGGACTGAACATGTGACAACTAGCCCCGGTCTCCCCTATTAATTATAGGGTGTAATGATTGCATAAATGAAAGCAAATCTTTGAGAAAATTATGAAAAGATATGCTTTTTGTCCACCCTCTTGTGTTTCTTCATCCTTCCTTTGCCAAGACCAGACATTGGCTGAACTTTTTCCATTTGCAATAACAGTATCATATTTGACCACATGATCAGATTGTATGATTGGCAACAGCATTTGTCTGGCAGCTATAGAGGAAGTGTTCCGTCAGCTCTAATGATGTGGGACATCAAACTTGTTTTGTTGCTGGAGATTCAAAGGAACGTCAGTAAACCCAACACAAATCCTGGAGTTATTATTTTATCAGCCAGTTGACTGTGTATTTTTATCAGATGTTTAAATTTTCCCTGTTTTACACCAGACTTCATAGTTTTAACCTAGAAACCACTTTCAAATTAAACAAGGGTTCTTTGCTTTGTATGAAGAAAAAATACAAGAAATATCATTATACTGTAAAAAAAAAAAAAAAAAAAAAAAAAAAAAAAAAATTGCCTTTTTTATCATAACTTAAAATATAGCATTAAAATAACTGCACTGGATTGATCTTGTTGAGATAACTTAATTATCCAAGCTTTAACTTGTGATAAGTTGTCTAAGAAAACTTAGGGGAAAAAACGTACAAACTCATGTTCACGTATTCGGATTCCCAGTATGCAATGCGGCATGAAAAAATTATGCAAATTGCAGTGCTACTGTCTTATTATTCATTGTTTTACTGTTCGCTGCTTTTATTTATGCTGTTTGCCGTCACTTTCATTTATTTGTCATGTAGAAATCATTCAAAACTCAACAGCTTTAATCTCATATGGCAATTTAAACCTTCTTAGATTATGAAGTAGCCCAAATTACTGCTATGGTATTCAATGAGAGTAATTCATGATAATATTGGTTGAACTCCAGTATTTAGTTTGAACTAAATTATGATCAAGTTTATTTAAATGACACTATGCTCATTTAACAAGTTATATACATTTGAGTCAACTGCTCGGTTTAAACAACTTTCCATCTCAAGTGGACAAAACATTTACTTTTTAAGTTTTTAAATTGAAACAATTATTATTATTATTATTATTATTATTATTATTATTATTACAGTGTAGACAATGAATGGCCCATTTTGAAAAGCCATCATGGTGAGTTAAAAGCCACAGTCAACAGATTAACAGCCAACTAATCAATGAAAAATAAAAAAATAAATAAAAAAATCACAAATAAGATCCCTTTAATATCTCAAATGTTTCTCCTAGAAAGCAACAGAGATCAAAGAGAGACCTTTGCTTTGGTCTCCTGTTTCTTAGATTTTTCTCCTGAGAAAAAGACCCCAGTCATCTCACGTGTCTTTCAAGAAGAGATCTCAGCATTGTCTCAAACTTAAACATTTCTCAACCTGTGGAGATGGGGTGGAGGAGGGATGTCTGGAGAATTGTCATGGGAAGCAGGTAAGCAGCGGCTTATATACTCCTACTCGCGGGCCGTGATTTGCCAGATTAAAATTAACATGCTCCTCCCGAACCTCTGTTAATTAACTCCATATATTAACTATATATCTGAGACCTCCATTCTCCTAGGGCCGTGAAACACTTTCACAAATGGGAAACTTTAAGACAGTTTAACTGCTTTCTTATGTTTTAAGTAATCAAAGTGGTGCCAAACTCGCAACCTGCAGTGATAACTTCATTGTACTTTTGGACCACTTAAAATTTTATTGCTAATGAAGAAAATCAAGTTGAAACTCTGAAAGCTCCTAAAATCAAGTAGAAATGACAAATATAGTGACAAGTTAAATGGATGGAAACAAGCATAACTGTGAAGAGCAACCTCCATTAAAATGACTTTCTGAGATGGCTCCCAGATGGCATGCATGATACTATAATCACATTCCTTGTTTCTTTTGATGGTTAATGATAACTTGGTAATTTTGGACTCATTCTGTAACTCAGTGTGTATGCATGCAAATCATGAAATGAATTTGTCAAGATCTTTCAAATGTAATTTCTCTCACTGACAAAGTGCCAGGCATTATGACTAAGGCAAAAAGCTCATAAAATCACACCCACTCTACATCTGAGATCCTATTAAAACAACACTATAGACAGAGCTATCTGGTTACAGTCTGGTTCTCTGCTTTGAAGTTCTGCTCTTAATACCACCCAACTTATCAGACAATCGGCTGAAGTATGCAGTTGCCAAAGCAACAGTTTTAGCTTTGTTTGTATGGGATATTAATATTGTTATCATCAAGCATGTCAAACAACTTGCTAATATTCTCTTAAATAAAAATGTTTAAAATACTTTGTTTGTTTAGGTAAGGTACTAGTAACTACATCTGAGACCACTAGTGAACATGCTTCCGATTTGCATTTTAATTTAATGATATTTTTAATGACAACGTATATTATCAGCATAGGACAATGTATGAAAAGTTGAAACATTAATTTAAGAATTTCAGATTTATTTTTTAGTATTTGTTATTTCTTTTGCCTTTTTCTACATTGTCAGCATACACTTGAGCTGGCATGGATTTTTTTTTTTTTTTTTTTTCATAAAAACCTTCCTTTACTGTCTGTAGAACCTGATAATTTGTGTTTTCCAGCATGATTTCAGAATGTTCCAATGAATAGAATGTTCCATTTTTAATGGAAGCAAGTAAATCTAACCATTTGTACAGAGGAGTTACCATTGTCAACGTCATGAATTTGCTTATTTGATTGGCGACCATGATTATCAAAATGTATAATACATATTACATAAATCATTTTTATATACATTTATGATGTACATTATATATATATATATATATTGTATCATTTATAGAAACATATTATACACATCTATAAACTTATTTATAAAAATATTTATTTTGACATTTAAATGAGGGGAAAAAATCCAAGGTTTTTAATTTACTGCAGAAGTTTGGACACCAATGTGTGTTCTTCTAATAATTTTTTTTATATATATATATATATATATATATATATATATATATATATATATATATATATATAGATATAACCAGTTGAAATTTTTATTTTGTAATGAAGTTGGTGTTGTTGTTATTATTATTATTATTATTATTATTATTATTCCTGGAGGTGTCTAGATGCTAAAGATACAAATTTAGCCTTTCAATAGCCTTGTTTCCCTGACGTGTATTGTGTTAGTCACTGATCATTTGAAGTCACTTGTGAGTTTGAGTACATAAGTTTACTTTTGTGTGTGATGAGGTCAAAGGCGATAGTGTGTTAAATGGAAAGATCAGAGAGCCCGTCATGACAGATGGAAACACTGTAGTGCAATTTTGGAACACCAACATCCTACCGATGGATAACTGTAAAGCAGTAGCTGTAACACCACACACACACATGCGCACTTGCAAAATCATCATGCGATCATGTTAAACCTGACCACTCGATGCAACACAACCCAATGCTTCATTCAAGGGGAAAAACCCTTGCAGCCTGTAACCATATGATAGGTGTAATGTTGCTTGTGGCTTTGCAGTATTTTCCCCTCCTACATTTGATCATAAGACCAAATAGATACTCTGAGTTTCAAGGGGTCTAAATTCGTTGCAGCCAACCCTGAGTTCTGCCCTGCCAGCTGGAACTAACAGGCAAGGCCAGGGCTATTCCAGGGCCAGTCATACTTTACACTCCGTTAATACTTGTAAATTTGGGAGAGTTGTGTGTTGGACCGGTCAAGGCTGGAGTGGCATACGGAGGGTTCTTAATTCAATGTGTTTAATGAGGACATTTGGTGACCAGCCATTATTGCGAGCTATTTTATGCCTGTTAAAAACATCTCGGGACCTTTAAGAATGTTAAAAGGATATTCCGGGTTCAATACAAGTTAAGCTCAATCCACAGCATTTGTGGCATAATGTTGATTACCATAAAAAACGTATTTCGACTCGTCCCTCCTTTTCTTTAAAAATAAGCAAAAATCAAGGTTACAGTAAAGTACTTAAAATAGAAGTGAATGAGGCCAATATTTGGAGGGTTTAAAGGCAGAAATGTGAAGATTATAATTTAATAAAAGCACTTACATTAATTCCTCTGTTAAAACTTGTGTATCATTTTGAGCTGTAAAGTTGTTTAAATTATCATTGACTGGGATTTCAGGGTATACAGTGTTATGTCGTCATGGAACTTTACTGCAGGAAAGGTTAGTAAGCACCTTTATTACACTAAAATCTTGTTAACCTGCATATTGTATATGTCCTTTTGCTATACATTTTTTTCAGATTTTTGCTTTTTTTTTTTTTTTTTAGAAAAGGAGGGACAAGGCAAAATACATTTTTGTGGTAATCAACATTATACCACTAATGCTGTCGATTGAGCTTAACTTGTATTGAACCCGGAATATTCCTTTAAAATTCATTAAAAACAACTTAAGAATGTTGATTTTGCATGGCTGCTAATTAGTTTTATACTTAATAAATGTATTTTTATATGGGTTGAATATTTGACATCAAAAGGAAATGTTTCGTTAGAATGAAGCAGGCACATAATTTGGTGACATTGGGACCGCCAACAGACTACAAAAAAACATTTAATAAAAGAATACAACATAATAGCAGTGATCAAGTGCTCTCAAAAGGTTTCTTCTCTTTAATTTATAAAATTATTTAAGTAATAGCAATATATTACAAAATATATACATTTGCATTTTAGGACCTCATAAATTGACAGGAATCATTCTGCTTGTGATAATGACCAAGAAAATAACCTGGAATCACATACAGCAACTACACTGAATGGTCGAAATTATGAAAGAATACAGAATATTACATTTTAACACTTTATAATAGCTTTAATTAAAGGGATAGTTCACCCAAAAATGAAAATTCTCTCATCATTTACTCACTCTCATGCCATCCCAGATGTGTATGACTTTCTTTCTTCTGCTAAACACAAATTAAGATTTTTAAAGGAATATCTCAACTCTGAAGGTCCAAACAATGCAAGTGAATGGTGACCAAAACTTTGAATCTCCAAAAAGGAAATAAAGTCAGCATAAAAGTAATCCATATGACTCTAGTGGTTAAATCTATATCTTTACAAGCAATATGATAGTTGTAAGAAACAGATCAATATTTAAGTCATTTTTTAAAATAAATCTCCACTTTCATTCCACTTTGTGCAATTCGTATTCTTCGTGCATATCACCACCTACTGGTCAAGGCTGGTTAAAGGTGAAGATTTATTTAAAAAAGGACTTAAATATTGATCTGTTTCTCACCCACACCTATCATATCATTTCTGAAGACATGGATTAAACCACTGGAGTCGTGTGGATTGCTCTTATGCTGCCTTTATGTGCTTTTTTGAGCTTCAACATTCTGGTCACCATTCACTTGCATTGTATGGACCTACAGAGCTGAAATATTCTTCTAAACATCTTTGTTTGTGTTCTGCAGAAGAATTAAAGTCATACATCTGGGATGGCATGAGGGTGAGTAAATCATGAGAGAATTTTCATTTTTGGGTGAACTATCCTTTGATAACATTTAAAAACATCAAGTGTAAAGTTAAAAGGGTGATTGTACCTAAACCTGTCAAGAAAATGTCCTGGTCCTATTTACTCCAAAATCAAATAAGAAATTATATTTTGCCGATATGAAATGAAGCCCATTTTCATGGCCATAAAGATTTTAAAATTGTGACATTATTATTAAGACAGTTTTGCACATTTGCAATCTGAAAAATATAGATAATAATAAAGTAATTCTCATTACAGAAACATTAAAAAACTATATGCTATTTAAATTTGTAAAGTGTGTATGCATCATAGTAGTACTCACTTATATACAGTATATATATATATATATATATATATATATACACAACAGTTAGTTCCAGTACTTGAATCTGGTTGGACAAGAGACGTTCCATGAGTACTGATGTCTCAGAACATCAGCACTCGGACACTTCACTTTGTATACCCATAATTTCAAGTCGATACCGATACCAATACCAATACAAATACTTCTATTAAATTAATTGTTTTGTGATTTCTTGGAATAAAATGGGTAATTTAAAATATTATTTTAGTCATAATTTAAGTCATTATTTATTTGTTGTTGTTTTTTTTTGTGTTTTTTTTACATTTATGAGCCTAAACAGAATATTATTAGATTTCTGTTTTGTTTACCCTTACAAAAATTTACCAGTTTCACTACAGTAACTATAGTTTAACCATGGTTTTTAGTTAAACCATAGTTACCACACAATTAACCATGGTTACTACTACAATATTACTGTAGTAAAACCATGGTTTCAGGCCAAAAAAATAAATAAAATAAAAATAACAAGGTTACTACTATATTACTTTAGTAAAACCATGGTTAACAATTTTTTTTTAAATGACTTATTAACAACAATTACACACAAACTCATTATAAGAAATGTCACCTTTAGATATGTTGTTATTTTAGCATGAATTTACTCCACAAGCTATTTCTCTGATTTTCTATCATTACCTCTACAAGGCACTGATCCCTCTTGTTTGAATGAGCCTTGTGTCATGGCGTAAACGCTTGTCTGCTTGTGTCTTTCAGGATGCATGTTAAGATGAGTGGAATAAGAAATAATACCCATCCTGAACAAGTATTTGCTAATATAGCCTAATCCATTTTATTTCACTTTGAAGCTTATGATTATTGTTCATGTTCATGGTTACAAAATAATATATATTCCTAGTTAAAAAAATTTTTTTTTAGAATCAATATTTTTGTGTGAGGATTAATATTTATTTTTATTTTTGGGGGGGAGTTTTACCCTTTTTCACCCAATTTGGAATGACCAATTCCCAATGTGCTTTTAAGTCCTCGTGGTCACGTAGTGATTTGCCTCAATCTGGGTGGCGGAGGACGAATCCCAGCTGCCTCCGTGTCTGAGACTGCCAATCCATGCATCTTATCACATGGCTTGTTGAGCGCGTTGCCACGGAGACATAGCATGTGTGGAGGCTTCACAGCACCACGGCATCCATGCTCAATTCACCACGCGCCCCACTGAGAACGAACCACATTATAGCGACCACGAGGATGTTACTCCATGTGACTCTACCCTCCCAAGCAACCGGGCCAATTTGGTTGCTTAGGAGACCTGGCTGGAGTCACTCAGCATGCCCTGGGATTCGAACAAGCGAACTAGCGAACTCCAGGGGTGGTAGCCAGCGTCTTTACCACTGAGCTACCCAGGTCCCCCGAGGATCAATATTTTTGATACAACATCATTATCGAAAGTATCAATACTTTAGAATCGATCCACCCATCCCTAGAGGACATACTGTTAACAATGGCGGAGCACATAGCGGTTTCTATGATTGCCTACAGCACTCGGCTGAATCACAGCAGTGCTGATGTAGGGCCATATCGCACTCTTGCTCGTGTGATATTGCTTAAATAAATATATATTGTATTGATTTGGGGTTAAGTGTGACCAGGACATTTTCTTGACAGATTTCGTGAGAATCATCCTAATGTACATTCAGATGGTTAGAAATGTTATGAAACTTTGATTTTCTTATTTGTGTGTACATTATCTACTGATCTGTTATTATAACAACAGATCAATTATAATTAAATTATAGTATTATGTAATTAATGTTTGTTCATAATTTATTAATGAAAGTTATTGTAAAAATGCCACCTATAACATGTAAAACATTCATGGAAATAATAAAAAGTCGGAAATGTGAGGTGGATGTTTGAGCTTCACTTTTCTGAGATGTGGTCGGGACAGCGTGCTTTCGTCTCTTCAGTGGAAATACTGTCAACAATCGAGGAGAGGCGACGAAGGCTGCTGGACGCTGAAGACTCTACTGCGGCTCCTGGAACAGAGATTTACGCACAGAGAATTGCACCCAGAGTCAACGTATGAAACATTAATGGCTAGACGCATAGACTTTTATTTTAATGCTCATTTGACATGTTAAAACCTTCTCGAAATTGAAAGAAACTCTGTTTTGTACCAACCTTCTCTGTTTCTGGCCATCTGGGAGCTGGAATGATCTAGATTCCTCTGCCAGCTTTGGCAGTTCTTTTTCCAGTGATACTCACTCGTAGCCACCTGAACAGTCAAACGTGATGGAAAAACATAACATTTTACCATCTTAGTTTAATGTCAGAGCATAATTAGGACATAATGCATTAAAAAAAGCGATTAGTTTTATCAAACTGAGTTACGGCACCACGTGGATCCAGCTGTCAGAGTACATGATGTCTTGTATTGGCTCGCTTGTGTTCTTACATGGTTGTCTTTGGCAGTATACGTGTAATGGTCACTGTCAGAGTTCTGATCTTGCTCATCCAGCGAATGCAACAGGTCCTGTAGTTTCTCGATGTAGTTGATCGCACTGCGTAAAATCTCCACTTTGGGTAGCCTCTGATTCGGATTGGGCACCGTCTTTTTCTTTAACGCGTCAAATGCCTCGTTGATCTTTTTGAGCCGCCTTCTCTCTCTCAGAGTGGCAGCTTTTCGCCTGTCCGTCGGTGCTGACTTTCTTTTGCAGATTTTGCAAGCCCACATGAGACACTGGCCCTCGCAGTGCAGCTGAAGCCCCGGCGGCGCAAGGACGTGTTCCTCCCCGCTGCTCTCGCACCCTGTTTCAGACTGGACTGGATCCTGTCCCGGGGAAAGAGGGCTGTCGTTCCCCTCATAGAGTGGAGACACTCCAGGCATATCCAAGGTCCCATGGTCCCCCTCAAGATAATGCAAATCGTTGAAAAAATAAGAGTTGGTCTCAAACAGGTCCATCATGTTGTTGTAGGCTGTGTTTAGACAGTAAGACTGTTGGCATTTAAATAGCCCTGTGACACAAGTCAGAGGACTTAAATATAGAATGTGAAACTCTATCCATCGCTTAGCTGTCGAAGGGCATCAGGCTTATTTCAATAGGCCTTCACTACCACAAGAGATTTTGTGTGAGGAATAAAGCGAACAATTTACATTATAGTGTCAATACATATTGCATGTTACTGTAATTACTTGTGGCAAAATACTTATAAAATAATAAAAGCAGCTATGCAAACCGATTACATTTTGCGACATATTAAGTATAATTTAGGACTTATTTGGGGAGAACAAGGCTAGTTGTCACACTTTTTTACTCCAAGGAATGTATCTCAGGTTGGTAGGTTTGTTTCTGAGAGATAAATTCTGTATAGATACACACACTAGTCAGAAAAGCTATTGAACATTTCCACCATTATGCCTAGGATAAAAGATACAACTCATTGAACATAAATTGTCCTTTTGTGGCCACATGTACTAATAGTGGGGCACGTTGCCACAATGGGATCCAGACATTACATGGCCAAACATTGGATTTTCTTTCAATATAGACTGTTTTATTCTGTATTGGCCTACTGTATAGCCCTTAGTGACCAGGGCTGCAACATCATATTCAGATCAGTGCTTGATCAATATGCGTTTTTCAATGATAGATTCTTATATTTTAACCCTTGTTTCCCACCAGTCTTGAAAATCTGTTTATATCCTTGCTTGCAACTAGCCTACTCTACTTTTGTGGTACTGTAAAAAGTTTGATTTTAATGGGAAACTAATGTAAAAAAAACGTACTTTAAAATGCAGTAATATGAACAAGGCAGGACTTACCATTGGGCTAGACTGGGCTCCAGTCCATGGGCCCCGCCCAGTACGGGGCCCCACCTTTACCCAAATATAACGTTTGCCAACTAGGGCTGGGTGATGGGACAATGTAATCGGATATTGACAATATCTTACAAATATCCCGATGCCGATTGTGACACTCATTGATGGACGATGATCGACAATATCGGTAAATGGCAAAACCATGGATCTGGGAAGTTGCAAAATACAAATATATTAAACAGTAGCTCAGTGAATGAAATTAACACTCGCCACCCACTAAATGCGATGATGGATGAACCCAACACCTTTGCAAGCTCCTCGTCCAAATAAGGGTATTTCATGCACAAGTAATTTTGCTCTTCCACCTGCAACAGTGGTTAGCGACCTGTAAGACGTCTCAGAGTGATATATGACAAAAAATGCTGTTAGTCACAAAGACACGGGCTTGAAGCAACACGCTTTATTATATTTTTAAGAACAGACAAAAGACTGATCCATGTCTGATTCGCTCTTTGTTTCAGAGGTGTGCAGCGGGAGCTTGACTGTGAAGCTCCCGCTGACTCTTGTAAAGAGTTCTCACTCTCTTTTTCTCTGTTTCATTCATCTGAACAGTTTGCAAGAATAATGTCATCTATGAGAATTCTGAAAATGATCTCCAATCATCTCAGGAGGTGCTGTGAGTTTAGTTTGCTTTATTTCCACGGAGCAGTTTGCGCTTACACTTTGTGAACGCAACTCTGCAGGTTCACTAATATATATTCTATTAAAGAAACAAAGACGAAAGCAATTAAATCATAAAATAATACAATATCATATTCACCTTGAACCTAAAATTGTATTCTATTTTCTTTTTTTTAGGCAGCATTAACTGTATTAATGAAACGTAATACAAATTCGATAAGAACACATATGGCGGCATTATTTTGAGAACACAATGAAATGTTGATTGGGTTGAACTTTCCAGAGGTAATGGTTTATTTTATATTTCAGTTATTATTATTATTATTTTTACATTTAGAATTGTCTTTAGTTTTTAATTTGTATTGGTAATTTTCCACCTGTTGTCATAGATGGATACTTGCATTATAGTGATGGCAAATGGGGCCGTTGGAGTCGTTAAATGTTAAATTTGGGGAGGTGGTTAAATAAAAAATTTTGATCACTTCGTTATTTTAATTGCTTTTTTTGTTTAGTTTAAAGTGCAATTTGAATTTAGAAATATATTTTGTTCAAGTTTTTTGAGTTTCAATAAATGGATACATTTTTTAAAGCAAAATCAATAAAGCACAAATATTCACTGACCCTCGGCAGGGAGGGTGATGATGACATGAGAGCAGAAACTATTGTTAAAAACAACAGCAGCAAAAATAGCGCCATCAACTGACAACTGTTATGACCAACATGGCATAAAAATGGCATTAAGCCTCAACAATTAGCTGCAACATGCAATACAATAAGAATGTGCAAAATTATTGACAGGCAGAAAGCGTCAGAGACAGCGGCCGGTGCGATATCTCACAACACTTATTTCATTCTTTTTCATTTCATTCCCATCTTTTAGGGAGTAGGAAAATGTTTTGCATACCTTTCCATGAAAAAAATTGCTTACAGCACCTTTAAGTGCTATTGAGATAATGATTCTGTTGGGAAACATGCCATAGAGATAGCTGCTTACACTAGCGGTTCTAGCTGGTATGGCGCCCTGGGTGAAACAAAAATTATTGACGGGGTGGTGGGTGGCTGGACTGGACTTCAGACTTCGTGCCGCCCCCGGGGGCTACCCATGTCGCTCATGCCTAAATCCGCCCCTGGCTGCTTACGTGCTACTTAGGGCTTCAGGAAACCCAGCCATGGTCTATTTTCATCCATTGTAATGTCTATTTTTATTTATTATTTTTTTCTGATAATTATGCAGATGTATGTCATTCCATTTATGTATGTAGGCCTACATTTAATAATATAGTGAGAAGCGGGATATGAAAAACCTAGAGTGGAGTTCAAGCAGAGTGATTGCAGAATGTTTTTGATGTCACTCACATACTGTACAATGCTTCTGTTCTCTCTGTGTTTGTAGCAAGAAACTGAAGCACTTATACGGTTTTCTCTGAAATACTTTACATTTTTCTTTCCGAAATGTAGCACGATATTTTATGGTGTAGCCAGGTAGGGCCCCAACTATGAATCCAGCCCAGGGGCCCCTGCCACCCTAAGTCCAGCCCTGAGCATGAACACTGTATAATGTAAAGTGGGACTGAAATAAATGCTGTTAATGCCTCTCAATGAACATTTAAGAGCATGACTGGTGCACAGATATCTATTTTATGGTCAAATGGTGATATACCACAGGTAACACTTGAATACACTGATTAGTGATTGACAGCAGAAAATCATGCCAAGAAGCAAATGCCACAACAGAAGCTCTTTCGTTAACTGCAATTTCAATTACATAATAAGGAATTTAAAAAAGTCATGGGACATTATTAGCAGGCATTGATTTCTTACACACCGACTGCATGAAAGTTGAGTATAGTTTTGACACAGACACACACAAATAAATGATGGATTCTGGAAAGAGACTGTTGTTTTCATGCCTTGTAAAAATAGACTGGAATGTGCCCAGTCAAAATGACTTTGAAAAGCTCAAGCATGTAAGGTAAAAATAGCTATAAGGGCCATTTATCTTAAATCCATAAAACACATGAAAGGTCTTTCCAAAGTGTTATGTGTCCTCTGGCATTTTTGTCCAAGATCAGTGTGAGATGTTTTATTGAAGGATGCGAGTTGTTGACGGCTTGTGTCGCTCTCAAGCCAGATCATGTGACAATATAAGTGTACTGTATACAGTTTCTAATGAATTTAAATATCAAACACAGACGGCAGAAAATCAAATATTCCATATGGTTTAAATTGTATCCACCTTATTCCTACGCCCCGTGATGCTTTGCGCAAAATGTGGGAGGTACTTCCGTTAAGAAGTAAACACAGTTGTAGTTGCATCGTACGTTCATAAATTTTTTCATTGCGGTGTTGATCATTCATTCATACTTCTAGATGTGTGAGCAGCACAGTTTGGCAGAGCTTAATAAGGACAATATACGGATAGCCATTCCATCTTTACAAGAGATTTGGGAGAACGAATTAAAGAAGTGGCCTCAGGATGTATGTAGAGCTACGAACCGCACATGTTATCCCTGAGCTCTGTAAGGACATTATAACATGTTCTAGCCGAAACCACTTGAGTAAAACATAATACAGTACTCACTAAGACCTTGTTTATAGCTGGTATTTGTTTTGTTCAATGATTCAACATAAAATGACTCAAATCTCAACATGTCTCTATTTATTGACTGATCGCACATTACATGTTGGTCTTGTACATCTGTGTCTCAAACCATTTGTAACATTTGCTGTAACACAGTGCCATGTACTGGATTCTTGAAGAACAACAGGTATTGTAAATAATGCACATCATCACAGTATTAAGATGTATCTCGGGTGATCCAATCACATGTGGTCAGGCGAGACACATCGCTGTTGGTGACATATACAGACATATACAGCACTTGTGACATATAGCATCACTACATCATAAATTAATAAACCGGAAAAATGTCACAAAAGACAAAGAAGCTTGGAAAAATGGCGGACCAGGTACAGCTGAAATTTCATCTAATATAAGGTCACACGAAGACACCGAAGAAGATCCATAAAGATCTCATCCATATGTAAGCTCTTTTTCAATTTTTCCCCGATCGGACAGTTATTTCCCTTTAAAGCCATGTGTCACCAGAGTCATGAATGGTTTAAACTCTTGATTTAGCGCAGCAGTTGATTGACAGATAAGGAGCGGCGCTTCGCTGCATCCCAGATGTTGTTTACAGCGTTTCAAATGCGTTTTTGATTACCTCCGTATGTGATTCAATCACAAAAGGTTTTGCACCCCATTAACACCTGTATATAGTGCTGATCACTTGTCATCGGATCATCCAAATCACATCCTAATACCAGAGAAAAACTGGGTCTAAATGACTGCTGCCTACATTAGCGAATGCTACAGGAAGACCTCCGGCGGAAGTTCATCCCACATTCGTTTCCCTAGTAAGACCCCCAGGAATAAGGTGGATATGCATGCATTATACACTTTAAATAATGCATTCAAAGATTATTGAACTGACAAAAAATTTTTTTTAGGGCAGAGGAGCCAGATAAATAACATATAATGTGTGTGTGTGTGTGTGTGTGTGTGTGTGTGTGTATGTGTATATATATACATATATATATATATATATATGTATGTATGTATGTATGTATGTATGTATATAATATATAAATTGACGCCTTTTGAACTTTGCTGCTTTAAAAAACATTGTTTCCTACAACTTAGTGGCATGAAATTTTGTGACTTTTCCTACATTTGCTATCTACACACACACACACACACACACACATTGGGCTGGAATCTGGTGGTGTGGTGGTGTAACAAAAATACTCACACTCTTACTGTTCTGGGTCAAATTTGACCTCACATAGGAAATGAATGGGGGAGACGATAAAACCGAGCATTTTTTTTTTATTTGTCAAATAAAATCAATAAATCAGCCACAATGCAGAACACACACACACATAAATGAAGGGGTAATACTATAACACATCCACAATGTGGAGCGCACATGCCCTCTTTCTCTCTCTCTCTCTCTCTCTCACACACACACACACACACACACAATCACACACAGGAATGAATAGGTGACACTATAACAGAGAGCATTTTTTATAGTTTGTCAAATAAAATCAGTCATAATGCAGAACACACACAGAAATGAAGTGGTGAGTCCACAACACATCCACAATGGAGAACACACACACACACACACACACCTTTTCACAACCTTCTGCCATGTGTGCGTGGATTCATAAACAATACTCTAGTTTATGATGATACTTAGTATCATTCTTCACTGTTTTATACTGTTCTTTACCCTTTATTGGTTGTTTTTTTATGAATAATTAATTTGTTGCTGCTTGTTATTGCTGTTCAATTTACTGAATTTTCAGAAATGTCATGCTTGAAAAAATGCCAAGTTTGCCATTGCAAAAAGTATTGTTTGTACACAAAATGAATTATCACTGTTCATTTCTGTTTATTGCTGCTGGTTTTGTTGACTTTATTTTTTTATTTTTTTATTTATTCTATTGAGTTATTGAGTTGAATTGGGATGTTTGAAATAAATGATTGGTAACAAAAATCTTACTCTAAGTCTTCTCTTTGTAATACCATGGTCAGTAAACATAATGTGGCATAATTACAAAAACTAACACTTCAAAACACCTAAAACATTGAAAAAAAAAACTAAACTTGACAAAAATAGTGATTTTTGAATGTCCAAATATATATCCAAATGCATTACTTGTGATAAGTTCTAAAAAAAAATCTGTTTGCTACAACCAGGCAAATGAATGGACCTCTGCAGCCATCTACTGGTTATAGTTGTAATTTAATGTAATTTTAATTTAAAAAAAATAAAACAATTGTTTTCCAGCAGATGGCAGCAATCTGCCCCTAAAGCATGACACTTTTTTTTTTCTACATGAATGAAATTGAGCAATGTAGAGCTTCACTGAAATGAGTGTAACATAAAAATGTTCTTATTTTATATGAAAATTAATGGTGTAGTTTGGTAATTTGGAGGCAAATAAGGTCAAAAATACCATAAACCCCAACTTCATAGTTAATAAATGAATAAATTGAGTTATATTGCATATGTTTGAAAAAATTACATGACTAGGGTACAAAATTACACACTATTGTCTGGGGTCAGATTTGACCCCACACAGTATAAGAATGCACCCAAAATGAACAGAAACCAAGGGTTAAATTATATAAATTATAATTTAATGTTAAATTATATACACTGGCAGCCAAAAGTTTGGAATAATGTACAGATTTTGCTCTTATGGAAAGAAATTGGTACTTTTATTTACCAAAGTGGCATTCAACTGATCACAATGTGTAGTTAGGACATTAATAACGTGAAAAATTACTATTACAATTTAAAAAAAAAAAAATAATTCTTCAAAGAGTTCTCATCAAAAAATCCTCCTTGTGCAGCAATGACAGCTTTGCAGATCCTTGATATTCTATCTGTCAGTTTGTCCAGATACTCAGGTGACATTTCACCCCACACTTCCTGTAGCACTTGCCATAGATGTGGCTGTCTTGTTGGGCACTTCTCACGCACCTTACAGTCTAGCTGATCCCACAAAAGCTCAATGGGGTTAAGATCCATAACACTCTTTTCCAATTATCTGTTGTCCAATATCTGTTTCTTTGCCCACTCTAACCTTTTCTTTTTGTTTTTCTGTTTCAAAAGTGTCTTTTTCTTTGAAGTTCTTCCCATAAGGCCTGCACCCCTGAGTCTTCTCTTTACTGTCGTACATGAAACTGGTGTTGAGTGAGTAGAATTCAATGAAGCTGTCAGCTGAGGACATGTGAGATGTCTATTTCTCAAACTAGAGACTCTGATGTACTTATCCTCTTGTTTAGTTGTAGTGATGGCTGCTGGAAATGGGGCCTGTCTAGATTTGATCAAAAATTACTTTTTTCAAATAGTGATGGTGCTGATTTTTTTTACATCAGTAATGTCATGAGTATACTTTGTGATCAGTTGAATGCCACTTTGGTCAATAAAAGTACCAATTTCCTTCTGAAACAGCAAAAATCTGTACATTATTCCAAACCGCTGCCAGAGTGTGTATACGTATATATATATATATATATATATATATATATACATATATGTGTGTGTGTGTGTGTGTGTGTGTGTGTGTGTGAGTGTGTGTGTGTGTGTGTGTGTGTATACTGTATATAAATGTATATGTATTTATGCAAGTGTAAGTGCTGGAGTTGCTGCTAAGCAAGTGCTGAAAATGGTTACAAGTAACCCTGTTTTTTGCTCAAGTGTAACGCAAAAGGTTAAATCGTTCAGGTGACGTCTCACATTGTGGACACATCTCGTTGTGAAAGGTTATGGTCTATAGGTTTAATACTGTGTCATAAATCTTGTAGTCTGTGACAGAGGTGATGATCGTGTGCAATGTCACTGATGTCGATTCTCAATATGTGCACTTTCCGGTTTAAGATATGCCAACGCTGCTCATGTAAACAGTATAGTATAGCATTAGTTTTACTCTCACACATCTTTATGGCCAAACAAATAAGCATTAAATATTTTTACCATTACTGCCCAGGTTAAAAAAAGAAAGAAAAGAAGATGCCCTTAATTTAATGCACATTGACCTTTTTGTCACATTCTATGGGGTAAGTTGTCACAATGGGCTCCTGTTGTATATTGATACAGATTTGAGAAGAATACCTTTTATGAAAAATGAAATACTGTCTTCAACAGCAGAAATGTAAAAGTTTACATACAAATTATTGAACCATCATTTTGGAAAAAGATATTGTTACTAATTAATTGTATAAAATTACAGTATTTCAGACACATATCACAACCTGCCATAAAATAAATGACAACTTGCCCCAAATATAGGCCTGCCATTGTCCTGAATACACACGTCAAACTTTCTGTTAAAATGTACCTTTTTTATATAGTTGATCATTGCCCGAATATATGCCATATGTGGTTTTATTGTGTTCACTTGTTTACCCAAAATCTATTACAAAAAGTATGATGACTAGGGAATTTCAGTTTGGAAGATAGAATTCACAATAATTATTCTAATTTAGGTTTTGAAATAGGTGTTTGATACATAAAACTGCTACGTAAAAAAGCATTTGTGTAATTGGACTTTTGGCTTCACCATTTAGTTACTGAGATGTAAACTAGCCCATGTGACAACTTCCCCATGTGACAACAAGCCCTGATCCCCCCCCCCCCCCATTTATACCATTTCCACAGTTCCACTGCTGTCTTTTATCAAGCATTATAGACCATGGCTAATAAGCACTGCTTCATTGACAATGGCTTTAAGTCCATCAGCTGGTCATTCACCACTCAGAGAGAGGGAGATAGGACATAGTTTCCTTTTACAAGGCCTTTCATAAAGGAGAGCAGCCCACGCATGTTCATTTGATCTCAAGGTTATTAGTCATATACTGTACCATGTGCCCAAGAGTGCTGAATGTGTTTTATTGCTTTTCCACTCTCTTATTTCAATCAGTTGAACAAACAGGTACAAATGGAACAGTAAGAAAGTGAATCTGAAGCCAAAACTTAAAAAATGTGACCAGGCTCTTTGGGTTACTGCAAAGCAATTCAAATATTGCTTGATGAAATGTAAAAAGTGAAACTATACAATTGTTACCTTGAAGGGGGGAGTTCAGCCAAAAATGGAAATTCTGTCATAATTGATTCACTTTTACTTGTTTGAAGCCAATATGACTTTCTTCTATAGAACACAATGGGGAAATTAAGCATAACATGAGTGTGAGTAAATGATGACATCTTTTCATTTCAATCCTTTTAAAACACTAAATCAAACAATCTTGCCCCCAGATAATACATTTTGGTGGCATATTTGCAGAGAGCCTTGGTTAATACCTGACCCTGCATTGGTGTTGCCTAATGTATTCAGGTTGATTCAGTCATATTAAATAATATCTTTAACTTAAAACCAGTTAATTTAGATGTGAAAGTCATTTAAGGTTACATGACAAAACATTTACAGTGTGTTTAATAGGCCATCCAAAGTGAAGTCATCTTAATTCAGTCGTATCCGATCTTGTAAACCACATCCTGTTGTCATAAAATGTAAGTCACATATTGTAACGTCTGAACAGGCTCCCATCCACCAGAGGGAGCCCTCACCTGAATATTGAAATCTTGTCACTTCCTGTTCCTGCCACATAAGTTCCTGATTTGAAAATTCTCCATGTATATAAGCCATCTGCCCACAGTATCACCTTGCAAAGTATTGCCACTTATCTGCCTTTCCAAGCATTGTTATGACCTTTGCTTTTGTTTGCTGGATTTATGTCTCTGGAGTACTGTTTTTGGATTTGTTGCCTGAGTACCGATTTATCTGTGTTTTGACCCAATCCTGTGATCTGACTATGTTTAAAGAATACTGTTTGGATTGTTTGAGCAAGCCCTCTAATAAATATCCGCAGATGGATCCCACTCAGCCTGCCTCATCCTTACAGAATACTTCGCCCAGCTCGGATCCAGCGGATTTCTCTCAACTCCTTTCAACCATTGGGTATCAGAATGAGGTACTCAAGGGTTTTCAACACCAACTGCTAACGCTGCAAACCGCCAATGACCAGCTAACACAATATATTCTGTCTCTTCCTACACCACGCCATGATCCGGTAAGATTTGCTCTTCCCGATAAGTTTGACGGCTCTCCTGATAACTGTACTGATTTCCTACAACAATGCTTGATTTACTTCTCAAACCAACCTGATGTATTTAACCAGGATAAGTTGAGATGCTCGTTTATCATGACTTTACTAACTGGGAAGGAATTAGAGTGGGCTATGGCTGTTTGGAATCATGATACACTTATTCAACAATCTTACAGTCATTTTTCTACGTTGATTCGTGATGTTTTTTCAATACCCTGTGGGGGGGGGGGGCATGGATGCAGCTCACTCAGTTACGCCAAGGCAATAAATCTGCTTCCGACCATGCCATACAGTTTCGCACTCTTGCAGCACAGAGCTGATTTAATGACATTGCGTTGAAACACATCTTTCGTTATAGTCTGTCAGCCAAACTTCAGGCAGAATTGGTGTGCAGAGATACATCCCTCAACTTCTCTCAATACATTTACCCTCGCTATCAGACTAGACAATCTCTTATGATCACAACCATGTTTCAGTACCTCCTTGCCATGTCATGTACCTACAACCTCAGTTCAGGTACCAAGTCAGCACCAACCTACGGAGTCTATGCAAATAGGACAAACTCGTGTGTCTCAAGATGAACGTAGAAGACGATTACTCCATAACCTCTGTTTCCACTGTGGTGAACCAGGTCATCACTGTTCCAACTGCCCCATCAAACCTACTACCACCTCTACACAACGTTATCGAGTGAGTCACATCTTTAATCCTCTAACAATCAGTCAAGGCTTGTCACTACCCATCATTTTGTCCATAGTTAACCAAGACTATCATTTTTCAGCGTTAATAGACTCTGGAGCTGCTGCCAATGTTATACATCAGGACTTAGTGAAGCAATTGAACATCCCCACGACCAAGTGTGAACCACCTATTACAGCAACTGCTGTCGATGATGGTCCCATCGGTAAAGGTAATATCACTCATCAAACTCTTCCTATAAAACTTCAAGTCGGTCTGCTTCACATTGAACAAATCACTGTACGTCATTTCTTCACCACGAAACCCAGTGATTCTAAGATATCCCTGGTTATCCGCTCACGAACCCCAGTTTTTATGGAAGAACAAGGATTTAATCCATTGGTCTCCTCACTGTCATCTCCACTGTCTGGATCTGCCACCCAAGTTTACAGTCTGCACAACTCATCTTACCGAGAACCTCCCTTCATTTCTGAACAATGTCCCCAATGAGTTTGCTGACTTGGCTGAGGTTTTTAGTTAAGAGAGGGCCACCCAGTTACCACCTCATCGATCCTGTGACTGTGCTATAGACCTTCTTCCTAACACTTCTCCACCCAAAAGCCGTGTTTACCCATTGTCCATCCCAGAGACCAAGACCATGGAGGAGTACATTGACGAGGCCCTATCTTATGGATTTATTAGACCCTCTACTTCTCCAGATGCTTCTGGATTCTTCATTGTTGGCAAGAAAGATGGTGGCTTAAGACCTTGTATTGACTATCGTGCACTCAACGCAATTACTGTCAAGAACCGCCATCCACTCCCACTTATTCCTTCTTCCCTAGAACAATTACGAGAGGCCAGGTACTTCATTAAATTGGACCTCAGATCTGCTTATAACCTCCTCAGAATATGAGAGGGTGATGAATGGTAGACCGCCTTTCTCACCACCAGGGGGCACTACGAATACTTGGTAATGCCGTACGGACTATCCAACTCGCCTTCCGTCTTCCAATCTTTCGTCAATGAGGTCTTCAAAGACCTCCTGAATCAATGTGTGATAGTCTACATAGACGACATTCTGATCTATTCCCGGTCTATGGAGGAGCATATTGACCAAGTAAGGAATGTCTTGTCACGTCTTCTCCTGAACAATCTTTTCGTCAAAGCCAAGAAGTGTGAATTTCATGTCCTTTCCACCACATTCTTGGGGTATAATATTAGCCACTCTGGAGTGGAGATGGATCTCACTAAGGTAAAAGCTGTCATTGACTGGCCCACACCCACCACGGTAAAGGAATTACAATGATTTCTAGGCTTCGCTAATTTCTATCGCAGATTCATCCGTAACTACAGTACCATTGCTGCACCCGTCATCTCTCTTCTTAAAGATAAACCCAAGAAGTTGGCATGGACAGAGGCAGCATCAACCACCCTCAATAGACTTGAGCATCACGACCCTCAAATTCCCTTCATCGTAGAAGTCAATTCCTCTACTGGAATTGGTGCTGTCCTTTCCCAAAGTCATGGAAATCCAGGCAAACTACACCCCTGTGCATTCTTCTCCTGGAAATTAACATCAGCAGAGCGCAATTACGACATCGGTAACAAAGAGTTACTATCTATCAAGGCCGCTCTAGAGGAGTGGAGACACTGGTTTGAAGGCGCACTTCATCCATTTCAAGTCATCACCGATCACAAAAAACTGGAATACATCAAGGAAGCCAAGAGATTAAATCCTCACAAGGCCAGATGTGCACTCTTCACTCGGTTCACGGTCACATATAAGAATAATAAAGCTGATGCTCTGTCACGTATCTATGAATCTGAGACACATATTAGTCCGGAGAGGATTCTACCTTCCATCATCGCACCCATCCGGTGGGATATCATGGAGGAGATTCAACGCGTTCAACAAGAGGAAACTTCTCCTCCCGAATGTCCCACTGGCAAAGTGTACGTTCCTTCCAGACTACGCAACAGAATTATTCAATGGGTTCACGCATCACTCTCCTCTGGACATCCTGGAATTAACCGTACTGTTACTTTAGTCAGGAACTCTTTCTGGTGGCCAACACTATCCACTGACATCAAGAATTATGTAAATGCCTGTCAGACCTGTGCACAATCCCGCACACCTCGTCGACTACCTGCAAGACTATTACAACCACTACCCATTCCACAATGACCCTGGTCTCACTTGTCCATTGATTTCGTCACTGATCTGCCTAACTCTCAAGGATCCACCACCATCATGGTCACCACTGATCGCTTCTCAAAATCATGCCGTCTTATACCTTTGAAGGGTCTACCCACTGCCATGGAAACTACTCAAGTACTGTTCAATCAAGTGTTTCAAATCTATGGATTACCTGATGACATAGTCACTGATTGAGGACCACAGTTCACATCAAGAGTATGGAGAGCCTTCTGCCAACTACTCAACATCAACGTCAGTCTCACCTCTGGATACCATCCACAGACTAATGGACAAGTGGAGCATCTCAATCAGGAAACTGGTAGATATCTAAGGTCGTACAGTAGTAAGGAACAGGAGAAGTGGAGCATCTTCCTTCCATGGGCAGAGTATGCCCAAAACTCCCTCACACACTCTTCTATGGGTTTGACCCCCTTCCAGTGTGTCCTGGGATATCAACCTCCCCTATTCCCTTGGTCTGGGGAGCCTTCCGAAGTGCCTGCTATGGACGATTGGATTAGAAAATGTGAGCTAGTCTGGAACAGTGCTCATGTCCGTCTTCAATAAGCCATTCGGTCTCAAAAGATCCAAGCTGAACGACACCGACATTGTGGCTTTCTACTTGGGACCTATGCCTGAAACTCCCCTGCAAAAAGCTAAGTCCCAGGTATGTAGGTCCCTTCAAGATTTTACGTCAATTTACTCTTGTCACATACTGTTTAGAATTGTCTGCCACTTACCGCATCTCTCCTTCTTTCCATGTGTCCCTCCTGAAACCGGTCCACGAATCACCGAGTCCTAAGGCTACTGATGAGGGACCTCCTCCGCCACTTGAAATCGATGGAGCTCCTGCCTACCTAGTTTGGGAGATTCTTGATTCTCACTGGAGGGGTGGTCAACTTCAATACCTCGTGGACTGGGAGGGATACGGCCCAGAGGAGAGATCGTGGATACCAGCCAAAGACATCTTGGACCCATCACTCATTAGAGACTTTCATCAAGCCCATCCGGATCACCCGGCCCCAGATCAAGAGGTCGCCCCAGGAGAGGAACACCTAGAGGTGTTTTTAAATGGGGGGGGGGATCTGTAATGTCTGAACAGGCTCCCATCCACCAGAGGGAGCCCTCACCTGAATATTGAACTCTTGTCACTTCCTGTTCCTGCCAAATCAGTTCCTGTTTGGACATTCTCCATGTATATAAGCCATATGCCTAAAGTATCACCTTGCGACGTATTGCCAGTTATCTGCCTTACCAAGCATTGTTTCTCTGCCATTGTTTTGTCTATTGTTATGACCATTGCTTTCGTTTGCTGGATTTACTGCTTTTGGATTTGGATTTTGGATCTGCTGAGGACTGATTTATCTGTGTTTTGACCCAAGCCTGTGACCTGACTATGTTTAAAGAATACTGTTTGGATTGTTTGAGCAACCCCTCTAATAAATATCTGCAGATGGATCCCACTCAGCCTACCTCATTCTTACACATATAAAGTATTGCAGTAAACATATCTTGCATTCTGTGAATTCCTCCATGTAGCATGATATGGGCTGATTCCTTTTGTTTATTGTCGTTAGCATGTGGGGATATACAGTATTTGGGTTTGATTATTTTCCTGACACAAGATCCAGTTAAGTTATACCCTTGTTTTTAGCAGTTTTAGGCTTTTACTTCAGTACTTGCTATATTGTAGGGTAATTAATTTAATGAATTTACCATGCAGGGGCCTTGTTTACCTGTACTGTAGTTGTGGAGCTCCATTTCAGGTAAAGATGGATTGTACTTTTGCATTTGTGCTAATTTAAATGTGTAATTTCTGTGCCATTAGCAGCACCAGACGGAATTGCAATAATGATTATTTCCAAATAGATTTCCCAATCACTCCCCCCGAACCCCATTGTTTGGACCGAGGGGTCAAGGTTTGGCTGGTTAACACGGGCCAGTTAGCATTGACAGCCATTCAGAAGTAGTCATGTTTTTGCAAGCAATATATAAATATGAATTATTTCATTATATTAAAGTAGAAGATAGAAGTGGGTGTGCCGAGCCGCTCAAACAAACAAAGCAAAATTTTAAAAAGTGGCACAGAGCCAAAGTGTTTACCTTACAGGAAGTTAACCAAATGACTCATTTAAAGTCATCTTTGCACAATAAACTAGGATTAGTTTTAGTGCACCTGGTATAATTTGAAGAGGCTGCTTTGTGCAACAGGAAGTGTATCCTTTCAATGAAGCGATTGGCATGAATGTAACATTGGTTCTGTTTAATTATCAGTGTGTAGAGACTGCTGTTCAGTTCTCTAATCTTAAGCCCATGGCTCTCAGAAAAACTCGAGAGTGTCACGGCTCAGCTGATAAATCTCTCCACGTGTCAAGGAGCTGGTGCTTCAGCTGTCAGGGAGAATCATGGGTTATCGTGCAAAGGGGCATAAAGCTCTAGGGATGAGTCGTTAGAGAGCGTATCTACATTTGTGGCTGAGACCTGCATCCCAATCTAAAAGCAAACAGGTTGAGGGTACCTTGCATATTTATGATCTGTTCATATGCTCACACAACATGCACTACATTTAAACAAATGCTGATAGCAATTGCTGCTGGTATGGCCATTCAGACTGAATGTGTTCTTTTAAAGTTAATTGAAAGAGGTCTGAGCACAGTCCAACTTTATGTCTATTAGACAACCATTAGATGAGTGGTTTTAAAGCTAATAAAAAAGATAGTGCTATACCTATAAATAATAGATATTTATACAGTAGATACCTATAAATCTCTATTTTAGTTAATAAGATTGATTCTGGCATAAGCATTGTTATAATATGTGCTGGCACCATTGCTCTTCACTGCTGACTTTACGTTATGTAACACCATTAATGTGCTCAGGGCCAGTGTCCTTTTTTCTGTATACACACAGATACACAGAAGGGGGAGATTGCATTGCAGTTTAGATATAAATACACATGACAATACCCCCAGTGAGGGTCATACACACTTTCTAAGTAATATGGAAATTTAGATGGGATCCACCAAGGGAACTCACTGACTACAATACAACTTGCTCTCTTTTTTCTTGTTTCTGTTTGTCCTTCATTCTTTGTCTCTTATTCTATATGATTCATTATTCTTAAATTGTGGTTCTTTTTCATAATGAGTCAGACTCTGGTATTGTAGACTGACCATATCAGTGATGACACATACAGCCAGAAACAAACTGTGAGTATAGCCCAACTTTGAGCTCCTCATCGTCTTGGAACTCTGAGCTCCAACATCATGGGCCATTTTCAGAGAAAAGTTCATTCAGCATGACGGATAACTCATATATTAGCTCTGTTCACACCTGGAATTCCAACCGGCCAATTGGAGGTTAAGTTTCCACATCACGGAAGTGCAGACAATGCTCCACCTGGATTGTGACCTTGTTCACCCATAAGGTCAAAAGTCAAGTCCCCCTATCAGTAAAATATTGCTCTGCCCCAATTTGCCATGATGAAGTGGAAACAAGGTCATTCAGCATATGCACAATCAGGAAAAAAACAAGATTTTAACAGCTAGCGTAGCTAATCCAAACCCTTCAATGCTCTATAGGATATCTACATCAGTGTCATTCAGGTTCACAGATATGTTTACAAAATAGTACTCAGAGATGTAAATATTGGGCAAAGCAACTTTGAGGTTGAGTTGCTGCCTGCGGAAATGAGGCAGTAAACTGAATTTTATATAAAAAAAAAATTCTGTAGATTTTATATAGATCATAGCTGCAGTTATTCATCAAAAAATGGAGAAGAGTATTACAATCGGGCATATATTCAGCCATGTAGTGAGCGTAATTTCAGCATTTTAAAGTGCCTGGATGGTAGTGGAGTGATGCTGTACAGTCCCAGTATGTACCCTATGGGCAAATTCCAACGGAAAGTGATCATCCCTGTGCCCCAGTCTCTTCGAAGTACAGAGATCTTGGTCTAGGCACTCTGAAGGGAGCATGGCATTACTGTATGAAAGTACCTTTCACTAACAGTCTTGTGGAAGGGCCCTTCTTGAATAAATACATTTTCTTATTTTCATTTGGAACGACCCTTCAAATGGCATTCCCCTTCCTGCAGTGCCCTTCAAGGGCCCAAAAATGCTGTTTGGAAAATGCCCCAGATTTCAGTGGTCTCTTGCAACATCCACAACAATGCACTGGCCTATAAGATGTGGAATTGCAGCATGCAAATTCATTCAACATAGATTTATTTATTTATTTATTTTTTGGATGTACTTGCATTTGCAGCATTATTTGGTTTTCAAAATGTCTTTAGTGCTTAAACAATGCAGACAGCATGTGCAAATAAATAATGCAATCAGTGGGCACAATTTATTCTTAGTGAATTCCACCTTGAGCTTCATTTCCAGATTCTGTATCGTCATTTTCTCCCCATTGTTTCCTATGCTTGCTCTACCTTAGCTGTTAAATGTTAATAAGTGACACAAATTAAGAAGAATTTTCAGGCTAGAATTTCAATCAAAAACTTCCATCCATGAAAACTTCCATTGTTTGTTCCTTCTGAAAGGTTTTGGCTACATCACAAACTAGTCAACCCCTTTGTCCTTCAAGAAGCATTAGGAATTCAATAAGCTCCTGATATAATGTTTCTTCAGAGGCTATCGCTAGTCACAGTGCAAAGCCTGACCCTTTTCTCTACCCTATGGACTTAAGCCTGCACAAACATGGTCCTCCTGGCCTCCTCTTACCCATCCAGAACTTCAAGTCCCTAATGACCATTCTAGCTCCGGTCCTTGGTGTGATAGCATCTCATCCTAAACACTTTGGCCTCTAGTGGCTGAAACAGCCCCCAGTCTGGCTCAAGAGTGCAGAGTGAAGCTCTGCTAGAAACCCACTATGCTAATGCAAAGCAAACAGACGCCATCTTTCACTGTCATCATCAGCGAGCTCCGATGTTCAGGTCAGAGATGAGGGGGTTTGAGTTTCAAAGCCAGCCAGGAAAATAATGATGGCATCTGCATCCTCCTGATGGGATGGGGCTTTGAAGGGGGGCTGGTTCAAAGGCATAGCGGCTGAAGTACATCAGTTAGCGCTGGAGCAAGGTTAGCATCTCAACGGCCAGCTAACTTACGATGACCTCACCTCAGATTAGATGCCGAAAGAAATGCCTTGGCGAGGGACCAATAGAGCAAAAGTTCTCACTGCAGTTATAGAAATGTAGTTCCTAATCATCTTTATCATGATGGTTAAAATGTTTGTCTCTTGCTTACTAAAATGTACTTTGGCTGTTCCATGGTACACTCTCTGTACCACAAAAAAATTTAAAGTTAAAGTATAAAGGCTGTCACTGGGGTGGCACCCTCAATTGGACCGTTTTTGTACCTTTAGTTAATGACTTGTTTTGAGTATGTAATTGTACCCTAAGGACCTAATATGTAGGGGTGTAATGATTCATTGATCTGGATTGATGAATCGATCCAATAACCAACAATCCAATTTTTTCGATACAATGCGTAAATATCGATATAGACATTTTTTAAGATGTACCTTTATTTTAATACTCTCATGTCAGCCATGTCCTTACGCATTTCCGTCAGGCGATGAAGCAACCTTATTACATTCATTTGACTTTATGAGCGCTAAATATGCTTTTCAAGTGGGACACTGATGTGCACAAGGTCTTTGAAACCAAATTGTGCTCTGCTAACCGTGCTGCGTGCGCACGCGTCAACCGGGCTTCCCGCGAAACGCGAGCTCCTGTGACAGGATCAGTGCGAGCACATCAACAGGGTGCTTCTTAAAATGCGAGCTCTCGTGACAAATGCAGAGCGGCTCACATGCGTGATTAATTCGGGCTTCCATCAATATCATTGCACATGTGACCCATTTAAATTTTACATGAGAATTTGCTATTTAAATGTACCATAAAAGTTCAACCATCATGTGAAAAACTGTATGTGTGTATATATGTATGTGTGGGTCTGCACGTATGTGTATAATTCGTTTTTATTTTTTATTATTATCTATGCCTTGCTGCCGTTTTTGTATTGTTTTTGTATGGTTGTACACTGGAAGCTCCTGTCACCAAGACAAATTCCTTGTATGTGTAAGCATACTTGGCAATAAAGCTCATCCTGATTCTGATTCTGATTCTGAAACATCTTGACAACGCCGACATTCTGAACAGCACTAATGAGGGAAAGAGAAACACCTGCTCGGCTCCAGCATCAGTTATAAGACTTTACACATCTACACATCAACACCGTTACTAACATTTATCCCAGTTAACTGTAACAGAATTTTTCATTACAACTGTGGAAGTTGTAGAGCACAGACAGTTGGAAACAAGTTATGGGTATGTAAATACTTTGGATTAAACTGAAAATAGCTGTAATCAAACGATTGATAATCACTTGTGTGTGGCATTATTTTTTTATATTATTATCTGTATAATTTATTTCAACAACTGAAGTACCTTATATTGTTGTGGATGTCCCAATGTGGATACTAAATTTGCACTTTTCAGAGAGCTCAATAAAATATTCAAATAATATTTTGGTTTTATTTGAGGGCAAACATTTTTTTATTGATTGTGTAAAATAGGCACATAATAATGCTGCTTCGAGCATATGGTTGAACCCCAAATGATGTATTGATAAGTACCCCTTCTGCTGGTCAGAGTGGATTGTCAGAGGGGTTGCTGCACTCGGTGATCTATATGAGAACGGAGTGTTGAGATCCTTTGATAATTTGACTCAACATTTTGGGATTCCCAGATCTCAGTTTTTTAGGTATTTACAGTTGCGCCACCTGCTCTGTACTATTTTTGGGAGTAGCATACACCCCCCTAAAGCGGCAGATACCTTGGGAGATGTGATTGCTGCTTTTGGAAAAGGTCATGAGGCATCAGTGTATTACTCTCTGCTAGTTCAGAGTCTGGGGGACAGAGCTTTAACCTCTATCAAGAGATTATGGGAGAAAGATTTTAATTTGGTATTGGAGGATGGAGTGTGGGCTGGGATTCTAAAAAACGACTGCATCTAGAGACGCAAGGTTGCAACTTATACAATTCAAGATTCTACATAGATTCTATTGGACCCCCTCTAGACTGTATAGGCTTGGTCTTAAAGACACACCCATCTGCTGGCGTTGCCAATCGGAGGATGGAGACATGGCACATGTTTTTTGGTGGTGCACTGAGATTCAGGAATTTTGGTTGAAGGTACAGAGTTTTGTATATGACGTGTTGGGCATTCGGATTTCGTTTTGCCCCAGACTCTGTGTCTTGGGTGATGGGGTGGTCATCAACGTAGGCAATAAATATATAAAATATTGGGTCCTCACCAGTGTGATGATAGGCAGGCAGATTGTTTTAAGGGATTGGAAGTCGGTGGGAGCACCCTCAATTCGGGAGTGGTGCGAGGAGATGGGAAGGGTGGCAGCTTTCGAAGAGGTAATATGTAGAAGGCTGGGGATATGGGATTCTTTTAATGGGAAATGGGGTAAATATTTGATGTTTTTGGGGGACTCTCGGAGTAGGTCTATGGAGAAAGGAATATAGTTTAGAGTTGTATGTTTATTATATGTGTATGAGAATGTGTGTGTTTATGCGTATATACATATGTGTGTGTGTGTGTGTGTGTGTGTGTGTGTGTGTGTGTGTGTGTATATATATATATATATATATATATATATATATATATATATATATATATATATATTCATTATTATTATTTTATTCTCTGTATATGTGTGTACTTAGGTAAGACCACTGGAATGTTCATTTGGGGTCGGGTGAGGTTCTTGATTGGAGAGGGGTAGTAGTGGGAGTTAATGTTGATTTATTGTATATATGTTTTGTTTGTTTTGTTTGCTTTGAAAAGTCAATAAAAATGTTAATCACAAAAAAATAGGCACATAATATCGGAATATCGATCGCAGGGCCCTGAATCAAATCAAATCAAAATCGTATCGCGGCAGACTTTGAAGTATCTGCAAATATCGAATCGCAGGCCAAGAGAATCGAGATAAGATCGTATCATGATAGTCTCTACTAATATGTACATTTAAAGGTACATCTAGAAACAAAAACGTACCTGCACAGTACCTTTTTACTCTTTAAGGGTACAAATATGTTCCCAAAACAAGTTATAAAACTTTAACTAGAAGTACAAAAAACTGCCCCACGGTACTGAAAAAATTACCATGGCACTACTTTGGTGTATGTCCAAAAAGCCATTGTATTTCCATGATACCATGTCCAAAAAAAATTATGCTAGTACTACGGTAATTCTTTTAAACTTTTTTTGTGGTGGCAAGTGCCGATAGCCTCACTAATTTATGAGGTACAGTTCTTGAGAGTGATGGCTTCAATTTCACTCAATTGTATCACTTTTTTACCTTCACTAAGGCTGTGTTCAGACTGCAGGCAAATCGGATTTTTTCTCAAATCAGATCTTTTCAGGCAGACTGTCTGCACTATTAATTGCAAGTGATCAAATCAGATTTGCATGTTCAGACATAACCAACCTATCTGCATGGGTTGCTTTGGTAGCGACGTAGGCGTACCCACGTGACGATGCTTTCAAAACAGATGCGGGAAAAATGGAGGTGCATCATCTCACTCTCCAAATAAGCGCCCTGTCCAATCACGGTGCAGAACTCCTCCATCGCACAAGAAAAGCTCAGCGACGGAGGAGACTGGTAAATATTGTGATGTTCCATGCTGCAGTCACCGATTTTTGAGATCATCGTTGTCCAAAAGTCCATTTGTGCAGCCAGAGCATCCGGACTGAGACGCATCTGAAAAAATCAGATTTAAATTACGTTTGAAATCACCTCCCGATGTGGTTTGAATCAGATTTGGAAAAATCCGATTTCATGGGGTTTTTTGCTGTCCAGACTATCAAAACTCATCTGGATACAATCTGGATATGCAAAAAATCTGATTTTTAGTGGCAGACTGAACATAGCCTAAGTGGGCTGATGGTATTGTCAGTTATTTTCTTTTGCTTGCTCATGCCAGTGCCGATGTCACTCAGACCAACAACCCCTCTCTAGTGTGCATCCTGTCTATTCTTTACCCTTGGATGTCTTTGCTTAAACAGAGTCCTAATTTATTCTTCTTGAAATCCACAATAATTTTAAGGAGATATTCCTCCACAGTTTCAAGCATAACAATTCCAAACAAGTTCACATATCCAAGACATGTAGCCTTTCTTCTTTGCTTGTTCTTTGATGTCAAACCCTGTAAAAGATTGTTAATATCTCGCTCGCCTCAGGGAGCGTAAGATTCAACTGATGATAAGGCACCATAAAACCAATTAGCCACCAGAGTGTGACCATTCCCATAACAGCAATGCATGGAACAGTCTCCTAAAGTGGGCAGTGTGGAAATACGGTAACTTAGTAAACCGAATCTGTGTTATAACAAAGATTACCAGAATTAAGGCATGGAACAGAAACAACACCAGATTTTGAGGGACACATTGGTTGCTTCCAAAAGAAACTAAAAGGATATTGATGAATGACAGTATTCTAGAATGCTGGTGTGTGTTATTAGGTCTGTCTGCTTTGTGCTGGTGAAATAACATAAAGCAGCTTTGACCTAATGGATTGTTGAAAGTTATCCCTGCTAAACCCCAGTGGGTAAAATATACAATCATGTCACATAATGCAGTGTGAACATAAAACAAAACACAACTTCAGATCTTTTCTTGCTCCCCCACGTCTCTGTTCAAAAGGGACCCACACATCCAAGTCAAGAAACCAATTCCTTCTTTCCTATTAATGGTGGAATTAACTTTCAGACATCATAACCAAACAGTCTTTCAAGCCTTAAGGGAAGTTCAGATCAAATGTGTTTTTGCGCAAAAAATAAATAAATTAAAAAAAAATTTTTTTTAAAATTGACAGCGCAAGAATTACAACAAAGCACAGGAGTATCAAGATGCATTTTTAAAAGTTAATGTTCTTTTTAACCTGACATAGCACCTAAAAAACATGGTGCTTCTGTGCAAGATGCTGAAAAACAGTGAGGCATGGCGCAACGGTCAAAGACGACTGTCTAGCACATGTTTAAATGTGTTCGGTGTGAACTGCAATTTACAAGCTTTCAATGTACCAAATGTTTTATCAGTATGTGTGTCCGCTGGGAAACCCACGACCTTGGCATTGTTAGTGTCATGCCATGCTCTACTAGATAAAAGATAAGCGCTCTTCTAATTGGTCTTGTCCAAAGAGTTTCTTCATAAAGGGCAGAAATATCACTTGCACTGTGTTCCAAGTGCTACAGGTATGGCCTGAACTAGCCATTGGTATGTGGCTTGAAGACCGTGGTGTCTGGCTGCACCATCCAATTATGGATTGGATGGTGTGTGTGTTTGTGTATGTTGGGGAAGAGTATAAGGTAAGGGATGTGAGAGGGACGTTTATCTGTCAGTGCCAACTGCAGCCCACATTCTACAAATTCCTTGCAGATGACAGTGTTGTTGGAGCTTGTCCAGGTACTACCGGGGTGGTTTCTCGTAATTGAGATTCAAAACAAACAACAAACATGTTGAGAAAAAAAGGGATCAGCTGTTTATCCTCACACGAACAAACACACACACACACACCACCACAACAATTACGCCATCACTCTTAAACTCTTGGTGGTCAAGCCCACCTGCTCAAACACAGTAAAGATTGCAGTGATACTGTGAGGTAAAATGTTATGAGGTATTGCATGACATCAGTGACACTAATCATAGCGTAGGGTGATTGAGATGAAAATTGAAAATTTAGACTATAATTCTGAATGAGAAAATATTCACCATGTGGAGTTTCACTGGAAGGAAAAATCATATTAGGACCTATAAGGAAAGAGTAGGATGAGATAACATTATGACAAGGACATGCACAATTTTTATATTGTCTGAAGAAAATGTGCTTGACCATACAAAAAGTTTCTGCCACAATGCTAAGGTGTTCTGAGTGGTTATTAGCAAGTGGCTATGCGGTTGATAAGGTGTTTTTTGAATGGTTGCTATGGTGTTCTGGGTGGCTGCTAGGGTGTTGCTAAGTGGTTTCTAGGCTGTTCTGAGAGTTTATTTAGCAAGTTGCTATGCGGTTTCATGGGATTTTCTGTGTGATTGCCAGGGAACCATAGATGCTAAGGTATTCTACAAGTTTTTTTTAGCACATTGCTATGCAAGTTGCTAGGGTGTTCCAGGTGGTTGCAAAGGTGTTGCTAGGTGGTTGCTAGGGTGTTCTGAGTGGTTATTAGCACATAACTATGTGGTTGATAGGGTATTTTGAATGGTTACTAGGGTGTTCTGGGTGGTTGCTAGGGTGTTGCTAAGTGTTTGCTTGGTGGTTCTGAGTTGCTGTGCAATTGCTGGAGTGTTATAGGTGGTTGCCATCGCAATGTAGCTGCTAATGTGTTCTGAAAGGTGATTATCATGTTGCTATGTTGTTGCTAGGGCATTCTGGATGATTGCTAGGGTGCTGCTAAGTGGATTCTAGGCTGTTCTGAGAGGTTTTTAGTGAGTTGTTGTGCGAGTTCTAGGGTTTATTGGTGGTTGCCAGGGCATTGCTATGCAGATGCTAGTGTGTTCTAGGTAGTTGCCAGGGTGTTTCTATGTGGTTGCTGAGGTGTTCAGAGTGGTTTTAAGCATGTAGCTATTCTGTTGATAGGATATTGTGATTGGTTGCAAGGGTATTATGGGTATTTGCTAGGGTGTTGCTAAGTGGTTGCTAGGCTGTTCTGAGAGGTTTTTAGTGAGTTGCTATGCAGTTGCTAGGATGTTCTGGGTGGTTGCCATGCCATCACTAAGTGGTTGCTAAGGTGTTCTGAGAGATGATTAGCACATTGCTTTGTGGTTGCTTTGGTATTCTGGTTGGTTACTAAGGCATTACTAGGTAGTTGCAGGAGTTTTCTGTTCTAGGTGGTTGCTTACTGGCAATCAAGATAACTTTATGATATTCAGGTGTTTAGAACTAGATTGGGTCCCTCGTTCAATGAAAGTCTTTATAATTTTTTCACCTTTTTTAAACTTTAAATCCAATCTATTGGAAAAGTAGTAGCACACCTAATCTCAGCAAGCAATTTCAGGTATTATTTATGTCCGTAGCACAAATGGCACAGGAAATTATGCATTGAAGTTTAACACTTCCCCCTCGAACCATTCCTTACCCTAAGTACAAGCAATAGTGATAGTGATGCCTGCCTTTGCAGACACCACTAATAAATGGTGTTATGTTAAAATTTTACAAAAAACTCCCAGTGTAATTCTTCATGGAATGTGGCGATGTACCATTTACATAGAACCAAACAGAGAGTCAATGAACAGTGATGTTTGCTTTTCCTCTTAGCGTGTCTTTGGTCCTTAACCTCCCATCCGTCATTGGATCTCACAGTGGGTCCCCAGTGCAGATTTCAGGTGATGTCTGTCTCTAATGGCTTTAATGGCTTTATCTGAGTCCAGCCCCGGTGTCAGTGAATGTTTGTGCTCTAGGAGCGGGGTCCATGCCTGACCTCAGTGTTTGGGTTAGCAGTGTGTGTTGAGGTTGGAGGCTGGGACTGAGGGTTCAGCCTGCTCACACACTGATGTGCGCTGCAGGGTCCGGGGGGACCACAGCTCCGGCTCCTGTTACCAGGGGCTTAGTCATGCTCTGCTGATTGATGTGTGTAACGGTAGCGAGGCCTCGGAATCTGAGCACCCCCACCCCACCACAGCCCCTCTATTTCACCCATTCCTACAGTCACCTCACTTTCCTTTACACACATATGCACAAAAACATTGCCTCACAATACTATCCATATATTATTTTTTTGCACACACACATATCAAGAAAGAGCATTTCAGAATGTATAGACACACATACACACTGTCTATCTATCTATCTGTCTATTTGTCTGTCTGTCTGTCTGTCTGTCTGTCTGTCTATCTATACTGTATATATTTATTATATTACTAAATATAATGAACAGTAAATATGTAACAAAAGATAAATTCTAAAGAGAAAATTAAAATATAAAATTGACAAAGTGTGCTCCATCCATTGTCAAGGCTGTAGGCAGATACTGTATGTCTGTTAGGCACAAGGTGGAATAGCTACTTTTGTTAATTAGCTAAGTGGGCACAGTTTTTGACTTATGCTGATTATCTCAAAATGGCCAGATGTTGGCAGATACTGTATACCAGTCTATCACTACTCTGTTTCATACCTTATAAGCAATGTTAGGTGCAATGTGATTACAGAGTAATTAGTAACTGTTATCTAATTATATTTAGTAAAAAAGTACTAGTGTAGCATATTACATTTAAATTATTTTAATCAGATTACAGTTACTTTCTGACTTTGTATATACTTTTAAGTACATTAATTAGGTTACACATATTTCTAAAATAATTATATTTCTGTAGAACATGAATTATCCTAATATGTATGTCTGTTTGCATTTCTTTGACAGCTGAAGGGCGTGCACCCTCTAACGAGTCATTTTGAGGAAGAAATGTGTTTTGCAGAGTGTATAACTTGCATGTGCCAATGAACTAGCAAAAAATATTCACATTATTTGGAATTCGTTGAGCAGAAAAACAAACACTTTTCTGTAAAGTCTGCTTAAAGTATCTTAAAAGTAATTAGTAATGTAATTACTTTTTTAGGCTAAGTGTGCATTCAGTGTGGCAAATACCTTTTATGGAGACACTATACTTGGACATGTACTCCTGGCATGGGTCTCATGAAACAGCTTTCTCAAACTAGTATGAGGCTTTTCCGCATGCTATGGAAGCAACTGTGCTCAAAAATCAGACCACACAGGAGGGTGAAGAGTCTTTTTCAAACTTTTGCTGGTTTTGGGTGTCATTTGGAGCGCCACTGGTTAATCTGTAGTTTCACACTGTGTAATGGAGGTGAGGAGAGTCTGGGAGAGGACAGGACGGCCCTCCTCTCCAATCACAAGTGAACCTCTCCACTCAGGACAACTGAAGACATATGGGGGACACAACGCCACACACAAAGCCAGTGCTTGATCTGTGATACCTCCAGTGGATATATACACACCTCATGCATTTACACGCAACAACAGGTCTGCATTTCATAAACATCACTGAAAGGTACACCAAGGGCCATTTAGCAGTCTTTGTAAGACAGTATGGACTTCTCAAATTATCTCATCATGATCACTTCTATATTTGTTTTGAGGCAACCCTCATTTCTCTCTTTGTGTATCTGGCTGTCTAGGTGACAAAAATCTTGAGCTACTAACCCTTAGAACACCCCAGTGTGTGTCTGAAAACAGGTCACAAACAGCTAGCAAAAACAAAGTTGCAGGTTCCACTCTGTTTTATCTCTATCCCACCCACAGTGTCACACAGTAGGGTGCTTTAACTGTAGTGTCAAAGCCACTGTGGATGCTGCTACCCAAATGATCATCATCATGCCCACCAGCACTGAAAGCATGACCAAAAATGCTTTCTCTGTGACCCTTTTAATTGTCATAAAATACAGTCTGAACCTTTAAAATGTGTAGGTCTGTGATATCATGCAGACAGTAAGTGCCGTTACATGCATACACACCGATTATGCTTCATAAGCCAACAACATGTGTGGTCATGTAATCACCTTAAACAGTTTTCCTTTATCAGGTAATTTCATAGATGGTTTAAGCAAAAACTGATCGGCACACAGATTTTTGTCCATTACCCCTATTTTGCGTTGCATGTAAACACCTTTACTGGCATTCTTACTGGTTTATCCAATGTGTGCAAAAGTTGTGCGCATACCTGTTAATATTTTCACATTAAAAGCAAGGATTTAAAATATCTTGTAAATGTGAGATTCTTCTTGCATTGTCAGATTTCTGAATGAACAGATATTTGGTAGCTATCAGTGTATTGGTGTGCACGTAAACACAATCACTGACTAGTCTTTTGTTTACTAAGGGGCCGCAGACACTGAATGCTTTTTTGCATCCATCTGTGCTATTGTTGAATAGTTGTTTTTCAGTTGTTTAGTTCCTTGCAAGAGCACCGCATTTTTTGGACTCTGTGCCAAGTTAAAAGAACTTCAAGTTATAAAAACACGTCTCGATACACCTTCTGTCCTTTTCGTTGCACTGCGTTTAACTTCTTTTAGCAAAAGAATGTATTTGGCCCCTAAGGCAAGCATCACTATGACTATTCCTCATACTTGGTGTGAGAAAAGTATTAAACTTTAGTGCATTACTTATCCAGCAAGGTTTGTCCTATGAATAATACTTGTGCGGCTTCTTGAGGAGAGGGGTGCTATTACTTTTCTAAGCAATCGAATGTACAGTTTGATGGTTGATGATAAAACAGGCAGCAATCCCACAGACTTACACTGAAGGAAGGATCCGAGCCACATCTAGGGACCAGAAGATCATAGAGACTTGGACATGGGCTCTTTTGACTTGGGCCATTAAGCGACCACCTAGCAACCACTCAGAACATCGTAGCAACCACCCGAAACACCATAGAAACTACATAGTAATGCACTGGCAACCACGTGCAACACAGATGTACTGTGGCTGTGAGAGAACAGGCATGCACAACTCACAATTAAAATATCTAGTTTCCAGTGTACATAATCTCTTAGCTGTCCATCATATCCTATGATGATGCTTGCTTCAGGGAATGGGTAGATTTCAGTGGAGGGCATCAGCTGGGTTGACACTGATGCCGTTTCATGTGGCTGTGGAGGCCGAACCGAGAACCACACACTCTGTTGCAGGTGGGGTAGGAGAATCTGGATGCTAGGGCAGTGCCAGCTTTGTGGCGTTGAGCATGTCTTTCATTCCTCCGCTGTTGTACGGCTTGATGCAGTTATTCAGTCCCACTGACACAAGAAGCATGCCAGACAGACCTGTCTTGAGCCAGGGTTTCAACATGTGTGGGACTAATGCCGTAGCATTTCAGGATGTTTCTGCCACAGTCCTTAAAACGCCCACCAACATTTGCTATAGGGATCTGGCCATACAGGACTTGCTGTGGTAACCAGTGTTCCGGCATGCGGATGACATGCTCAAGCCAGCGAAGATGACGTCTGGCCAGCATTGCTTCCATACAGAGGGTGTTAGTGTTGGCCAGTATCTCTGTATGGGGTGTCCGATCCTCCCAAGACAGACAGGATTTTTTTAAGACATCGTACATGGAAGTCCTCCAAGAGCATAATATGCCGTCTCTATGGTGTCCATGTCTCTGCCCCATAGAGGAGAGTGGAAACACATACCGCATTATAAAGAGCAACCTTGGTGGCTATTTTCAGATTTTTTTTCTCAAAGACCCTCACACGTAGGAGACCAAAGGCTCTGGAGGCTTTTTTAATGTGGCAGTTTATTTCATGAGAAAGGGAGCAATCTGAGGAGAGTGTGGAGCCAAGATAAGTGAATCTGTCCACCACTTTCAGTGGAACCCCATTGACATGGAAGCTCGGAAATATGGCTGACTGTATTGAGAACTGTGCAATAAATTCTGTTTTCTGAATACTGACCTGGAGACCAAAGGACTGGTAGATGCTGGAGATTGTATTGATGGCAAGCTGCATGGACTGAGGGGTATGGGATATGACTCCACAGTCATCTGCATATTGCAACTCATGTAACTGACATGTTAGAGATTTATTGCGGGCCTGAAACCGTCGAATATTAAGAGGTTTCCATCCAGGCGATATTAGATATGAACACCATCTGTGTGTCTGAGTGCATGGCAGCAGGTTGGACAAGATGGGAGCCAGTACACAGCCTTGCTTGACCCCAACCTCAACACTGAAAGGCTCTAAATGGAGGCCTCCAGTGATAACTCTGGCTTGCATTCCATTATGTTGTATATTTGTGCTGTGAATGACTGTGCTCCCCATAGGAAAGTCATGAATGTGAGACTAGGAATTAAGAAGACATCCTACACAGCAATAACACTGCCATTGACATTTATCACAATGAAGAATGCTTTAAAAGAGCAAAAAAGTGATAAGTGAATATTCCAGCAAAACATTCTTAGATCTATGAGCAAAGGATATGGATATGTACATGTCCCAGTAGATAGTACACAGAGACAATTTGTTCCGAGCTCTGTGCACAGCTTTTTCAGAGGGAGCATTCCAATGGCTTTGCTCATCTGGTCATGCTCCTCACAGAATGGGAGTGATGCCCTAATTGCTGTTCAGATGCCCAGATACTGCTGAGTGGGTGCTCAGCATCATTTGGAAAGCAGAATCTTTCTACATGCTTATTCTGAAAAAATACTAAAAGTCATATACAGTAAGCAAGCCAAGGTGTCAACTTCAGTCTAAAGGGGATTGCAAACAGCATCCTAAAATTCGAAACCATTGTTTTCTATGACTGTAAGCACACCTGTTCAGCGTCCATCTAGGGTACCCAGCTACAACTTCGGGGCTTCTCAAAATTCTTATGAGTGCCATTCACATAGTTTTATATTAAATACAACCCAAAATGCGACCAACTGGCTTTTAGATAGACACAAACATATTGAATACCTGGTTTGGTTCACATTCTCAGTCAGGCTAGCTAGCTAACATTAGCTAACTAAATTTAGTCAGGCTAGATAGCTAACATTACCAAACTAACTAAATGTGATGAGTGTAAAATATTGCCAGATTTACCAACATGATTCATTCATTGGTTAATGGTCAATAACGATTTATAATTCCATCAAAATAATTCATCTTTATTGGAGAGAGTTTAAAGTTAAAACTTGCCCAGCTCGAATCTCATCAGGAGTTGACTTTGAACTTGAGCTGACACATACACAAAAACACATTCTGCAGTATGTGTGATACCTGTGCTCACCCTCATTTTTTAATGAACATTGCAGGCCATCTTTTAAATACAACGTCAGTTGTTAGTGCTTACTTTAAAGCTGAAAAAAGTATCCAAGGCTATGTTCAGACTGCCACTAAGAATCCGATTTTTTGCATATCCAGATTTTATCCAGATGAGTTTTGATAGTCTGGACAGCAAAAACACCACATGAAATCAGATTTTTCCGAATCTGATTCAAACCACATCGGGAGGTGGTTTCAAATGTGATTTAAATCTGATTTTTTTCAGATGTGTCTCAGTCCGGACGCTCTGGCTGCTCAAATCGGATTTCAAATGGTCTTTTGCGTCACTCTTAATGCGACACACAATGATGACGTCAAAAATCGCAGCATGGAACATCACAATATTTACCAGTCTCCTAAGTTTTTCTTGTGCGACGGAGGAGTTCTGCATCGCGACTGGACAGGGCGCATATTTGGAGAGTGAGATGATGCACCTCCGTTTTTCCCGCATCTATTTTGAAAGCATCATCACGTGGGTACGCCTGTGTCATTACCAAAGCAACCCATGCAGATAGGTTGGTTATGTCTGAATGTGCAAATCTGATTTGATCACTTGCAATTAATAGTGCGGACAGTCTGCCTGAAAAGATCTGATTTGAGAAAAAATCTGATTTGCCTGCAGTCTGAACATAGCCCAAAAGTATCATGATATAGTCCATGCATCTTCTTTATCATATTTTAAGTCTGCTGAAGACATACAATAGGTTTTGTTGAAAAACAACTCGAAATTTAAGACATTTTTTAATTAAAATCTTGACATCAGTTATGCGTTCATGAGTGCTATGAGAGAAGCTCGTTCACAGTAGCTCGCATAACCAAGCAAGAACTTGTGTTATTAACTGCTAAAAATAATGCAAGTTCTCACATGAACACACATGCTACGATGGACGAGGTTCTCTTTTAGAGCTCACAAATGTGCATTGTTAGGCAAATTAATCCTTTAAAGGTTAGGGTTTGGGTTAAATATTTTAAAATATTGTTTCAGGAACAACAAAAGATTTTGTTTCAGGAACATTCTACAAAATCAAAATCTGCAAAATCTTGTTCATCCTTCCTGTCCAAATTCACACAGGTGCTGCATCCCAGATTCTTTGAGTTGCAGTGTTACATCACTGAATGTCACCAAAACACAATTAAGTAGATATTGCTGCAACTGCCTGAGGGCATCCTTCCCAAAAATGTCATGATCTAAAATAAAGTTGGCACAGACTGCATCAAAGCTTGATGAACAGACCAAAATTCTCTCAGTTTTATTTCAGCTCTGGGAGGAGTTTCAGGCATGTTGCATCAAACACCCAAGGAACTGACTGAGGGAAAAAAAAAAAACTCTAGCCCATTTCCCAGAGACTCGCCATCTTAAATATCAGTAACGCGGGCCATTTCACACTTCATACATCATGTGTAAATAAAGATGATGAAAGGGCGAAGAGCTTGTTGTTGGGTAAGTTTCTCTGAACCTTGTACCTGCTGTGAAACCCCTCGTAAGGGTTTAGTATCCATCTCCTGAGGGAGTCAGGGGCAATGGGGCTTCTGATACGACCTAAAAGGTCAAGAGGGAACCGTGTAGTTCGGTCACAGCCTGTTGAATATGTCATTGGCTTCAAAAAAGTGGGGGAAGGGAGAGATAGATAGGCAAAAAGAGAGATCAAGCCCAGCTATGTATTTCTGTTCAGTATTCTGATCACAACCAGTCATTGCCTGTATGTCATTCATCACTTTTGGGCTCTACCTGCAGATAAGATGCTGAGATTTTGGATGATGTCCCCCATCATGGTGTGCTGGTGTTCCCACCAAGTTTCATAGCACCAGTAGTTGTCACATTGTCAAGCCTATGTTCGGACCACGCAATGTTTTGGTAGAAGGCCGAATGGAGGGGCTGGATTCTAAGGCTAAGTTTCAAAGAGGGGTGCAGAAAACCTGTAAAAACAAACAGAGGTCATGGTGAGGTCGGTCTCAGGAACCCCAACCCAGTCCTAAGGTCAACTCCTCCTCACACACCCCTACCTCGGCTATCAAATGGTTTCACAAGGTCAAACCCATAGTAACATTTCACTTATGTGATATAACCTAAGAATACAGCTTTTAAGGCTCTTAAGGCTATCCTTAAAAATAAGCTCAAATCTTTTACAATTATCCCAAAGCATACAATGATGATACATTTACATATACAAAAACACTTACAGAGCCTGAGGATGGTAATGAACTTTAATTACTTTTTCAACTATTGTAATACTGCAACAAACCCTGAAAAGATGTCACATGATACCAAGCACTAATCCTGCGATAGGTCACACACTCTCAAATCTCTGTGAATGTCTTATTTTTAGAGATGTATTGTCAAATCTGACAGTTTATTAGGTATAAATTATAATCTGCATTGTGCAGGCCAGTCTGTCTAACGTCTAAATGAACCTATCATTATGGTGGAGGGTTGCGTTACATGACAAATTACACAATGTTCAGATCTTTACCACTCACAGACAGACATATGATGAGCCCAATGTGAGCTGAGAGAGAGATAATCGAGCCACATCTGAGATAAAATCCTGATGTATTGGTGTTGTTGATGTGTCAAACTGCTGACCAAATAAAAGCACTCATGTGTGGTATTATGATGATACTGGTATAAAATACTGCTATCAATTTTTGTTTTATATAAAAAATGAAACCGATTTTTAGGACTATTAAGATTTTTTGCAATGTGACATTATATTGTATTATATGTCAGTTATGCACATTTCCCCCCAAATGCTCATTACTATGCAAAACAACAACAAAAACAACAACGATTGTATCATAGAATAGAATCATACTGTCTGGATGTAATGAATTTGACTTATTGAAAAAAAAATTACTTTACAGTTTCATACTATACAATATGTCATAATATTTTGTAATACAAAAATGAGAATTTGGTGGAACATGTTTAGTTGTCAGGAAAAAAATTTCACTATTTATTTTTTATTTGTTTGTGAAATATGACCCAACCATTCACCCAATTGTGTTGCCTTAATAAACCCAAAAAAGCATGTTTAAATAAATGTTTTTAAATTTGACAACATAACCCTGATGAGATACTGACAGAATCTGTGTTGAAACAAAAGGTAAAGCTAAATGCCAGCATTCAGAAACAGCAGAGCTACTTGCCTGCCATTGCAAAGTGTTGATCTTTCTAGTGATTCATACCCTGTAACAAATAGAGGAAAAGATAGCCCTCAGAGGTGCAAGGGCACATTTTTCTCAGCAGATTAACCCTCTCTGATTTATTAGGATTTACCTCAGAAAGAGAAAACAGCTGGCAGAGGGACAAATACCAGTGCTGGCAAGGCATAAATCCAGTTTAAGGAACCTCAACTCATTTGTTAAAAAACAATGTTTTCTGTGACAAACTCGTGACTAACTCAGTTCCATTCAGTGGCATGTTAGAGAAGAATATCTTTTATTAATTAATTCTCCAATCTATGTTTTCATGCTGCAAATTCTTTGTTTTGAAATAAACAGTCTGTACAGTATTCTGCAGTCCTGGAAAAGATTGTGTAATTGTTTTTGTCATTATTACATAGCGCTCTGGAATACTTGATTCTGATTGGCCAATTGTGCCATTTCGTAGTCAAATATATCTGAATCCACAGTTTTCCGAACCAACCACTGTTCACAGCCATGATGATTATTTTGCCGCAGGAATGTTTTTGGGTTCTGGTCTCCATAAGAAGCAAATGTAAAAACTACCAATACGAGTGCTCCTGACGGAGAACAACAACCATTTTAAGTGTTAGTTGGAGTAAAATGAATTCAGGCCCGACTTTTACAGTTGTTGGCTGTCACAACATCTCAAAATGGTTTATTTTGTTAATGTAACTTACCTCGGGCCATCGCTTCAAGTCATCCACCCACTCCTAAAACTTTGACAGGTGAGGCACTGTCAAAAATGATCAATTCGACTCTCTAAGTATCTGCACTATGGAGCCATATGCTTTTTTTTTATTATTATTTTTTTTTTATTTAGGACGCTAAACATCAAATTGTTAGTTAAAAACATCCCTTACAAAAATTGGGAGTTCATGGCAAATTTGCTGCAAACTTGCCGCAAATTCGGCACTGATCATTTTCACATGCAAATGAGCTTTGTGGCAAACTTGCGTCAAATTGTCCATTGTTGCCAATGGTTTGCCGGAGGTTCACCACTGCCATTGAAGAGCTGCAAACTTCTGGCAAACATTTGCGGCGAATCACAAGCTCATTTGGATATGAAAATAATGAGTGGCAAATTTGCGAAAAATTTGTGGCAAGTTTGCGGCTACTTTGCCAGAACTTGTAAGGGATATGCCGATGCTAATTAAAACACTCGAGACGGGAATTACTTTGCTCAATAATTCAACAAAACTCAAAAAATCGAAATTAAAATACTGAAATCAAAATTTCATGTACATTTTTATTTTGTAAGTAGCCATGTATTAAGTAGGATAATGTAGCCACAATACACTTAGCATTGAGGTTCTGATCACTCTGTCTGGGTTTATTTTACAATAATGACTGGCTGACTCTACATTATCCCTTAGATATGTTCTCATAACATTAATATTATACATCCAGGGAAGATAAAAAAAAGTTTTTGTTCCCTCTTCATTTATAATCCATTATTATAATCCACAATACTTTGATGGATTTATTTATTTTTAGCTCCATTATGAACTGAAAAATATATTTATTGTAAGTTTATCATTCCTGAAACTCATATTTCTGCTTCTATTCCCCAGAATATGGAGTCTGTTAAAGCAGAGACAGAATTATTCCTTTCTGAATTTCCGAATGTGGTTCTGGTCCATAGAGCATCATACAGTAGTCTCTCAATGGACCGGGCTGGATTAAAGCCATCTGGGGCTTTGCTAGGTGAGCTGGTTCAGTGTGTGTGACGATGTTGCATAGCTGATGTCTGACAGATGTGTTCACTCACTTCATATTCTCTCTCCGTCTTTTTCTTTCCCTAACTATCATTCCACACCTTGCATGGACCGGAAACCTTCTCTGCTGGTAGGGTGGGCTGCACTTGACGCATATGTCAAAATGAGTGGGTCGTGACCCCTTGGCAAGCAGCATTTCCTGTTGCTGTAAAAGGGGCCTAGTGGGAGCATTCGAGATCAGAGTGGGCCTAGGAGCACATCCGGAACTGGGCCTAAACCAATACATCAGTCCAACAGTAGCTGCTCAGGGAACCTGGGGTGGAAAAATGAGGATTGGCAGTTTTTCTGTCACAATGGAATACTTGAAATTGGAGTGTTTCATGTACTAGTATGACTAGATTTAAATACAATTAATACTTTGGATGAATGGTGACATCATCCAATAAAATCGAGCTGCAAAATCTAATATGATCCCTAATTTGTGGTGCTTGCTAATGCACTAGAACTAAGTCTCATACTTAGAGTAGGGATTTGTTCTACAAACATAAATGATACCTAAAATCCTGCATCTTATTTAAATTAGACAGATCGCACTGTGAATTCCGCAACAGTAGGTCAAAAGTTCTTCAGCCTGAATCAGTCTGTGCATAATTAAATTTGAATCAATGCCCCAGTGGCGGAAGCTGGAAGTGTTAATGAACATTTGGGCACGTGTGATCTCCAGTTTCCTCATGAAATGCCCACAGAGTGGTGGCAAAAACAAGTTTTATTTTAGTTGTAAATGATGTAATACAGTCAACAGGAATGCATGTTTTATTAGCTCCACCCCCATATCCAAACCCTAACCCTAAACTGTCAGCGGAGTGAAAATGCAAACTCTGCATAATGATCACCATTGTTAATGTGAATGAAATTGCTTCCTGGTATCCATGGGACCAGACCCCGTGTCTCGGATATTGCACGCGCAATACATTATCCGTAGCACCAGAGGGAATTGATGCTAAATGTCTGATGGGGAATAGTAATTTGGCAGAAAGGGGTCAATTTCAGGGTACATGAACATTCTGATGTTGATTTCCTGTGTGTTCATGTTGGTGATATCTTTAAGTGATTCAACTGACAGGCTAAATACTACAATAGACTTACTTACTGTTGATGTGCATGCACCCCCTTTGCTTAAATTAGTTCACATTTACTATATAGTCTAGTCAAAAAAGAGTTAATAATGTTGACAAATTATAAAGATGTATAATTTGTCAACATTAAGAACAATTTTGAATAGCACACTATACAGTAAATGTGAACTCATTTAAGCAAAGTCAAACCCATGGGTGGGGTCAATGAGCATCAACGGGTTAAAGGTTGGACCTGAATAGGGACCAGAATATCATAAAACTTGGAAGCTGGCTTTTTTAGGCCACTAAACAACCACTTAGCAACCACCCTGATAGCAAACACCCTATCATTGTGGCGGCTACTTTTGCACAGGTAAGACCACTCACATTTTCTTTAAAAAATCTACAAATCTAGTTGCTATTTTGTGTTATGCAGGTTATAGACAATTATCATGCCACTAGCGTCACTATAATAGCAAAAATAATGCCAGGTATCCCAAACACTCCCCACTGATCGACAAAACAGATAGTCCCATCCAGATCTCATGCCATTGCTTGAGCCAATGTTGCTATGCTGAACACAAATGTGTTTGAAAATTGGACACACTGTTCCTTTCGTGTCACAATTTTAAATAAGTGAAAGTACTGGTGGCCAATTTGGAAATTCAGAAAGCATAGACCAATTTCAGCAGACAAAACAACCAATCTCTTGTCTTTGATTTTCTCATAAGGTCAGTCTAGAGCAGGGTTCTCAACAGGGGCAGTACCAATCACCATTTGAATTCAACACAGAATTGTACATCACAACCCTTGAATTTACTATAGTACCACTAACAGTACTTTAGGCAGAAATAGACTGATAATAAATATTATCATATCACTACTTCAGCTCTATTAAATTTGTCATAGGCTACATTAGGGGAGTGAGTTTTTTCTTTTTTATACAACTTATAAATATTTATATTGTGTATTTATGTTTTTATATGTGTTTAGAGTAGGTGTACTATTTATAATTACAAAAATGCCATAGTTTGTTTTATAGAAATCATGTTACATCTAACCATGGTAGTGAAGAAGATCCATGCTTCCATGTGTTTACTATGGTCTTTTTACAAATACCACTGTTAAAACTATAAAAATAAATAAATAATGAATAAATTCAAATTTTCAAAAAGGTAAATGTAAAATATATTAACAATATCACTTTTATTATTAGTTTCTGTCTTCGCATTTTCATTTTATAGGCCCCAGATATAACCCTCCATCTGCTTGAATTCAAGAAATGCAAGGTTTGGTCTCACATTCATGCTTAATTTATTAAGAAAACTTTTAAATTATGCAATGCATCAAAGTTGCATTGAGCAAATTAAGCAAATAATTTGTTTTTTGTGTGTGTGTGTGTGTGTGTTTTTGGTACAACAAAGTCTCCGCTTTCAAATTATGTTACATAATTGGGGGGCGGCTGGGATAAGGGAATGAATTAGGGGGGCGTTCATGAAAAAAATGTTGAGAACCACTGGTCTAGAGCCATAGTTCTGACACTTTTCAGGGAAATCAACTTACAAATGGCTTACTTATAGTTGTCTGGAGGGCCTCTTCTTTTCTGACGGCCAACTGGGGTCCCTTGGTGGCTTGGGAGTTTGCTTGTAATGCCTATAGCTATAGCTGGCTGTCTGTTGTCTCTTCATGTTAAACTGGAATGGGAGAATGTATTTTAACACAAAATAGTAATAATAATAATAATAATAATAATAATATCATCAAAATTTAAACACATCATCTTTAAATGTGGCTTCCCCAAAACTTAGAACCATAAAAACACAGGTGGAATCTCTGACCTGGCTATGGTACTTCTGATGCCTACTTCTGATTCTGATACTTCTGGTACTTCTGATACTGTCAGTCACTGTTTTAAGATTATTTTTAAATCAGCATTTCTTTGAGGTGCAGGGCAGGGATGGGGTATCAGTACAGCCCCGAAGGCCTTATAAATTTGGGCAGTTTACTGTGCGAGAGCGGCCCTCGGCTCACTCTGCAGTCCAGCAAGTAATCTCAGTATTTCCTCTACCCCTCTCTCCTCATCGCCTCTCCTCTCCTCTCCGCTCCCCAGCCCGGCTCCTAATTCATTTTCTGTAACTAACAGCCGTTGTTTCCCAATTGTCACGCTCCCATCCCTTACTGAAGGAATGTATGTGCGTGTGTATGTGTGAAGATTTGTTTTTGACCTTGGCTGTGTAAGTGTGATGACTCTAAGCATTGTTCTGTGTGTGTGTGTGTGTGTGTGTGTGTGTGTGTGTGTGTGTGTGTGCGGGGGGGGGGGGGGGGTTGTTGTGTAATAACTCCCCAGAGAGCGATGGATTGGTTCGTGTACTCCTCTTGACATGACCAGAACAGAGCCCATTAAAATTACAGGGCACAGTGTTGCCAGTGGATCTGGATATGTCATTATTTTTAACCCCCCCCCCCCCCCCCCCCACACACACACACACTTCCATCCATACCTCCTCGTGTAACATGGTACAGGCACAAAAGTGGTTATGGCTTCAGTCATGCCTGTCTTGTTTCTGCAACCACCTCACCGATGAACAGCAACATTGTGCATAACTTCACACACTGCTGATGTTCAAACAATCATCACACATACTAACAAAATATGTGAAAGACCTCATGAAATCAAAATTGGAATTTTGTGACTTTTAGTCCACATTTGTTATAGCTTTGAGGCCAATTATATGCTAGTTTATGCCTAAAAGTTGAACAAACAAACTTTCAGCTGATATATGTCATGATGTGTAATACAGTTCCTCTTACAGGAACTTTGACCAAAATAAATTTGATGAAATCATCTCACCCATAAAAATCTTTGTTCAGTCAAATTCTCTTTAGAATAAGAATGTCCTTTCACCTAATAGAGTGCAACAATCTGGTTCCGGAATTATTAATTAATTACATTCATTTTCTTCCATAGGGGAATCGATTATTAACACTACCTTATAAACCTTTAAATGGGTCATGACATGCCTTTTTTTATTATTTTAATATGTTTATTTTAGTTGTAAATGATGTAATGCAGAGTAATTCCTCTGTCAGAAACACTTGGTTTTGGTGCTGCTTCTCCTTTAAGACTTGACAGTAAACGCCCACTGTTCTGATTGGCTCTCTGCTCTTGATTGACCTGCTCTCTACTTGCCATCTCACTGCTCACCGCTACTGGGAGGGGCTACAGAAGTAATAAGCTAAGTAGCCATTGATGTGTTGTTGTGGAGGTGGTCAGATGCAAATGTCTACCACAGTGCAACATCACAATGTGGAGGAGGTAAAGAACGAGTTGTTTTGGTAGCTTGGTTGCAACAAATGCTCTTTTTTGCAGTGAGGAGGAAGTTTTGAGTTCTGAAACTTACAATATGTTTTGTAGTACATTTACCTCTTATATGTTAAAAGATCAAGGAAAATCTGATTCCTCATGTCATGACCCCTCTAAAGACAGACCTACCATGAGCTCCGACATTGGTAATCAATGATATATGCTGTAGTCATCTTTTGAAGTCACCAATCAGAGAAAGATCCACCAATTAGAGAATCATGGTGAACAAAGTGCACCAACAGAGCTCTGCAGCGACTGCCTGCAGTGGTCTCCCCACACATTCAACACACTAGATAATATATAGAATATACAGTATGTGTTACAAGTTCATTAAAGAACTTGAATTGGTTTATGTAATGAGAACTAAAAATGTAATTATAAGCAGGTATTCTGGGCCCCCTGACAGTATATTGCTCAGGGCCCCTTTCCTATTAAAAAAATAAAGTTTAGAATTTGTTGTGGGGCCCCCCTGGACCTGTGGGCCCCCTAGAATCATTACCACCTTTCACCCCACTAGCTATGGCCCTGATTATAAGAACAGTAAAACCAGGAAAAAGTCATCAACCTAGACAGTCCGATCCCACAACAGTCTCTCCTTTTTAACTTAGCATTAGCATTTTTGTTATGCTGCCCCGACCAGAGCCCTATCTGACCGCTTTGGTGAAAGGTTGTTCACTGACTCTTTGGATGTAGAGTGTGCTTTTCCTTTTGGTGAGTGTGGCATTGTATGCATGTTTAGACTTTGCAGTAAATCCAGTTTAATTCACTGAGAGGTGTGTTTAGAGTGCTCAGTCTACAATCCCAAGGAAACAGGATCTTACACCCTGTGAACTCATGCTGAAGATCAGGTGTCGGGTGTAGGTTTTGTAGAGGAGCTGACCTTACCCTTCTGACCCACTACATCTCACGTGCCCTGACCTGCTTCAGGCACCCTCCAAGGCCATGTTCACACATATACCAGCACTAACCCTGACCCTTAGAGATAGAGCTGTGGACAAAGGGGGACAGATTCCTTTAAAAAAAAGGAACTAGATTTTTACATTTTCTGAAGAAAATGTTAGTGATTTTAAGGCTTCAAAAACTTGAACATTAGGCTTGCTTGAAAAAATTGTTCTGCCGCCGAGGTGGACTCTTGTGTTCTTGTGAAAAGACCAATGAGCTACTTCTTTTATTGAAGAACTGATAAGACGTCAGCTGATCTGAACGTTTTCATCTGCGATCGCACTCAGCTGCATATCATCACAAATGCTGATCATAATCCATAGTGATTCTGTCACTAAAGTGACTAATGAAATCAGAAAGGGGAGACACTACAGTCTTACTGAACATCATTTCTTTACTTACTGAAAGCTGCATATGGACATACATGAACATCTAAGGCAAGCCTTGAGGGGATAAATACACTATCACACACTTTCACAAGGTCAGTTACTTCATAAATCACATCCGAAATCACACTTTTATAATTGTTTATCCTCACGTTGGACTACTGTTGTTATTTCAGCGAGCTACACGTGACAGCAAATCAGAGAGAGAGTCGGTATGTCTGTCACCCCTCCACCATTCATCTATGTCTGTAGCACTAGTATAGTTTTTAGAGGGTTTGTGTAAGGAGTTTAGGGGTTTGTCGAAGTCCCTAACCCTAAAATATGAACTGTAATATTAGTGATGTTTGCCTTAGTAAGCACCACTAATAAATGTCTGACAGAGTAAGACTTTAGAGAACGTGTGAGAAGCAGAGCATGGCGTTTTTGAAGACTACCCTTACCAAAAATCTAGCATTCTGACAAACTTGCCTCAGTTTTTGTAAGGGTAGGTCCAGCAAAACTTCTTCAGTGGGACTAATTCTGTTTTAGTTCACATCTCGTCTAAATATGAGTCAATGCTGGCCGCAGTGAACATGACTAACTCACAGGAACCAATAAATTGATTTCAAGCTCAAGTCAAGTCTAATGCTTGAGGCCATGTATTGTGGATAGCAAGCCAAACCTCTTTATCTGTATCATTTAAGAATTTTATGATCTTATGAACGTGTGAATCAGTGTTTTGGCCCACTCTGATATAAATAAATGCAAACAGGGGCGTAACTAGAGGGAGGGCAGGGTGGGCAGCCATCCTATAGGGACTGAGGTGAGAGGGGGCCCGCAATGGTCGACCAAAAGAAACAATAAAAATGACCGCGGGTCCGAGGGGTGATGAAAAAACGACCAAGGCCCCCCAAGGGGGGGGGGCCCGACAGTTTCTTTGCACTGGGGCCCGCAAGATCCAAGTTACCCCACTGATGGCAAATCTATGAGTTTTGGCACTGTTTCTACTGTGAGCACTCTCTCTTTTTCAGTCTTTGTCCTTTTCCACCAAAACAAAGAAACCCCTGTGAGAAAAAGCTCCATCGGAACAAACCAGTAGAGATGAATCAGTCATCATTGCTGTGCTCACCACTGTTCCATTGGAAAACAGTCAACAAAACAGTGCATTTGATAGCACTCAAAGCATCTAAGAGGTGGCAGTGGGAAATCAATTCTCTCGATTGGGAGACAGAAAATTGAGTTGTAGTGACAAGTTCAGATGGATCCTTGTCAAAAATTTTAAAGGAATGCTAATGAAACTTCTATCATGATTTGGAACCAATCCTAAACAGATCAAATAAGAATCCTCTTCAAATTAGACCCTTCCAAAATTCCAATTTTAGTTATTTTTTCAGAATTTCAGTTTATAATATCTTACTTTTAAGATTTTTCTTTTAGGATTCTTATTTAAGGTTCAATTATGGTAATTCAATTAGCAAGCCTTTCTTTAGGATTTTTTTAAGTAGTTTTAATCATATTCTAAACTAATCTTGTCAATCACAATACAGCTATAAAACACCTATATAATTTTTCATAATTTATGCATTTCAATTTCATAAAATTCTTTCAAATTGAATTAAGTAATCTGTAATCAAATAAAATTGAATAAAAAAAACTTAATATAGAAAAATATTTAAATTATTTTATGATATTAAATATTCAATAGCATTTTAATAAAGTTTTATTAATTTCATTTTGTTAAACATTATACAATTAAATTTGATGGAATTTTGTTATAAATTTAAATGCATAAATTTAATTACTGTAAGTAGTTCAGTGTAGCAACTTCAATCTCAAGTCGAGTCTCATGCTTGAGGCCCTGTATTATGAAAAGCAAGTCAAACCTCTGTATCTGTATCATGCAAAAATTATATGATCGTGTAAACTTGATGAATCTGTGTTTTGGCCTGCTTTAGCTCACTGGTTCATATACTGGGAAGAGACTTGGCCAAACAAAAGGGTTTAGAATACAAATGGTGGCTGTTTTGGATGAGCTAAATAGATCTTTGAGAGGAACTACTAAAGCAATTACCATCAACATGAACGATCAAACCAGACTTTACAATGGTACACTTGAGTGATCAAAAGAGGTGTTATTAACTAGCACCATAATGAACAAACCAGATTTAGGTTCTACAGCAATATTTACATTATATGCATACAGTACTTTTAGGGAACGGGATCAAAGCTATGTGTTGAGGTTCACCATGAAGAACAAAACTGAATACTGTACTCAGACCAAGAAAGATTTTACACATGAGCTTTGAAATGAAGCTGGATTCGACATATTCACACTTGAAGTGCCAAAGCTGTTCTGGCACATCTGTTGAGTGTGTTATAGCTGAGGAGGGAAGACACTGGATGAGTGTTTGTGTGCTGGATAGTGACAGGCTGGTATAAAAGTGCTTTGGCAGGAGTCCTCATTATCTAATCGCAAAACAAACAGCAGCGTGTCGTCCGAGTGAGCTCCATTTCCCCACAATAGACCCAACATCTGCCTGACTCTGCTACTGTTCTGCTTCCCTCACACACTGCTACACACACACTAATTAACACCCTTTGCTTATCGTTACACATCTCACAAACAGCTCAGCATAAACTGGGCAAAAGGTACCGTGAGTAATCAGTATGGTGCGAAATGCAAATGACAACTCTCTTCAAAGTATCATGGCTATAAGTAGGTGTTAAAGGTGAAGGGAAGAAAGATTGGATGACAAAATGCATCCTGACTGTGCACCTCCAGTGTTTGTGCAATTAGCAACAGGAGAGGCAAATAAGGTGTGAAATGAGGAAGATACAGTATAGTGTAGCATGGGGAAGAAAGAGAGAAAAAGATATAGCAAAAGCAAGAACTGTTTTCAGTAAAAACTTTAAAAGATGTTAGATAGATAGATAGATAGATAGATAGATAGATAGTCTTAAGTAACTTTAATCAAAGCTAAAAAGGTCTGCTAAATGTTGAACTGCCCCTTAAAAAATGTATTTGCCCTAAATGTATAAAGTAAACTTAAAATGTAATATACAGTACATACATAATACATATACAACTGTACATCAATAATGATTATTTTAATTCTTTTAATGGCTTTGCAATGTCAGCATAAAGTATGTCCTGTAAGTACATTACTATGGCACTATATGCATGTTATACCTAACAGTAGCGGTTATAGCTTGTATGGTTCCCTGGGCGAAACCCGCTTCAACACGCCCCCAAAGTTGTGGGTGCCTTGTGCCGCCGCCCCCCCGCAAGATTCCGCACTGGGCAACTGCCCATGTCGCCCATGCCTAAATCCGCCACTGATACCTAAAAAGGTTTCTGTATCATATATCCTGCATTGAAAAAAGGGGTTCCCTGCAAATACTGAGGTCATGTGATTTTGGATAGAAACGCTGCGCATCAACTCGCAATCAATCTAGTAGCTTAAAGGTGGACTCAGTAACATTTTTGTTTGTTTGATCTTGGACTTACACTGACACCCAGTGGCTTGGATGCAGCATCATTTCAAATGAATAGTTTTCAGTTTCAGATGCCATTGTAGAAATTTAGTGTTCACAGTCAGCCATGATTACTTTAATCCATTAGTGAAAGTGTCCAATAACAGGCTGAGATTAAGAGAGTAGTATTCAGCTGGTCATGTGATTCTAACATGGCAGCCCCCATGTGCTGACCCTCTCCATGTAGCATAAAACAGCTTTTATAAGGCTACCGATATGACTAGAGTCTTCATGATTTCATGAGTGGTAATGATTTTTTTCATATATTTCAAAATTACAGTTAATTTCTTTGGAAGTAAAACTTTTTTAATGAGAAAAAAAGTGAGTGCATCATTAACATGGCAGCATTGTTTGAGAAGGGAGCTGACCTCGAGGCAAATGTTCCTCTCTTCTCCATGTTATTTTCATACAAGTTATATAATTAAACAAGCTGTAAAAAAAAAAAAAAGTACTATTTTGAAGGAAAACATGAAAATGTAGTATCTGAGCCCTAATGTGTTGGAAAATAGCAATGAATTCATATTAGGAGGTATTTAAAACCTCGCCCTCTTTAGGGTTATCATAACAAAGGTAAACAATGCAACACTCAGTTTTAAAATATATACACTGGCAGCCAAAAGTTTGGAATAATGTACAGATTTTGCTTTTATGGAAAGAAATTGGTACTTTTATTCACAAAAGTGGCATTCAATTGATCACAATGTATAGTCAGGACATTAATAATGTGAAAAATTACTATTACAATTTGAAATAAAATGTTCAGAACTTCTTAAACTACTTCAAAGAGTTCTCATTTTAAAAAATCCTCCACATGCAGCAATGACAGCTTTGCAGATCCTTGATATTCTATCTGTCAGTTTGTCCAGATACTTAGGTGACATTTCACCCCACACTTCCTGTAGCACTTGCCATAGATGTGGCTGTCTTGTTGGGCACTTCTCACGTACCTTACAGTCTAGCTGATCCCACAAAAGCTTAATGGGGTTAAGATCCATAACACTCTTTACCAATTATTTGTTGTCCAATGTCTGTGTTTCTTTGCCCACTCTAACTTATTTTTTTGCAATTCTCACCATAAGGTCTGCACCCCTGAGTCTTCTCTTTACTGTTGCACATGAAACTGGTGTTGAGCGAGTAGAATTTAATGAAGCTGTCAGCTGAGGACATGTGAGGCATCTATTTCTCAAACTAGAGACTCTGATATACTTATCCTCTCGTTTAGTTGTATCTGGCCTTCCACATCTCTTTCTGTCCTTGTTAGAGCCAGTTGTCCTTCGTCTTTGAAGACTGTAGTGTACACTTTTTTGGCTATTTCAAGCATTGTGTAGCCTTAATTCCTCAAAGCAATGACTGACTGATAAGTTTCTAGAGAAAGTGGTTTCTTTTTTTGCCATTTTTTACCTAATATTGACCTTAAGACATGCCAGTCTATAGCATACTGTGGCAACTCAAAAACAAACACAAAGACAATGTTAAGCTTCATTTAATGAACCAAATAGCTTTCAGCTGTGTTTGATATAATGGCAAGTGATTTTCTAGTATCAAATTAGCAATTTAGCATGATTACTCAAGGATAAGGTGTTGGAGTGATGGCTGCTGGAAATAGGGTCTGTCTAGATTTGATCAAAAATGACTTTTGTTTTTTAAATAGTGCTGTTTTTTACATCAGTAATGTCCTGACTATACTTTGTGATCAGTTGAATGCCACTTTGGTGAATTAAATTACCAATTTCTTCCGAAACAGCAAAATGTACATTACTCCAAACTTCTGGCCGCCAGTGTACACACACACACACACACACACACATATATATATATATATATATATATATATATAAACGGAAAAAAGACACGTCGATGCCCTTTGACTGTCTTCTTTTGAGTGACTCTGCAAAGGCTCGAGATCTCCATCTAGTGGGCCAAATCTAAAAGTCTCATAGCAGCCACAAATGTCGTAAACGCTCTCTCGCGGAAGCAAGTGTTTACGACAGTGCCCCTGACTTTGCACGTGGGAAACCCCGGTGCGGCCTCTCCGAACAGCGCTCGAGCTGAAAACGGTACGTACATTACCAAGCTCTCTTTAATATACTTATTTAAAGCCTTTAAATGCCCAACTAAAGCTAACTATTTGTTTGGTTTCATTCCAGAATCATGCCGGCTAAAGGTCCTCTTCAGTCTGTCCAGGTTTTCGGGCGAAAAGTGAGTATTTGAGGACCGTCTCTTCTCATGCACACGGTAGTGATGCTGTCGCAGAGCTAGAAGGCTATTTGGAGATATATTTGGTTATACTCATATACAATCGTTTGACACTATAGTAGTGCACCAGAGCAGCTAGGAATCACCTACACATTTGGTTACTTATATATGTAGTTTGTTGGCGGAATGTTTAACTGAACATGTAGTGTGTTCTGGTATTAATGGCTGTTTGCTGACACGTGGGGCGTTTTACATTACTTTATATATTTTCAGTACTGATTAATACACAATAGTTGATTGTATTTGTGACCAATATCTCCTTTTTTAACAGTAGACGTAGTGAAGACAGGTCTGTTGTCCAGCTAGGTACAGTTAGCCTGTTCTTGTGTATGGTATAAAAAAGTTTTACAATATTTTTATGAAGACAATCCGGTTAATGATGTAGCTCGAGGAGACGAAATAGTTGAATGATTGAGAGTAAAATCATCATCGAATCTATTTTCTCTAACAGAAAACAGCCACTGCTGTTGCCCACTGCAAGAGGGGAAATGGGCTTATTAAAGTCAATGGCAGACCCCTCGAGATGATTGAGCCAGCCACTCTGCAGTACAAGGTACAAATCACACATCTTGTGTATTATTGATATTCTGGTCGCTGTGTTACATGCACCTCATGTAGGGGAGTAATTGTAATTATAACTAGATCAGTGCACTTACACATGAATGTGTGTTATGAATTGATCTTTAGCTGCTGGAGCCTGTTCTGCTGCTGGGTAAGGAACGCTTTGCTGGTGTTGACATCAGAGTTCGCGTGAAGGGTGGTGGACACGTCGCTCAGGTTTACGGTGAGCAATGCTGACGGATACCTCATTTAATCTGTGTTAAAAACAGTTCACCCAAAATGAAAATTCTTTCATCTACTCACCCTCATCCCATCCCAGATGTGTATGACTTTCTTCTGCTGAACACAAATGAATATTTTGAGTATCTCAGCTCTGTTGGTCCATACAATGCAAGTGAATGGTGACCAGAACTTTGAAGCTTCAATAAGCACATAAAGGCAACATAAAAGTAATCCATATGATTACAGTGGTTTAATCTGTCTGTAAAACTATACATTTTGACATCAGCAGTCTCCTTGGCGATCATGATTTTAAGCATGATTACATTTGCCAGTGCCATCTAGCGCTCTCCATGTGCGTTAAGCACTAGGAAGTGTAATCGAGCTTGAAATAATGATCGTGCCAAGAGACTGCAATGGCAAGATATACAGTGAAAATGGAGTTGCATTTTGGTCTGTTCTCATCCAAAGTCAAGTGAATCGCTTCTGTGGATATAGATTTCACCACTGGAGTCGTATGAATTATAATGTGCTTTTTGGAGCTTCAAAGTTCTGGTCGCCATTCACTTGCATTGTATGGACCTACAGAGCTGAGATATTCTTGTAAAAATATTAATTTGTGTCCTGCAGAAAACAAAGTCATACACATCTGGGATGGCATGATAGTGAGTAAATGATGAGAGAATTTTCATTTAAGGGTGAAATATTCCTTCAAATCATAAGTGTTGCTGCACGAGTCTCATCATCTGTATACTTGAAGATCAGTCTACAGTCTTCGTAAATGTTGAAGTGCCATTGAATTAATGCACCGTGAGAATGCGGTTACTGATTTGGTCGTACCCGCTATCGGAATAGGTCACCAAAACGTCAAAAATTCAACATTTACTCTTTACTTTTTCCATTTCTTAAAACTTAATGGGGGGGAAAAGAAAGGCATACAGGTTTGGAATGACATAAGGGTGAGCAAATGATGACAAAATGTTCATTTTTGGATGAACTATTTCGGCAACTATGCTTAGAGTAGGCCTTTAAGAAATTAAGTTTGGACTGATTGTAAAATGTCTTGTTCTTTACGCAGCCATCCGTCAGGCCATCTCAAAATCCCTGGTTGCCTACTATCAGAAATGTAAGTTTGAATCTTTCTCTTGTCATTATATTGAAGACATTATTTTAATGCATTTTCAGTGTATCTGAAAAGTGAAGATGCTGTTGTGGTGTTGGACTACTTAGATTTTCCTTCCTCTATATATTCTCCTATTCTGCAAATTTCCTCCCCTCTCAGATGTGGATGAAGCCTCTAAGAAAGAGATCAAGGACATCTTGATTCAGTACGACAGGACCCTACTGGTCGCTGATCCCCGCCGCTGCGAGTCCAAGAAGTTCGGTGGACCTGGAGCTCGCGCCCGCTACCAGAAGTCCTACCGTTAATCTCTCTGTACATTTTCACATAATAAAACTGAGGGGAAAACAGTTTGTGGTCTTTACTAGTGATTATATTTTTTTTCATGTGTGTTATTTGTCCAGTAGCTTGTTTTAAAACCAGAGTAGAGTCATTTACCCTCCTTTACGCTCTGTCATCACAGATTTCTGATGTAGAGCTGTTCAAACCCACAAAGCCTTATTCACCATGGGTTGCCTTGGGAATTTCGTTTAGGTTTTTATAATGGGGTTTGTCAATTTGAGGAAAATAAGGCTGTGGACAATGTTACTTGATACTTGGACATTTTGTTCAACATTTTATATACATGGATGTTTTGTTCTACAATGTTACACAGTCATACCTCAAACATGAATTTTGAAGCAGCCATGTTTAAAAATGTATGTTGCTAAATACGAACTACAAAAACCACAAGCATGTGAGTTCTTATCTAGCAACTTGTTAGCAACATACTTAAAACATGACAGCTTCAAAATTCACATTGGGGGTATGACTCTAACAAAATGTACAAGAATCTTCAAGTAATGTTTACCACAGGCCTTATTTAACTCATAAATCCAGAACTTCTATTATAACGACCCATGGGAAAATCTTGTAGAAGCCCACGGCTTGAAAATACTCATTCTCTTCTGGGTTTTTGGACTACAACTTAAACAGCTTTTTGTTTTTCTATAACATGCTGTGTTTTCTCACCAATTTCTATTTCTTTGAAGTGAGCTAAAGCTTGCATTACAATATACTATAAAAATGGAACTGAAAATCATTTACTTATACTCAGTTGTACATAAAAACTGTTGCAATCTCTCATTGGTCTGGAAAGTTGAACTTGTGGTACAAGCTGGATTCATAGTTTTTCCATACTGTTACTTGTGACAAAATAATTACTATTGTGCAGGGATGTAACCAACATAGACACTGAGGGGTATGTGTCCTATGATATAGGGTTTAATTGCAGATACTTATATATGGATGGAAAAGCCTTGTTGATGAGTGAGATCAACAGAGAATGGCCAGGCTGGTTTGAATTGACAAAGTTATGGTAACTCAGATAACCACTCTGTACAATTGTGGTGAGAAGAATAGGTCGGTGCTGTTTTGGTGGCATGAGGGGGATCTTCACAATTTTAGGCAGGTGGTTTTAATGTCGTGGCTGACGTGTGTGTGTATGTATTTATATATATATATACAGGTGCATCTCAATAAATTAGAATGTCATGGAAAAGTTCATTTATTTCAGTAATTCAACTCAAATTGTGAAACTCGTGTATTAAATAAATTCAGTGCACACAGACTGAAGTAGTTTAAGTCTTTGGTTCTTTTAATTGTGTTGATTTTGGCTCACATTTAACAAAAACCCACCAATTCACTATCTCAACAAATTAGAATATGGTGACATGCCAATCAGCTAATCAACTCAAAACACCTGCAAAGGTTTCCTGAGCCTTCAAAATGGTCTCTCAGTTTGGTTCACTAGGCTACACAATCATGGGGAAGACTGCTGATCTGACAGTTGTCCAGAAGACAATCATTGACACCCTTCACAAGGAGGGTAAGCTACAAACATTCATTGCCAAAGAAGCTGGCTGTTCACAGAGTGCTGTATCCAAGCATGTTAACAAAGTTGAGTGGAAGGAAAAAGTGTGGAAGAAAAAGATGCACAACCAACCGAGAGAACCGCAGCCTTATGAGGATTGTCAAGCAAAATCGATTCAAGAATTTGGGTGAACTTCACAAGGAATGGACTGAGGCTGGGGTCAAGGCATCAAGAGCTACCACACACAGACATGTCAAGGAATTTGGCTACAGTTGTCGTATTCCTCTTGTTAAGCCACTCCTGAACCACAGACAACGTCAGAGGCGTCTTACCTGGGCTAAGGAGAAGAACTGGACTGTTGCCCAGTGGTCCAAAGTCCTCTTTTCAGATGAGAGCAAGTTTTGTATTTCATTTGGAAACCAAGGTCCTAGAGTCTGGAGGAAGGGTGGAGAAGCTCATAGCCCAAGTTGCTTGAAGTCCAGTGTTAAGTTTCCACAGTCTGTGATGATTTGGGGTGCAATGTCATCTGCTGGTGTTGGTCCATTGTGTTTTTTGAAAACCAAAGTCACTGCACCCGTTTACCAAGAAATTTTGGAGCACTTCATGCTTCCTTCTGCTGACCAGCTTTTTAAAGATGCTGATTTCATTTTCCAGCAGGATTTGGCACCTGCCCACACTGCCAAAAGCACCAAAAGTTGGTTAAATGACCATGGTGTTGGTGTGCTTGACTGGCCAGCAAACTCACTAGACCTGAACCCCATAGAGAATCTATGGGGTATTGTCAAGAGGAAAATGAGAAACAAGAGACCAAAAAATGCAGATGAGCTGAAGGCCACTGTCAAAGAAACCTGGGCTTCCATACCACCTCAGCAGTGCCACAAACTGATCACCTCCATGCCACGCCGAATTGAGGCAGTAATTAAAGCAAAAGGAGCCCCTACCAAGTATTGAGTACATATACAGTAAATGAACATACTTTCCAGAAGGCCAACAATTCACTAAAAATGTTTTTTTTTTTATTGGTCTTATGACGTATTCTAATTTTTTGAGATAGTGAATTGGTGGGTTTTTGTTAAATGTGAGCCAAAATCATCACAATTAAAAGAACCAAAGACTTAAACTACTTCAGTCTGTGTGCACTGAATTTATTTAATACACGAGTTTCACAATTTGAGTTGAATTACTGAAATAAATGAACTTTTCCATGACATTCTAATTTATTGAGATGCACCTGTATATATATATTCACTGGCAGCCAAAAGTTTGGAATGTACTGATTTTGTAGCCTATAGTCTTCAAAGACAAAGGACAACTGGCTCTAACAAGGACAGAAAGAGATGTGGAAGGCCAGATGTACAACTAAACAAGAGGATAAGTATATCAGAGTCTCTAGTTTGAGAAATAGACACCTCACATGTCCTCAGCTGACAGCTTCATTGAATTCTACCCGCTCAACACCAGTTTCATCTACAACAGTAAAGAGAAGTCTCAGGGGTGCAGACCTTATGGGAAGAACTGCAAAGAAAAAGACACTTTTGAAACAGAAAAACAAAAAGAAAAGGTTAGAATGGGCAAAGAAACAGACATTGGACAACAGATAATTGGAAAAGAGTGTTATGGATCTTAACCCCATTGAGCTTTTGTGGGATCAGCTAGACTGTAAGGTGTGTGAGAAGTGCTCGACAAGACAGCCACATCTATGGCAAGTGCTACAGGAAGTGTGGGGTGAAATGTCACCTGAGTATCTGGACAAACTGACAGCTAGAATATCAAGGATCTGCAAAGCTGTCATTGCTGCACGTGGAGGATTTTTTTATGAGAACTCTTTTAAGTAGTTTAAGAAGTTCTGAATATTTTATTTCAAATTGTAATAGTAATTTTTCATGTTATTAATGTCCTGACTATACATTGTGATCAGTTGAATGCCACTTTGGTAAATAAAAGTACCAATTTCTTTCCATAAGAGCAAAATCTGTACATTATTCCAAATTTTGGCCACCAGTGTGTGTGTATATTATATATATATATATATGAAATGTAACATTGCTGTAACATCCTTAATCTTGACTTGACCAAAGGTGCCTTTGCACATGCTTTTGAAGATGCCCAGAGTGGTGCCACCTGCTGGTGATTTACATTGAATTGAAATTGTTTGGTGTAAAGAGGGCAGATATTTACATAGAAAACATTTGAAATTGTGGCAAGAAGCAATTAATTTGTTAAATAACTGTTTAACCACGGTCATGTGACTATTGTTCTTAATTCAGAAATATAATTAAATTGCTTTTGTAATATATTTTCCACATAAGCAGCATCATGTTAGTAATTATATTGTTATACAAATTTTGTTTTCTGTATTTGTTTACAATAAGGCATTGAGATGTTACATCACAGCCTTTCCAAGTAATGCTTTAGAGCAGTGGTTCTCAACCCTGTTCCTGGAGGTCCCCCAACACATCATATTTTGTATATCTCCCTTTTTTTGACTCACCCATTTCAGGCCTTGGAGTCTCCACTAACAAGCTGACGAGTGTGTTTGATTAGGGAAATATCCAAAATGTGTAGTGTTTCGTGGCCCCCAGGAACAGGGTTGGGAACTACTGCTTTAGGGCAGTCCAGTGAGATTTATAGCAAATATCTTTGAATGCAATGTGTATTTTCAGCCACAAGAGGGAGCCAAATCAAAATAGGCCTAATTGAGGCCATTGTTGATGCAAGTTTTAAAGGAATATTTCAGCTAAAACTGATAATTCTCTCATCATTTACTCACCCTCATGCCATCCCAGATGTGTATGAATTTCTTCTGCTGAACACATGAAGATTTTTAGAAGAATATTTCAGCTTTTTTGGTCCTCACAATGCAAGTGAATGGTGACCAAAATTTTGAAGCTCCAAAAGCACATATAGGCAGCATAAAAGTAATCCATTCAACTCTAGTGGTTCAATCCATGTCTTCAGATGCATTATGATAAGTGTGGGTGAGAAACAGATCAATATTTAAGTTTTTTACTATCAATCTCTACTTTCACTTCCACATTCTTCTTTTGTTTGGCGATTCGCATTCTTCGTGTATATCGCCACCTACTGGGCAGGGAGGAATTTATACCAAAAAAAAAAACTTAAATATTGATCTGTTTCTCACCCAAACCTATCATATCGTTTCTGAAGATATAGATTTAACCACTGGAGTTTTTTTTATGTTGCCTTTGTGTGCTTTTTTGGGCTTCAAAGTTTTGGTCACCGTTTACTTGCATTGTATGGACATACAGAGCTGAAATATTCCTCTAAAAATCATAATTTGTGTTCAGCAGAAGAAAGAAAGTCATACACATCTGGGATGGCATGAGGGTGAGTAAATGATGAGAAGATTTTAATTTTTGACATAAGTGTACAAAAAGACATAAAATGCACAAAATGCTGTCCAGTTGAAGGCAACTTGTCAGCACTGATGACCAATGTCTGAAATTCCCGTTAAACATTAGTATGCTGACAGAGGAGAAAACTCAGCATTAAAGAACATCCAGATTAAAGAGGCACACATGGGCCTACTTGTCCTGTTGGCATCTTTTAAATATGATTCAGTACTGTTACCCCCTTGTTACTCAAACAGATTGTGGGTAAGGTAAGGAAGAAGCAACTAATTAAATAAGAGCTGGCTTGCTTTGCAGTGCACAGTCTGATCTGATTGATTTATGGTAAATGGCTGGTATTGATCCATTACTGGCAGTTGGACGCAGATGGCGAAGACACCATGCCGTTGCATGCAGCTCTTTTCTGCTATTTGCATCCTGCTACTTTACATTGAAGTAACCAAGCCTGAGAATGCTTCTTGCATTTCATAATCAACTGATTCACCCAGAAGAAATGAGCTGTGTTGTCATGGTGATGTGAATATGATACTAAACTTGTAGCGAGCTGAGGCATGGGTTTTGTCTTAAAATAATATATATATTTTTTTAAATGTACATTGATTAAAGGAATAGGTCAACAAAACTTCAAAAATTCAACATTTACTCACCATCATGTCATTCCAAATCTGTACGACTTTCTTCCGTAGGACACACAAGATATGATGTAGAACCTTCATGTTGCCCTTTTCCATTTCTTAAAAGTTAATTGGGGAAAAAGAAAGGCATACAGGTTTGGAATGACATAAGGGTGAGTAAATGATGACAAAATGTTCATTTTTGGATGAACTATTACTGCAACTATGCTTAGGGTAGGCTTTTAAGAAATAAATATAGAAGAAAGTACTAGTTTTGTGTTGTTAGCTGCATGCAGTGTCCATTCCTCGTGTTGCTGATGAGTTTCAGACCGAGGCTGTCCTGACCTAAGGTCAGATTTAACCACAGAGTGCAAACGATTCACTGCTACAGCTGAGCTTCCTGGACAAGGACATGAGAACTATGCTGCTGTTCTCACGGGACAGAGGATGGACGAAAACAGACTGAGACAAACTCGTTTATGGATTTCATGGTAGTGTACTAGGGTGATTGATGCACCTGGTGAGAAGATGGTTTTAATTATTAACATGTCCAGACCACTGTTGGCTATTTGAATTACATAATCAGATTTTAAAAAATCAAGTACATGTAATTGGATTACATTACATTTTAAAATGTGCATAATCAGATTACAGGTACGTATTTAATAACAACAATCCTCTTAAAAAATGCATGCATGTTATCACTGTCTTCCATTTTGGGTAATGTAGTGTTAGTTTTCCACTATTGTTTGACCTTTTCAAATACATTTTGTTTTACTCAGTGACTGACAAATGGCAAGTTGCTTTTGATTTCATGTTTACTAATGTTTAATGTAAGTAGTGTTAAATTAGTTCATTAACAGAGGTTCGGGAGGAGCATGTTAATTTTAATCTGGAAAATCACGGCCCACGAGTAGGGGTGTATATGCCGCTGCTTACCTGCTTCCCGTGACAATTCTGCTGACATCCCTCCTCCGCCCCATTTCCAGTTTGCAGGAAGTTTGTCACAGAGGTTTGCCAGAACTTTCAATTTTTATAAGGGCATTTATATTTAGCAAATGTAATCCAATATGTAATCCAAAAGTAGTCAAAAAACTATCCGATTAAATTACCTAAAAGTGTAAATTACAAGATTGCGTTATGATTGCATGATTTTAGTCATCTAATTGGATTACTATAAACAATATACCCACTGGTCCAGACAGAATCTTTTTCAGATTTTTTTTTTTTAGAAGGAAAATATTGCTTTAAGATTTACGTATGTTTGAACATATCATTACATCAGTTAATGTCAAGTAAGCTATATATGACATATCACATCACAACAAATTGTCATGTCAAAGGTACACTGTAATTTTTTCCCCATTAAAAAAGCTTTACTTCCAAAGACATTAATTCTAATTTTGAAACATATGTATAAAATCATGAGCACTCACATGAGATGAGGACTCTAGTCATATCAGTAACCTTATAAAAGCTGTTTTATTCTACATGGGGGAGGGGCGCCCTCATGGGGCAGCCATGTTAGGATCACATGACCAGCTGTATTCTACTCGCTTAATCTCAGTAACCGTCTTGTTATTGGACACTTTCACTCTTGTTAATCATGACTGATTGTGAATAGTGAATTTACACAAAGGCATCTATAACTGAAAACTATTGATTTTGAATTATGCTGCATCCACACCACTAGGTGTCACTTTAAGTCCAAGATGACATGAGCAAAAAGTTACTGAGTCCACCTTTAAATGTCTCTCTTTGTGTTTCCAGTTAGCATGCAAATTGATTAGCCTGCTATGCTAACATTTTATCGTGCTATGGTTCAGTTTTAGACCTTATTCATGCTAGCGCCATCTTTGATTTTTAATAGGAATGACAACGAGGCTGTGAGGGATAGATATACAGTCTCTTCAATGGACTTTACTGCAGTTTAAAGTGTTTTTGGATCGTTCCGTGGACAAAACATTGAAGAAATATCTTTCTAAGGACATTCAATAGACAGGAAACTCCAGGCAACATGAGTTGTGGAAAATCAGATGTGATCAAGGAGCTTTTTACAGCTTTATACTGTGCGTGCCAGATGGTGAAGAGATGGTAAGTCTATCCCTCACAGCCTCGTTGTCATTCCCATTAAAAATCAAAGATGGCGCTAGCGTGAATAAGGTCTATCCTACAAAGCTAACATACTTAGCACATTATGATATCAAAACATTGAATTTGTTGCTGTATGGTAAATGGATATGGTAATACTGCATGATCAGCTACAACATAAATGATTAAAAAACACTTCTAAACACCATTGCAAACAATGCTAATGATATATAGCTTACTCCAGGTATATTAGAATTGCTTAATTGACACTATCTTTTCAGGCATCTTAGAATGAATAATGGAGATTGGCAGAAAAGAAGACACTCTGTTGAATTGCAATCATTGTTCAGCGTGGTACTGCCGCAGAAAAAAGATGAAAGATACCTGGATATGGGCATTATACCATTACAGGGAGGAGCAGAGAAGGTCCACTCCTTCCTGTTAGGCCACAGAGAGGGGATCTTGGGAATCTGTACACAGTAGCATGACTCATACACCGACCTTTCTGTCTGACATTAATAGAGCTGTTTATAGAGAAACAGAGTTGAGCGGGTACCTGGCATCTTTTACCATCACAGACATGTCCTTGACCACATGGCGCATTACGTGTCCTAAAGTAAGAGTCTTGATCCAGGATCACGTCACCCCTGCCTATTTAATTGTACTCATAATGATAACAAGGTAAAAGGCAGCAACCTCGTATACATACATACAACTTAGTAATGATATTTTACACATGTGACTTCACTTCTTACTGGTCATGCCCATTCTTCTGGTGGAGAATGCATTAGTGTTACTAATGTACAGTTCGACATTTCATTTCTTTGTAAAAAGCACTGCTATGAATTAAAACACACTCCCAATACCTATTTAAGGGATAGTTCAACTAAAATTTTTACATACATAATTTACTCACCTTTGTGTTGTTCCCAAATCATATGACTTATATGACTCATGTGTCTTTCTTTCAGAGATGTAAGGCAGACGTTCATGCTGTTCTTTTTTATACAACAAAATAATTAATCGACCATCAAGCTGTTAAGGGGCTGTCAAGTTTAAAAAAACAACATAACCCCATACAACATACAATTCAACTTGAGCGCTACATTCCAAGTTTTCCGAAATAATAAAGTGTCTTTATGTGAGGAATTTAAGTTGTTATCGTCCAAAAATCTCTGCCATAGCTCTCAAATCTCATTTGTGCTTCTGCATATTCACACATGGTGTGTTGCATTCATTTACATGCAAGAAGACTGTGGCAGCGGGGGCGTGGTCGAGCGTCTGTCCGGAGAGAGAGAAAGCGGTAAGGGTGCATACACCTTAGCCAGATAATGATTGACACCTGTTTCCAATTGCAGTGAGCTTGAGAGAGAGAGCGGTATATAAATGACCACATCAGTGGCAAGAGGAGAGAGAGAGTCAGGAACAAGAGTCTTGTTGTGAAGCTGATGAGTTCTGTAACGCTGAAAAGCTGTTGTGTTATTTTGAAGCTGTGTGTGCTGGACTTTATTAATTAAAAGCCTTACCTGTGCATCGAAGAAGCCTGTGTCCTCCTTCCCCTCCTGTCTGAAGTTCGTTACAAAGACATGCAAGAACCAAAGACGTTTGGTGTCTTCACGTGCCAAGTTGAAATGTATATAAGTGTGAATGAGATTTGAGAGCTACGACTGAGGGGAAGGATTTCAGCGAATAATGACTTATGGCCTTAGAAGAATTATAATACAGCACGAGTCATATGGATTACTTTTATAGTACTTCTATGGTGCTTTTCACACTGATCACACTCCCTGCATCCAAAATTGTGTACTGTCAGAGTATTAAGTATTACTGTCAGAGTACTTCTTTGCCAGTAAATCAGGGCGTACTTTAGGTATGCATGTGAGAAGTATAAATAGATTCCGGATATACTTCATCCAGGGATCTGGGTATTGACCCGTGACCTGAATATATGACGTAATAACAATAAACGCAAAAATTATTTACTCTGGTTTTGTGAAACAAACACCATTTAAGCACAATGAACAACTTTCATGGTATATATCACTTACAGTAAAAAAAAAAAAAAAAAAAAGCTGTCTGACTCCTGGTTTACCGCCGTTCTTTTAAATCTGAGGGATTATGGAATTGTAAAGTGTCCAGTCAATCCGCAATCTCGTGAAAAGTGAAAATGTAGTTACATTTTGGTCTGTTCTCACCCAAAACTAACTGGATCACTTCAGAAGACACTGATTTAACCACTGGAGTTTGATGGATCATGTTTATGCAGACTTGATCTGCTTTTTGGAGCTTCAAAGTTCCGGTCACCATTCACTTGCATTGTATGAAAACAGCTGAAATATTCTTCTAAAAATCTTCATTTGTGTTTTACAGAACAAAAAAAAGTTAAACCCATCTTAGATGGCATGAAGGTGAGTAAATGATGAAAGACTTTTCATTTTTGGGTGAACTATTCCTTTAAAACTATGCGGGGCTCAAGTGAACCAGTGAATAATTAATGTGAACTAGTTCATTTGCATGAACCATCTGAAAGAACTGACTCACTTAAATTAATCAATCCCAGCTCTAAATATAAGAGAATCGTTTATTTTAACCGGTCCATTTACATGAACTGTCCGAAAGAACCGATTTAGTTGAAAGGATAGTTCACCAAAAAATGAAAATTCTCTCATGATTTACTCACCCTCATGCCATGCCAGATGTGTATGACATTCTTTCTTCTGCAGAACACTAAAGAAGATTATTTCAGCTCTGTAGGTCCATACAATGCAAGTGAATGGTAACCAGAACTCTGAATCTCCAAAAAACATAAAGGTATCATAAATGTTATCCATACGACTCCAGTGGTTTAATCCATATCTACAGAAGCGATATGACAGATGTGGGTGACAATATTTCAGTCCTTTTTTTTTTTTACTAAAAATCTCTACCTTTGACCAGCCCTGACAGTAGGTGGCAATATACACAAAGAATGCGAAAAGCCAAAAAACAAAAGAAGAAGAATGTGGAAGTGAAAGTGGAGATTTATAGTAAAAATTATTTAAATATTGATCTGTTTCTCACCCACACCTATCATATAGTTTCTGAAGATATTGATTTAACCACTGGAGTCGTATGGATTACTTTTATGCTGACTTTATGTGATTTTTGGAGATTCAAAGTTCTAGTCACCATTCACTGGCATTGTATGGACCTACAGAGCTGAGATATTCTTCTAAAATCTTAATTTGTGTTCTGCAGAAGAAAGAAAGTCATACACATCTGGGATGGCATGAGAGAGAGTAAATGATGATGAATTGGTTTTCGAAACTCTACATGAGAGAGAGGCTGGCTAAGGTGAGCATGTTTGAAACTTCACTTCCTTCAACTGAAAAATGGAAAATTAATCTGTGTAGTAAAAAAAATGTTGTGTTCCATGTGAGACGGCAATACTACACTTTGAAAATTCATACACTAAATGGCCGAATGTATAACAGTGTATAGTGTGTTATTTGAGACACAGCTCAAGTCACAAATCACTCCCCAACACATGGCTTGCTGTCATATGTGTGTCGTCCCAGTGTTTTCGAAACTGTCTGCCCCTACGAACACTCTCCAGACACCAGAACCGCATCTCATTAAACTCTTTGACATTACTGGTATGTCTAAGTCTACGTCAAGCCAACAGTTTCTGCACAATCTTGATATAGTTACCACAGTTCATACATGGACAAAAAAGAACATTTGCAAAAAGAGTAAAGGAGTTTGCTCGGGATGTACAAAAGTGACCTAGTGCAGTCCATTCTGCCTGTTGCAGGCCCTGCAGTTAAATGGTCACCTAGTAAAAGGCAGAAGAATGTCATAAATAAAGAACTAACCATATATGGGTTTTTCCTCTGTGTGCACAGCGCTGTGGAAACACATCACCTGAAGGGCGACCCAGTGACCCTTTCCTGAAGCAGCACTTGACGATAGGCACAGATTTACGCTCATCGCTTTTCTGGGCTCACCATGTCGTCTGGTTTGACCGTAATAGGTACTGCAGCAGGAGAAAAAGTAATTGAAGTTTCTCTGCATGTTCGAAGGTCTGCCAAGTGCACTTTGGTGAGGGATACAGTAGTGCTGTTGGCATGGCAACAGGGAAGCACTGTTTGGGCGCTGCTTATTAAGCAGAAAAAACTACATCCCTGAGAGAAGATACAGAGAAGGTGTGAGTAGCTGTGAATCGCTATTTGCTCGCCAACAGAAATAATGATTAAAGCAACAGGTCCTGACCTCCCTATTTCTCCCTGTGCTTATATGCGTAGACTGTCACCCAAGCTGACTCTAAAAAGTTCAAATGCATGAATTTTTAAGTGATATAGGCAGGGTAACATCATGTTATGTTTAATTAAAAGGACAGTGCACTAAAAAACGAAAATTCTGTCATAATTTGCTCACCATTAAGTTGTTCCAAACATGTATGACTTCTCTGTGTGATGTTTCTTATGTGGAACACAAATGGAAAAAACGAATTAACATCTCAGTTTATTTTTCTATACAATGGCAATTGATAGCGATTCACTTCAAAGCTTAGAAAACTACCTTAAAAGTTGTCCATGCTACTTGTGCGTCATACTCCAAGTCTTCTGAAGGCATACTATGGTGAGAAACAACCCGAAATACTACTAATAAAAAAGGACATTTTTCAGTGAGGATCTTTGTCCGTTTTGCCTTTATGGGTGTATGAGAGAAGCTTGTTCATGGTGGCATGTGTTTTCATGCAAGAACTTGTGTTGTTCCTTTATGTTCAGTTGAACATTTCTAAAAGTTGCAAACCACTTTGTCCCAATTAAAAACATTGATGTCACTTATCAAATTCATGAACATTCATGAACACACACAAGTCTAAAATACTCTTTTGATTTAGATTTTTTGAATAAAGATCAGAGTGAGCCGGAAATAAACCTGGTTCTAAATGGCACAAAATGACCTGTGCTGTCCCATAGCAGCAGTAAATATTGATGTATGCTTGTGTTGTGTGAGTGTATAGAGACTCAGGCAGGATTCTCATAATGAGTCAGACTGATCCCCTTTGTTAATTTGGCTATTTTAGGTCTACATTTGACATGTCGCTGCATGCTGTTGCAGCTGTTCCTTGCAACAGGTTATCAAGTTCAGTAATGTTGGACCAAGAATCATGCAATTATAATAGGTGGAATCTAAACCTAATTTGTCAGCTTGAATTTGACATTAAAATTGAAGTTAATATTTAAAATCAATTTTAAGATTAAAATGTATTACAATTATTTTAAGTTAAAATTATTCAAAATAAAATAAAATAAATTAAAGATTAAAAAAAAAAACAGTAAATTTAGATGTTAAGACTAGAGGCACATTTTTAGTTTTTTTTTTTTTTTTTAAACGTATGGCTAAATATAAGGATATCACAGGCTATTATGATAACATAATTTCTGTCACTTTTAAGAAAATTGTAATAAATAATTCTTCATTGACAAGCTGCAATTTAAACTGAGGTTTATTCAGATTTTACACATAATACAAACATTATAAAAAATTATAAAAAAATATATATATATTTATATAAAATTATAATATTATAAAAAAAAAAAGAATAATTAAATTTTGTCAATATACATGCATCATTTTTGTCCATCTATAATGCACTATTCAACTGTTTGCTTTCAGCAGCTTATCCCTTTTTCAGTGATTATAGCAAGTGTTTTTGAAACTGGGCCAGCTCCTCAAAGACTCTGCAGGAGCTCTCCTTAAAAGGCCAGGATGGATGATGTTGATGTCTCTTTTTTTTCCTTTCCTCTTTCTCTCTCTCTTTTCTAAAGAGAGGCCAAGTAGGCTTTGGGAATCTCATCATGTACATCAGAGAAACTTATGATATGATGATTTACAGGAGTGGAGGAACAGAAAGCACACAAAAACTGTTCCCATACACACACATATACAGATGGGCCTGGATGAAGTGACAGACATACAACACATATTCATACTTGAACTTGAATGTTCTCATGTAATAATGCTGATCCAATTGTAATATTTCTTGTTATTACATTGAATTACAGAGTAAAATCAGTGTAGGGTGTAATCTGATTACGAAGTAATGAGTTACTGTAATCGCTTTACTTTGTGAAGTCAAAAATTAGTGTAAGACATAACATTTGTAATACTTGTAATCAGATTACTGACTTTCAATAAAGTAAAAGTACATCACTTGGGATACACATATTTAAAAATATAAATTACTTACACAGAATAATACATTTAAAACATGTATTATGTTAATATGTACATCTGTACATACTGTATTAACTTGCATGCAGCAATGAACAAGGAGTAAATATAGACATTTTAAATTTGTTGAGTAGAAAAACAAAAACTGTGTTTTAGAGAGTAATTTAAAAGGCAAGAAATTAGTATAGTGATTACTTTTCCCATGAAGAAATTAGCAAAGTAATCTGATTACAATTTGTAGAGTAGTGGGTTACTTTTTTGAATACCATACCCAACACTGGTAACAATGCACTAATTAGTTTCAGGGTTAGTATTCCAATAATTTTTCATTTTGCTTGTGGCTCATCAGCTTTGAGAAGAGCTCAAGAAGAGCATGTCATTAATTACACCAGTTTATCCATAACACAACACCAATGGTCCAAGGTCAGCAGGTGCACTCTCATATTAGAGAAGTGAAATGACTTCCCCTTATTGCAACAGAACAAAATGGCACAGCAGGAACATTTCTGTTGAACCGATATATCACAGAACTTTTTGGGGGAAACGACTGTCTGCACAATTGCAAAAGTTGCCTGCCCATTTTAATTTCCATAAATGTGACAATGAAAAAGGATAGTCAATGAGAAATAAATTAGGTTTGATGTTATCTTCGTAGCCTCCATAAATTGGACTTCAGCACTGTGTATGTACTTTATTAATGATTTGATGAATTAAGAGTGAATAACGACTTAAATTTTAGTCTGTTCATCATACAAAGTGATTGTATGCCTTCAGAGAACTTGGAATATGATGAACAAGTCACATGGACTACTTTAATGACACTATTGGGTGCTTTTTTTAAGCATTAAAGTTAGTCACTGTATTAAATTCAGCTAACGGGACGTTCCTTACAATATTTTCCTCTGTGCTTTGCATAAGAAAGAAAGTCATACAGGTATGAAATGGCATGAGGGTAAATAAAAAATGACAGAATTTCTATTTTGGGCTGAACTATCCCATTTCAAGGCTGCAAATAAAGAGAATGTCCCTCATGCAAATCTTCAGATTCAGACTGCAGTTGCTAAGCTTTCAGATTTAGGGAGTCTTACACACTTTTTCCAACAAGACCTTTGGGATGAAGGTCAGATAGTGCTTCGTATACACAATGAAAGAAAAAAAGTCCCCCCTCCCTCTGTGTTTCAATGTGGGACATATTTGTGTGTGCATTTGTGTGTCTGGGAGCAACTGCACCTCGGGTCTTACGATGCTCTTGTTTGAAGCGTGTGCGGGCTGTTATTGTTTCCCGTGAGGAGGGCAGAATCTGCTAGCCATCTGCTGTTATCTCGGAATGCTGGACTTCGCTCATGGACATATATGTACCCTTGCGTTGACGTTGCTGTTATTTTTAGCCACTGCCCGCCACTGGAGGTTGTCACGAATCACGATGATGTCACAGCACCTCTCAAAATATATCAGAATGTTTATCTTGGGCTGCTCTTTGGGCAAGCTTCTCATGTCATGTATGTTTGTATTTATTAGCGATGTTGATTTTCTATTTTTTGGACTGTATGGTGTTTCTCACTAAAACAGTTTGCTCTTTTCTGTTGGAAATGCTGTAATGTGGACACAAAGGCATGATGTCCAAAACTTGTATGAGTCTGTGATAAATGAACAATTGCATTATTAGTTGTGCTTGAACAAAAAATCGTTCTGAATCATAAAAATGTATAATTGAAACAACTTTACGGTGGAGAAAAGAGACAAAACTATGTTTATTTTATGTATTATGCAGGTGTTATAGTTATTTGTGGAATTTATGTGTATGGCATTTGTTTTTTTTTTTTGGTGGCTGGAGTAGGTGAAATGCATAATTATGGGGTCGCCTCCTATAGGATTGATATGGAGTGGCACAAGTTGTGAGTTAGTAGTTTACAAATTGTGAGTTAGGCTTGTGCATCTTTAGGTGTGCATTTGTTAGCACATGTGATTTACGATGTGCTGACACTGGAAGTGCCCGAGGGAGTTTGAGGAGTCGCACGAGGACTGGTTCTACAAGTGCCATGTCACACACACATACACACATGCACACACAAAACTGTGAGTCGGGAGCAGATCATAGCATGTCACAGGATGCTGATAGATTCCACTGAAGATTGAGAGGCGTCACTCTGTAGGCACACATCAAGTGAACTCACCGGCCACTGTCAAGGTCATAGGTGAGGCTAATGCCTCATTCACACATACAGCGAGTTGGTGTTCCTGTTGCACAATGTCCTAATGTTGTTGGTTGGCTGCGCAAATAGCTTTTAAATTTTTTTTTTTATCACAAATGAGACATATTGCCAGTTAAATAAGATGTCATCCTGCTTTGACAAGGAATATGTTCCCTTGACGAGGGGCGGACTGGCCATAGGGAGAACCGGGACTTTTCCCGGTGGCCACGATACGCCGAAGGGGGCCGCGACATGCACCTACCACCCCATTGCTTTGTCGCTGTAGACTGCAGTGTGAACACCCCTTAACACAGTATTGTAACCAGACATGGTGCAACAAGTTTCCAGCAGAAGTTATTTGTCTGACTATGTTGAAAAGTGAAAGTGAAAAGTGATCATTTATAAAAAAAATTATCCTGATCATTTGTTGTTCCAAACCTATATGACTTTTTTCCATTCTGGAAAGTTGTTTAAAAAAAATAATTATAATTAGTTGTGCAAAATTACATGATAATTTTGCATTATAACAGTTATTCTCTTTGATCATGAAAGTGGCACAGAAAATACATTCTTCAGCCTTTAAACCTTAGACTAAACTCTTTGTCTTGATTTAATTTGTTGTTTTGCAGATATGGTGCTTCTGCATGAATAGCAAACAATAATAAGCAAAGTACACTGGAAAGCTTTGTGTGGTGTAGTGGATGGGCTACATCACTTGACATTTGACTGCATTTCTGTGCAAACATACTGTTTTACTCTATATGTAATTGAAGAGTGTTTCATTTTAAGCTTCGTTTTGTTTTACATGTTGCAATTTTGATTCAAGATATGAGTTCACAGATGAGACTCTTTCTGTTCAATTTCCGGCACAGTCAACCTTGACCTAGTTGAGCCAAGTGACTCTATATTTAAACTCGGTCCCAAAATGTCCTCAAGCATGCTTGCTGTCCTATGCATTTCTGTTTGATCTCTGCTGAAAAAACATTAGCTGTACAAGGAGAGGCTGGGTTAAAGTGGGTTAAGTCCAGGACTAGCTTTGTTCTAGCAGTGAACCAGCTGTCTTAGGGATGTTAGGATAAATGGCCAGAGAAATCAAGCAATAAGGGAAATGCTGTTTTGCTGTATTTGTTTAATTAATGCATGTCTTAATGAGCCAGAGTAACTAAAGTTCATAGATAGCCTTGCCATGGCTTAGCTTCTTTTGTCTGATTAGTCAAATAACCACATCATGTTACACAAGCTATAATACTGTAAAATAATAGCGCAAAGCTAGATTTAAACATGCTGCTAGGGTGTCTGTGGTTGCAAGGGCATTGCTATGTGGTTGTTAATATGTGTACAACTAGCCGTTAGTGCTTGCTATGCGATTACTAGGTGTTCTGGGTGGTCACTAAGGCATTGCTTGATGGTTACTTTCTGGCCCAAGTCAAAAGAGCTCATTTCAAATGTCTATGACATTCTGGTCCTTAGATATGGCTCGGATCCCTCCAACCCGGTCTCAAGTCGAATTAATAGGACAAGATGGCGAAATCCTAAGAATCATACGAGTTGTCTCGCACCAAAACGTACAACTTTTACTCCCATAGTGAAAAATAAATGAACTAGCAATCAATGTTATTATGATTTTTACTTGGTTTAACCCCTCACCCAAACCTAAACCTAACCATGAAGTCTAACCCCTTACCCAAAACCTAAACCTAACCATAAAGCCTATCCTCTTACCCAAAACCTAAACCTAACCATAAAGTCTATCCCCTTACCCAAAACCTAAACCTAACCATAAAGCCTAACCCCTTACCCAAAACCTAAACCTAACCATAAAGTCTATCCCCTTACCCAAAACCTAAACCTAATCATAAAGTCTAACCCCTTACCCAAAACCTAAACCAAACCATGATTTAAAAAGGGAAATAACTTTGTGTACCACGTAAGAAAGTCAACATCGGAAAACACCATGGCCTGGTCTAAAGGGGGGGTGGGGGTGTTGGGGATTCTGACACCCCCTTCCTGATCTGATTAAAAGACAACCACTTGCCCACCTTAAAGTTCAAAATGCCCCTCCCCCAAAGATTGCATCTTATTACTGTCCCTGGATAACACTACTAACAAAATTAACAAAACATTTGGCATGCACACTAGCCCAGGTTCCAACCAAGTTCCGAGTTTGATTTCTGTGAAAAATCCGAAAATAAAAAAACGAATGGCAAATAAAGCTGCATCCATCCCATGTTTTCAAGAGAACAAAATCGTCACTTCCGGGACAATTGGTGCAAAATATAAAGAAAATAGAAGTTCTAGACACTGTGCCCCCTTTATTAAATGTAATAAATTATTTCAGTTTAGATCGTGCAGAAATAATGCTCTGACGGACTTCGTGTTTCCTAGCGTTCAGCGGCAGATGCCTTTTGTCTTTTAAGCGAAAGTGTGTCAGACAGTTTAGGGAGATAGTAGCCGATCATTTTGATGACAGGCTTTGTGTCCAGCATTTCAGATTAACCAGAGCAACATTCCAGATGCTTTGCGATGATATTGGCCCGCTGGTTAGTCCAGCTGTTAGTGAATTATTCACATTACTTTAATGATGTACTTGAAATCTGTAGATGGAAACACAGCTATTGATAAACCGACACTTAACAATATAAACAACAGCTTTGCTGTTCTTCTAACAAAACCACATTAACCACATTAGCTCCTTCCAAGTGTGTGTCCAAGTTAAAGTCAGCTCTAGTGTTCGAAGAAGAGGAACTACAGCATGTTGTAAAGTAAGGCGAGAAGTGTCTATTCTATTTATATCTGCATTTAGAGAAGGCGGGAGTGCTGTCATGGTTTGCTTCATCTGGAGTTGTGCAGAAAAGTCATACATCCGTTTCTGTTCAAAACCGAAGACCTGTTACTGTAATCTATTCGTGCGGAATGACTAACCTACTAACCTAGCCCATCTAGAGACATTCTAATTAGGAATATCACAAGGTCAGAAGATCATAAACCAGGTGTCATGTTTTATACTTACTGATTAGCAACATACGTATGATCTTTACTCTACTGCAAAAAGTGTCTATTTGAAGACACAGTGTCTCTTAAGACAGCACTTTGGCCAAACCGTCTGATCACATCTACAGAAATGGTTGTCTCACTTTTCTTGAGATAAGTAGCAGTAATCAGAGGCCACTCTTGAGCAAGAGTGACTGCAATGGTGATAACACAGGCATATACTAATGTGCAAAATGGCTATAGATAAAGTCTAAGGCAGCCAAAAGCAGATGCTCATTAGATTTCACAAAATCGCTGCTGTCTTTGCCTGAATCTGTTGAGTAGTTAAAACATGATTACCAATGAAAACGTTGATAGATGCTCCTGGCTCTCATTTTGCCCACTGCACTCTCAAAATGTTTGTGCAAGCCACGGTAACCAAAGTAATGACTGGGCATAAGTGCTTCCTCATCATAAATGTGCAGAACTACATGAGTAGTACATGAATGTCATTCATTGCTGTTAACACCATCATCCACTGACAAAAACAACCTCAATAAAGAAAGCTTAGCATTAGTCCTTTTATTTAGCTTTAAAAGAGGCTTGTTTTGTGTCCTTGCTTGTGATATGTTTCTTATTACCTCAAATCTCAAAGAAACAGGGTTATTCAATCCATGTCTGTATTAGGATGCCACTTCTATTTTTGTCACCCTGAGAAAAAATGTGTGACTCCGGTGTTACACAAGAAACATACTGAAGTTCCTACAGAAAGACAGCTTAAATCAGCCTTAGGTGGCTTGTTGGTCGTCGCTGGATTAAGATGGTCACATCCTTGCAAAGTTGGTGTTTAGCTGGTCAGCCAGATAGTCTCCCAGCTTGACCAGCTGACAAGTGCCCCAAACCCATGTTAAACCATCAAAACAGACCAGCTAAGCACCTTAAGCTGGTTTAAGCTGGTTTTGTTCAGCAGGGATATGTGAACCAAAACGCTTCTAGCTATGCAAGCTCGATTTCACACGCTTTACAAAATGTTTCAGCACGCAAATTACAACAATTCATAATAATGCATTTTCAGCATTGCTATAATGTGCATTAGCGTAAACTGCCCCAAACGACGCACTATGCACTGTGCGCTTACACTATACACCAGGCTCTCGGCCTAAATGGAAAATGTTTTTTTTTTTTTTTTTTTGTACTTCACTGAAGTATTCACAGCTGTTAAAGCTGTAGGAAGTAGCGTTTCAAACGCATGTGATGTATTGCCGCTAGTTTTAGCACATTGGCCAATCTCGGTCCAACACTTATATTGTGCTGTCTTCACAGAAGTTTTGCTAGTTCGCTAGCCATATTCACCATTATTGATGATTGTATTCTCAGGTAAACATTGCGGCCAGGTAACTCCACCCTTTCTGCCACATAGGGCAAGTTGCTCCCGCTCATTGCATGAAGTGTCCAACATTCCACAATCCGTTATTTTGGTTGAAGAAGTATATCATCCGGGTCCTCATAGTACATTTCTTTTCACTGCATTTTCAGTGAAAACATACTTGCATTAATCGCATTAAAATACAAAATGTCATAGAATAGTGCTGAAGTATGTGATTTGGGACACACCTTGTGTTCTTCTTTGTCTGTGTTCCCTTTCAGGTCAACTACTGTCATGGCGAAACAACAGTTTTTAAAGAATCTTGCTTAGCAAATTATTTAAAGTCAGTTAAAGGTGCACTCAGTAATTTTTTCCTCATTAAAAAAGTTTAAATCCTAAAGACATGAATTCCAATATATAATCGTGAGCACTCACATTAAAATGAAGACTCCAGTCATATCAGTAACCTTATAAAAACTGTTTTATTCTACATGGAGAGGCTCCGCACATGGGGGCTGCCATGTTAGAATTACATGATCAGCCAAATACTAACTTCATCTCAGTAACCGTCCTATTATTTGACACTTTCACTCATTGATTAAAGTAATCATGACTGACTATGAACACTAAATTTCTACAATGGCATCTGAAACTGAAACATATTAATTTTAAATGATGCTGCATCCAAGCCACTAGGTGTCAGTGGAAATCCAAGATGACACAAAGACAAAAGTTACTGAGTGCATCTTTAAACTGTCTAAATATATATACTGTAGCTAATTAGCTGAATAGTCACACATTCGGTTTTGTGGCATTTGGAGGTAACTTTATCGGCCCCTTGAGCACTGAGGTTTGTTACTGCCACAGTAACGGAAGAATGCTTATTAACTTTGCATCATTGTGTAGAAATGCTAAATAGATTAAATACTTTCTTCCTATTTACTAAATTCTTTGCAGTATACGCTGCATACTGTCTACTATTCCTTAAAAAGAGCAAGTGAAACTGTAGGCAGAATTCTATGAATACTGTTTCAAACAGTAGTATGCTACAATTTGTCACAAGACCTTATGAAGTTGCACTTTAATGGCAATTACAATTATCATCTTGGAAATAAAAAGGATTATTTTGCATTTTTATTACACTATGTGAGAAAAAAATGTCTTCACTTTTGGCTGTTCTTTAAGGGATGCAATGTTCACTGCAGTGTGCTTTGGTAAATTACTGAATACTGAATGGTTAAATACCATTTTGGCAAATGCAGGAAGTCATCCAAATATTCCATGCATGTAGTAAATTTGCATACTGTGCATAGCATACATGCTGTATACTGCAGCAAATCTAAGAATGGTATTGTAGTATTCTATTCCGAACCTGGCCTATGCTTCTGGCCTTAAATGTTAGCATTGCAGACATTGCTAACATTTTTGCATATACTAATTAGGAGGCTACTTCAGAAGAATGACTACATAGCATACTTATGCAAAGCACATATGGAAAGTTGCAAGCCACTTTAAGGCTATTTGGGTGGGAATGTGTTGATTTAGTCTTTCGTCACTGTCATTAGATATGCTATAGCTTTAAATGCTGCTAAATGTAAAAGGGGACCCTGTTTCTAGCCTGGGTTAAGGCTCAGCTGTTGTCTGAGTGGGGATCCATGCTTGATCACTCTTGCACAGTTGTCTAGCATCCAGGAATCTAGCCTTTTTTGACTTATCAATTCTGTATGCACTTAATATTACTATGTCATATAGAACAAAATGGACCTGCATCCTTGTTGTTCATGAAACAATATTCCAATCAACCAATCTAGATTTTCAATTTAGGGCTTTGAGCTTTGCTGTTAACACTTGTATGTTTTGTTTTGGATGCCTATGTCCCCACCATGCTTATTAACTAGCTTAACCAGCAAGACATCCTTGGTCAACCAGCTTCAGTTGAAAGACAATACTGGTCAACTAGCTTCACCAGCTAAATTTAGCAGGCGAACAGAGTGGCTATGCTAGTCCACCAGCTAGACCAGCACCAAAACCAGCACTAACCAGAATAAACTAACCTGGGTCAGAATGGAAATACATGTTGGTCAAAGCTGGTCTTTACAATTGGGTTTGACAACATTCTTATCAACATATCTTTCCCCTTTGGTTTTAGGGTTAGTTCCACCAGCTAGTCCAGCTGCAAACCAGTCCTAACTTACCTGCACCAGAATGGAAATTCATGTTTGCTGATCTTTCCAGCAGGACTGTACAACATTCTTATCAACCTATTATTGCCCGTTGATTTTAGGGGTAGTTTATGGCTAGGGTTAGGGGTTAGGGATAGAGTTAGGATGCTAGGGCTATGTTTGTCTCAGGGATGCTGTTCCATGAGCAACAAAATACATTCATCCAGAAACATGTCCTACTTGGCAAAATCGCGGTTACCTGCAACATGCCCTTCATGGTATGGTCCACTCTTGTATGAGAAGAATCTAAGGAGGTATTGGGGGCTTTTGGAACAGCTGTGGGTTGGTGGAGGGTAGAGAAGAATTGTCATAGAACTGCCTGAAACTTCACCTTAGTCTGTCAGAATAACTCATGTTTCTCATGCTATGTAACAGCAATAATTTAGGACTAAGTGATAACTATTATAGCTATTGGGGTTTACAGCAAATGTCTAGGTCGTTGAGAAGGATTGAGAAGATTATTCACACAAGACATCATCAAAATTGTTCTTTGGTGCCTATAATTCTTTAACTCATAAGTCTTGCAGTGTGTATTTTCTGCACAACTAGCATCCCTAAAACAAAATTGCATAAACCAATGACTTTTGAGAAATGAGCAATGTTTTTATAGGTTTCCAGAACAATATGATTACACAGGAAATCGACATGTTGATTCCGAATGTTCATGTACCCTGAAATCGACCCTTTATATTTACCTTTCCCTGTAGTGCTACTGATAGTGCATTGCGTGAGCAATCTCTGAGACACGGGTTCTATTTTCATGGGACCAGGAAGTAATCGTATTCACCTCTGAGACAACGGTTCTGGTCAGAGATTCTTTAAATTACTGAGATAACAACCTCCACGGTTCTATCATAGGAGAGAGTGTAACGGTCAACTAGCGTGTTACGACAGTAAGTCACCGTTTGCGGATACCTTACAAATGAATGGAGAGAGCCGTAAACGGACACATACCTGTCACAAAATCGTCCGTGACTTATATTATAAAACATCAATTCATCATAGCAAACTCCACACAGAGTTCTTCATTCCAAAAGGATTGTTTATTGTAAAACATGTTGAACATTAGTGGAAAGGCAGTCGATTCATTAAGTGATGAGCTGTTTCCTCACAAAAGCAGTTTATTCAGCACACTGAAGCATCCCATAGACATCCATTCAAAAAGAACGGCCTCTTGTCTCCTCTCCAGTGTACCACCATAGAATGTCTATGGGAGTGCGCATTATGCTATTTTAGGCTAAGCTTGTAGGCTCCCCTAAAAGGGCTCTGTTCTGGTTCTGCAGAAACCAGGAAGTAATAGACCTTAGTCACTGAGTGCTACTGTATATTTGATTTTTGATGTGGATGAAAATGAGGCTGTGAGGGCTAGATTTACAGTCTCTTCAATGGCATCCACTGTATACAAAACAGAAAACAAACGGTACAACCAATTGAAGAGACTGTAAGTCTATCCCTCACAGCCTTGTTGTCATTTCTGTCAAATATTAAAGATGGCGCTACTGCATTCATCATACTGCACAGATCCATCATGTTCACATAAACTAAATTTAGGTTGCATTTTTGATCTAAAAGGCTTTGGTTTAGGGAGTAGGGTTGATAAAATATGCATTCCATGTACAACTAAAAATACAACTCGCTTTTGGTGCCACCCTGTGGACATTTCACCTCAACAACACTTCTAGCTTCGGCCACTGGGGGCAGTGGTTTGAATTTTGGTAAGCACAGATCTACTGTATTTCAGCAGCAGGACTTTAGGACGAATTCACAGTGTGATATTTCTGTCCTGAATGCTCCCTCTGTCTGCCATTGTTCAACAAACAGTTAATCTTACCCCAAACTATTGCTTGAGCCAATATTGTTATGTCGGATTGATCAGAATGCTCAAACAAACAGAGCAAAACATTTTTAAAGGGAATCTACCTACAAATGGATTACTCACAGTTGTATTTGTATATTAAGAGAAAATATTTTAAAGCTGTAATTTTTATGCCACTAAATGGAATTGCAAAAATAAATTTTGTCTTCAAAACAGCTTTTCGAAAACACCCCTTCCTGCCATTGGTCAAACAAAGAGATAGTCCCTCCCCCAAGTCGCGCCATGGGTTGAGTCAACGTCATTGTTTTTATATAGACGGTTCGCTTAAAACAAACAAAGGATTTTCATAGCACCACAAAGACAAAGTGCTTACAATTTTCAAGAAAATTTAACCTATGAATGAATAGAAGAAAGTATTTTAAAAGAAAAAGTTACATACTTCAGCTTTAACATAAAAAAATAAAATAAAAACACACACTTTACCTTTAACTTAAAAAATTAGAACACAATCCTGAACCTAATTGACTCGAAGAACTTGGGCCAAACACACACAAACAAGTAAACAGCTGAACTCACAGCTGTGATGTCGGAGCATGTGACACATCCAGATCAAGATGCTAATATTAGTGAGAAGCAGAACTTTGTTCAGTAAGTGAACAAAGCATACACATACATGCCTACATGTACTTGAATACATAGATCAGCTGATTTATGCGTATACCTCTATACATGTAGCTGTAAATGACTAATGCTTTCCACCATTGCTCCACACAGCAGACAATATACTAAACCGCTTTTGTGGTTGAATTAATTTGAATGGGAGGAACTGTATAATGCACAGTGCTCAGGATGCAACGCACTTGAATGTTCCATCAGAAGTGAACTTTGCCCATTATGTGGCAGCTTCCCCTTTCAGAATAGCTGCTAATGTTTAGGTTGATTGCAAATCAGTGTTTGGCAAAATGACAGCCTGAATGTTACCATTCACTTTCATTGTATGGAAAAAAAGATGCAATAAAATTGAATGGTGACAGAAACTAACATACTGCTAAACACCTCTTTTTGTGCTCCAGGATAGGAAGTTGGAACAACTTGAAGGTGAGTGAATGATGCCTGAAAATTTGTTTTCAAGCTTTTGGTGAAACAATACATGTAGCTGACATTATGGAAATCATGTTGATCATGGACTGGAGGCTTGCGGCACTGTGTTGCCATTGGCATCTTTGTGTGTATTGCCATTGCACTTACATCCCTGATAAAATCAAAGGTTGGGTATTTCCATCACTGTGATAGCAAGACACTCTGGACCAGCCGGGTGGGAGATTGTGTCACAACAACAATGGCAGCAAGGCATAATGGCAAGGGTGTCTGGATTCACACTGATAGATCATCCTTATTTGACATCACTAGACCATTGGCCACCCAATCCAGGGTGAGTCTGATTAGCTCATTAACCCATTAACACCAGGATTCTTTAGATGATGAGCATTCCATTACATAGATTGATTTTCTTTATGCTGCTGAAAATTAAACTGACTAGAAATAGCCTTCTAGAAATACTCTGATCTAGTAATACAAAACTAGATTTTTGCATTCTCTGAAGAAAATATAAGTGGTGCTTGCTCATGCAAAACTCACCGCCATGATGCTTGGGAGTTGTGGGTGGTTGCCAGGGGGTTGCTATGCGGTTGCAAAGATGTTTTGAGTAACTGTGCTTTCCTATGTAGTTCTTAGTGTCTTAGGGTATTCTGCATGGTTGCTAGGGCATTGCTTTCTGATTTCTTACTGGTCAAAGTCAAAAGAGTCCACCCCCATGTCTCGTGTACCTCCTTCAATGCAAACCTAAGAGATTTCTTTTTTCACCTGTTTTATAGTCCCCAAAGACAAATCATAAGTCTGATTGCTTAGAAAAGTAATAGCACACCTCTTCTCAACAAGCTGCATGATTTGATGTATCATCATTCATGTCTTGTTGCAATATAAAGTTTAAAAGGATAGTTTACCCAAAAAAAGAAAATTCTCTCATCATTTATTCACCCTCATGCCATCCCAGATGTGTATGACTTTCTTTCTTCTGCAGAACACAAATGAAGAATTTTAGAAGAATATTTCAGCTCTGTTGGCCCATTCAATGCAAAGTAATGGAGACCAGAACTCTGAAGTTTCAAAAAGCACATAAAGGTAGCATAAAGGTAATCCATAAGACTCCAGTTGTTTAATCCATGTCTTCAGAAGCGCTATGATAGGTGTGGGTGAGAAACATATATTTTTAAGTCCTTTTTCACTATAAATCTACACTTTCACTTTCACTTCCACATTCTGGTCTCAACCACACCTATCATACCGCTTCTGAAGACATGGATTTAACCACTGGAGTTGTACGGATTACTTTTATGCTGCCTTTATATAATTTTTGGACCTTCCGAGTTCTGGTTACCATTCACTTGCATTGTATGGACCTACAGAGCAGATATATACTTCTAAAAATCATCATTTGTGTTCTGCAGAGGAAAGAAAGTCATACACATCTGGCATTGATACTCACATTAGGGTGAGCTGATACTCACATAAATGATGATAGAAATGTCATTTTTTATGAAATATCCCTTTGATATTTAGGGATTAGGCATTTGTTCAAATAGCAATAGTGATGCTTATACACCTTGGTGCATTGGAGTCCACAACACCAACACACCATAGTACACCAAATTACATTAATCAGATTTTATCAGTCATTCCAAGCAAAGGTTTTTGAGGTTCAAATGCACCATTTAACACTGTATACCCCAACAAAAAGACAGTTACAGACTCTTAGCTAAGTGACAGAGAGGTGAGGAGAGAACACAGCTGACTGCTAAACAAAGAGCAATGAGACTGTCTTTCCGATGCGCTCGGGCTTAGAGCTGTGTTACCAGAAAGCTCAACAATATCTCTGAATGGAAGTTCAGAGTAAGAATATGAAAGAGATTTCTCTGAATTGAGCAGAGCCTAGAATTGAGGGGCAGGGTTTTAGGCCAATAAATAACTCCTTTTAATAAGAACACCAGTGTGTACAGTTTGCAAGAGTTTTACTGCAATGGCTGTTTGATTCATTTTTGAAACAACGCACCAATAGTCTCACATAGCCAGACTTTTGACTATTGGCATAAAGTCTGGTCCAGTTTTCCGCTTTTTCAGGCCAAGAACCATCCATTTAGACAGGAAAAGTCTATGTGAGTGACAGAAAAAATGACCAATCACAGATTGTTTGGTGTTTACATGCTGTTTAGGGGTGGATTTACATACTTTTATTGGAAAAAAAGGTGTACAAACAATTGCACAGCAGTTCTGATCTGCAATCGACTGCACAGAAAACATAGAAGAAATGAGCATGAATGTGTGTAGAATTTGTAACCAGAATTTCTATCTGTACAAAAGTAATAAGAAAAGATCTTTCCACAGACATAACTAATATACATTTCTGCAGAATATCTACTTAGTGCCTAAAACAAAACGTATGAAACTCCTGAATTTAAACAAATTTAGAACTTTTTATTTAAAAAAACAAAAAAACAAAAAAAATCGACTGTTTTCAAACAGGTTGCCAGAATACTCACCCATCTGCTATTGGTCTGGTAAAAAGACAGTTCTGCCCCAAACTCATACCATTGCTTGAGCCAATGTTACTGCAGTATTTCAGGCTTTTGGGTTAGCTGTATGCTCGAACTAACAGAACAGTGTTTTGAAAGTGACTCAGAAATAGATTTCTTATACTTTAATGTTGAAACAAGATTAACAAATGACCTTGAAATCTCTGAAAAGGGATCAGAATCCTTTAACAATCTGTATCTTATAAGGATAAAGAGAACAGTGGCAGAGCGGGTACCCACAGATGGATATAACACTCTCTCCACCTGCTCAACTAGGTCCAATTCGCCTCTTTCTTTGGCTATAAGTCAATGGATTTGCCTGTTGATGGACAGTTTGTTGGAAATTAAATGGATATTTTGTTTGCTTTAGCTTTAGGTGTAAGTTATAGTAAACAACAAAGAATAAAAAACAGCACTTTTTTTTTTAAAGTGACAATCTTGTTCTTGAATCTGCTCCATTTGTTTTGAAAACGGATATTGCAATAAGCACAATTTATATTTAATACAACTGACTGACACCATATGACCCCTTATGGTTCTCAAATAGCCAGTTGATTTCAGTGCACCGTAAATCTATGGAACCTGACTTAGCCGACCCCCTGTGAGAGTACCTTGGCTCCAGTTTCTGAACGAGAGATGATTTTTTAATCAACTTCAAAGATCAAGACACACACACATTGGCTTGCCAGGAGCTGATTCATGCACTGATTGTCTTGAACCCATTAACATAAAACTCCTGTCTTGAAAAGTCCACTGGAGCTGAAAGATGGGCTGGATTTGAGTATGGTAAAACATAGCAGCAAGGAGGATCTCTGATTTCTGGAGATCAAGAGAATCACGTCGAGTTCTTATCCAGAACTCAACACTTTAATATTTAGCTTGATACTTGTAGGTTTTTGTAGATGATTTACCTTATTATTTTCATTGATTTCTTTTCTGCTAAACCTACTCTTAAAGTGTTTTCTGTGTCGCAAGTGTAGTGGACCAAAATTCTAAGACCAATTGTGAAAATGTATAGTTTTTATAATTTATTACAACAGTCTTTTATAACAAGTTATATTATCAACATAAAATTTTGAGTGAAAAGTTAAATTGAGTGATTATAAATTTCAGTATTTCTTAGCATTTGCTATGTCCATCTTTTGTTTTATCGAGAACTTGCACTCGGGCTGGCATGGACTCCTCAAGTTTGTACAAAACCTGATGATCCTTATTTTCCCAGTTTGATCTGAGAATGTTCCAAGGAGCATCTTGTGTGCTTCAATGCAAGCGAGGAAATCTTACCTAGCTAGACAGCAGAAAGGAGCTTTTCTTGTTTGATTAGATACCAAGAAACAGTGCAGAATCTTAAATAAGTCTTTTTCATTTTACATCACAACTTTTTTTGTTTTACATATTTAACAACCCTAAAACTTTGTTTATATCTGTGTTTAAATGATTAAAAAAAAAAAAAAAAAAAAAATTAAATGTGCATCCAGACCTTTGAACCTCACTAAGTGGAAGTATCGAAAACAGATGATATTTAGTCAGCATATAATAATGAACCAAGAAACCAAGTTTTACACTAGTCTCTTGATCATTGCACAGATCTATGGTGACACACACACCTGGATCGTCTCCCAGTTAAATTAGTCGGGCAATTACATTGACACTTATTGCACTTAAAGTCATACACCTCATCATGATGATTATAGTTAGTAAGAGAGATGGCAAACAACTGAGCCAGCTCTGCCAGTTCCCCGCAACCTGCACAAACCACACACACAAGGGCCCGTGCCAACAATAATGCACCACGGTGCCAAAAGAAAAATAACACTCTTTACCAGTGAGGTAGAGGGGGACCACCCCAGTCTTCCCTGAACTCAATTACTCAGATGAGGAGATTTCTAAAAGCCTTAGAAAAGGATAAAATGCTCTTTCGAAGTAGTCAGTTGTGTTAAATTTCATTTGTCACAAACAGAGTCACTCAGTTTGAGCAATGGATCACACAGTATATAAAAACAAACTAGATTTTCTCTGAAACACTTTATAACATCCACCATTAAGAAAATGATCTAACATTACTACATGGTATAATGCTTAAATATATCTTTTCTAAAGACAACCTGGAATACATTCAGGGACACCTGGTTGAAAATCCTTGGGTGTGAGATTATTATAAAAATGTTATTCTCCCCATTTAATACTAAAAATAATAAAGGGAAGTACAGATGATGATAATTTCAGTCCTTATGCATTGAAAATATAAGAAGTAATATACAACAATAAGCAGTTTTGATATTGCTTAAACAATTTATACTGGTAAATGCTGTTCAAAAAGCATATGCTAAATTCATACATTTAATAAAACATTCCAGTAACCAGATACAATTATTTTAAAATGTGTTTGTAATAAAAAAATTCTTTAATACATGATTTGCAGCTCAAAGTGCTTTTAAATCAGATTTAGAAGAATAATCAAATAAATATGGACATTAAGTTCATTTTTAGAATGCAATGGAAGAGACCTCCAAGCATATGCAGACATGAGGTGATTGTTTTAGTTCTGCATTTCAAGTGTGTGTGATATGAGGAAAAGGGTCAAAGAATCATTGCTGTAAATAGATGTATACATTTTATTTTGCTGATAATATATTTCATATAATTATATTTCTATATATTTCTGATAATATATTTTATATTTTAACTTTTTGTAAGGGGCCATTTAGCATGAAATTAGCTACAGTGCTGTTATGAAAAGTGTATATTAATTTAAATTAATTCATATTTATTTAATCATAAATAATATTTAGTTATTTATAAATATGTATTCAATACAAATGTATTTATAAATACATATGCATTTATTTATACATTTTATTTCACTGATATAATTTTCAGCAAAAATGTCACAATTTAAAAAACTCTTGTTGTTATTCTTATTATATATATATATATATATATATATATATATATATATATATATATATATATATATATATATATATATATTTATTTTATTTTTTATTTGTGGATATGGTACCATGGGAGTACCATGGTTATTCTTTGAAGTAACATGAAGTAAAATACAATGATGCTGATATTAAAAGTGTCAAAGATTTTGGCCTATTTAGGTAAAGTTTCCTCCCTTTACTTAAAGGAATAGTTCACCCAAACATATTTTTTATTTTCATCATTTACTCCCCCTCATGCCATCCCAGATATTTCTTTCTTCTGCAGAACACAAATTACAATTTTTAGAAAAATATCTCAGCTCTGTTCAGGTCCATTTAATGCAAGTGAATGGTGGCCAGAATTTTTAAGGTCCAAAAAGCACATAAATGTAGCATGAATAATGAATACAACTCCAATGGTAAATCCACATCTTTAGAAGAAATATTATAGGTGTGCATGAGAAATTTTAACTATAAACCTTCACTTTCACTTTTTCATTCTTCTTCTTTTGTTTTTGGTGATTCGCATTCTTTGTGCATCTCACTCCCTACTGGGCAGGAAGGAGAATCTGTAGTTAAAAAGGACTTGAATATTGATCTGTTTCTCACCCATATCTATCTTATGGCTCCTGAAGACATGGATTTAACCACTGGAGGTTTATGGATTGCTTTTATGCTGATTGTATATGCTTTTTGGAGCTTAAAATGGAATGGACCAACAGAGTTGAGATATTCTACTAAAAATCTTCATTTGTGTTCAGCAGAAGAAAGAAAGTCATACACAGAATTTTCATTTTGGGGTGAACTATCCCTTTAACCAGCAGTGTCTTTTTGATTAATTTACCTACTGTTCATTAGTAAAAAATAATTAGTAGCTTTTATACAATTTGACATATTAACTGCAAAAGACCAAAGTACTCTATATCGTTTGTGTCAATTTCAAACAAAACATTATATAATAGTGCCACTAGCTTTGGGTGACATGCTTTGTATTGTCTGCAGATGTAGACATTAGGAGTAGTCTAAACAGTTCTGTGCAAGACTTCTCATTATTAGTAACTATAACGCTCATATTTATAATCCCATTTTACATTCTATTTTTTGTGCCCCTTGAAGATTACGTTATGCTGCAGATCCGGGCATGACGTCACGTCCTCTCGCGATATCTCGGCGTAAGCAGCAGCCAGACGCTTTTTTGAGCCGAACCCCCCTCCCTCTCGTCCCCTCCCACGCCCCAACAGAGCGTTCACTGTGGGATAGTGGCAGTATACAGTATATCTTCCATCGGAGAGCGATAAGAAGCGCCAGGCTCGAGGGGATGAAGATGGCGGACGCCAAGCAGAAGAGGAACGAGCAGCTGAAGCGCTGGATAGGCTCGGAGACGGACATCGAGCCGTCTGTGCTGAAGAAGAAGAAGACGAAGGTGAAGTTCGACGATGGCGCCGTGTTTTTGGCCGCCTGCTCGAGCGGCGACACGGAGGAGGTGCTGCGAATGCTCGACCGCGGCGCGGACATCAACTACCCCAATGTGGACGGGCTCACCGCCCTGCACCAGGTAAGAGCGGCTTCATTCGGGCTCCGAGTGGCGGATCGGCGGCTGTTGTGGACGGATGACTCGCTGGTGGTGTGTGTTTACTCAGACCACCATCATCATCCTCACCGTCGGGCCGTTTTGCGAAACAGTGTAGCAGCTGAAGCTAAACGGGCTCTGATTGAGGCGAGAGATCCAGTACATTTACGGGTGTTGAATGCACATTATGTTAGATCGATGATCGTGGTGTGTGTAAGTGAGTGTGTAAGTGAGTGTGTGAAGGCAGGAAGAGGACTGTCTGTCTGATTCTCGGGTGTGTTGGTGAGCTAGCTGCTGCTTTAGCCAGTTAGCAACAGAGCTCAAAGTCAGACCAGTCTGATCATCACAACATCAGGAGATCTATTTAGCTGCATTTCAGTGGTGACAAGCGGAGCAAACACAGGAATTTCACTAGAGTCTGTTTGTGGGCGTCTCATTGTAGTTCTAATATATTGTGTTTTGGTCTGCTAGTCTGAAAGTACTTAAGATGCATTAAGCTGACAGTTGTCTCATAAGTTACAGTCTGTTGACAGTGAATGTGTCATTTATTGGGGAAGACACTGTAAACTATTATGGCACCACTCTTCATTTAGGTTGTATTTTATTTTTACATTGGTATATGTATTAGATATCATGAACTAACAGTGATATTTCACAGCATTTGCTAATTTTGGTTAATGTTAATTTAGCAAAACACTTATGCATTCTTAATGTTCATAATCCATCAACAAATTATAATTTCATCCATCCATGTAACACTTTACAATAAGGTTCCATTGGTTAACATTTAGTTGTAACACTTTACAATAAAGTTCCATTGGTTAACATTTAGTTGAGCATGTAACACTTTACAACAAGGTTCCATTGGTTAACATTTAGTTGAGCATGTAACTCTTTACAACAAGGTTCCATTGGTTAACATTTAGTTGTAACACTTTACAATAAGGTTCCATTGGTTAACATTTAGTTGAGCATGTAACACTTTACAACAAGGTTCCATTGGTTAACATTTAGTTGAGCATGTAACTCTTTACAACAAGGTTCCATTGGTTAACATTTAGTTGAGCATGTAACTCTTTACAACAAGGTTCCATTGGTTAACATTTAGTTGTAACACTTTACAATAAGGTTCCATTGGTTAACATTTAGTTGAGCATGTAACTCTTTACAACAAGGTTCCATTGGTTAACATTTAGTTGTAACACTTTACAATAAGGTTCCATTGGTTAACATTTAGTTGAGCATGTAACTCTTTACAACAAGGTTCCATTGGTTAACATTTAGTTGTAACACTTTACAATAAGGTTCCATTGGTTAACATTTAGTTGAGTATGTAACACTTTACAACAAGGTTCCATTGGTTAACATTTAGTTGAGCACGTAACACTTTACAACAAAGTTCCATTGGTTAACATTTAGTTGTAACACTTTACAACAAAGTTCCATTGGTTAACATTTAGTTGAGCATGTAACTCTTTACAACAAGGTTCCATTGGTTAACATTTAGTTGTAACACTTTACAATAAGGTTCCATTGGTTAACATTTAGTTGAGTATGTAACACTTTACAACAAGGTTCCATTGGTTAACATTTAGTTGTAACACTTTACAATAAGGTTCCATTGGTTAATATTTAGTTGAGCATGTAACACTTTACAATAAAGTTCCATTGGTTAACATTTAGTTGAGCATGTAACACTTTACAACAAGGTTCCATTGGTTAACATTTAGTTGTAACACTTTACAGTAAGGTTCCATTGGTTAACATTTAGTTGAGTATGTAACACTTTACAATAAGGTTCCATTGGTTAACATTTAGTTGTAACACTTTACAATAAGGTTCCATTGGTTAACATTTAGTTGAGTATGTAACACTTTACAATAAGGTTCCATTGGTTAACATTTAGTTGAGTATGTAACACTTTACAATAAGGTTCCATTGGTTAACATTTAGTTGAGTATGTAACACTTTACAATAAGGTTCCATTGGTTAATATTTAGTTGAGCATTTAACACTTTACAATAAAGTTCCATTGGTTAACATTTAGTTGAGCATGTAACACTTTACAACAAGGTTCCATTGGTTAACATTTAGTTGTAACACTTTACAGCAAGGTTCCATTGGTTAACATTTAGTTGTAACACTTTACAGTAAGGTTCCATTGGTTAACATTTAGTTGAGTATGTAACACTTTACAATAAGGTTCCATTGGTTAACATTTAGTTGTAACACTTTACAATAAGGTTCCATTGGTTAACATTTAGTTGAGTATGTAACACTTTACAATAAGGTTCCATTGGTTAACATTTAGTTGAGTATGTAACACTTTACAATAAGGTTCCATTGGTTAACATTTAGTTGAGCATGTAACACTTTACAACAAGATTCCATTGGTTAACATTTAGTTGAGTATGTAACACTTTACAATAAGGTTCCATTGGTTAACATTTAGTTGAGTATGTAACACTTTACAATAAGGTTCCATTGGTTAACATTTAGTTGAGTATGTAACACTTTACAATAAGGTTCCATTGGTTAACATTTAGTTGAGTATGTAACACTTTACAATAAGGTTCCATTGGTTAACATTTAGTTGAGCATGTAACTCTTTACAACAAGGTTCCATTGGTTAACATTTAGTTGTAACACTTTACAATAAGGTTCCATTGGTTAACATTTAGTTGAGTATGTAACACTTTACAATAAGGTTCCATTGGTTAACATTTAGTTGAGCATGTAACACTTTACAACAAGATTCCATTGGTTAACATTTAGTTGAGTATGTAACACTTTACAATAAGGTTCCATTGGTTAACATTTAGTTGAGCATGTAACACTTTACAACAAGATTCCATTGGTTAACATTTAGTTGAGTATGTAACACTTTACAATAAGGTTCCATTGGTTAACATTTAGTTGAGCATGTAACACTTTACAACAAGATTCCATTGGTTAACATTTAGTTGAGCATGTAAAACTTTACAGCAAGGTTCCATTCGTTAACATTTAGTTGAGCATGTAACACTTTACAGCAAGGTTCCATTCGTTAACATTTAGTTGAGCATGTAAAACTTTACAGCAAGGTTCCATTCGTTAACATTTAGTTGAGCAAACACATTATATTTTTACAGCAATTATTATTCTGTTAATTTTAATTAATAAAAATACAGTTATTTATTGTTAGCACATGTTAGTTAATAGTGCATTAACTAATGTAAAAAAAAATACAACTTTTGATTTTAAAAATGTGTATATGTTGAAATTAACGTAAACTAAATGGTGTAAAAGGATTGCAAATTGTTAGTTAGTTGTTAGTTAACTAATGTTGTTAACTAAGGTTAACAAATGGAACCATAGTGTAAAGTGTTAACGATATGCCTAGCAATGTAAATTATGTTTATGTATATGTAGAAATTGCCATTAACTTAGATTAATAAATGCTTTTGAGTATTGTTCATTGTTAGTTCGTGGTAAGGGCTGGATATCGATTACCGATTTTATTCTATTCTATTTCACAAGCTCTCATTTCGATTCCGATTTTGCCAATTTTGACACGGCTTGATTCAATTCTGATTCATGTGGGTATATTTCAGTTATAATGTCCATTTTGTTTACAGTTTAAAGAAATTGTCTCTCATATAATGCTGGAAATTATTCAAGAAATTTCTAACTTGGTACATCATGAAAATATTGTTAAAATGCAAAATTTTGCATCCATAACTAAGTTCAAATGCTATTTGTTTAACACACATAATAATCAACACAACCAAAATTGAAGTAAACTTTAAAGTAAAATATAAGTCTCGGGAATTTGAGAATTGATACCGGTATCGTTTAAATGAAGATCATGATTAATTGATTTTCTGATATTGCTACCCATTCCTAATAGTAATATAATTTTAACGAATACAACCGTAACCTTTAAATGCATGGGTGTTTTGCCAAAGATTATTACATACCTGGCACGTTTATCTATCACAAATGGATGTACAAAATGCCCAGATAGTGTAAAATTTACAAATAATTTTAAGACAATTAGAAAATTATAGAATATAGTATATTCTGATAAATGTTTGTTTTATTTTTCATACATCAAAGAGATGATGCAAAAAATATAGAACAGGATTCATTAGGCCTACTACCACACTGAAATTTCATGAGGCGCAACTGTCTGTGAAACACGTATTGAGCTACATAAAACACATAAACAGGCCCAGACGGAATCTAGCATTTTCTCCGCTGATTTTAAGGGAAAATCTGCGTAATTCTGTGGAAGGAATTTAAACATAGCAAAATGTATTAAATGGACCTTACAGTACTACACCCTTATTAGGCAGCAAAAGCATCATGGAATTAGTAAAAATATTTAATAAACAAACATGCAAGGGATGGGGAATGCATGAAACTTTTCTGAATGACAGATGTCAAAAAATTCTGCTGAAATTCTGCTCGCGATGATTCCGTCTGGGCCTGCACATAAGTTACACATTAGCTAACGTGTCTTATCTCAGGCACTTTTTGAGTCTAAATGGATGCACAACTTAAGGCCTGAGAATATTTCAGTTGTCCACGTTGCTGATCGCTCCGCGCACAGTATGCGCAATGTAAATTTCGTCACAAGACAGTCCGCGCGGCCTGGTCGGCCAGACTTTCTCGACTCGCGGACGTGCTCATCATCTGTGTGCATCGTTGGCACAAGCGCCAGCCATTGACTCAACTAAAAGACCGTCACAAAGCAGTCGTATTATGCATGCGTCGAACACGGCCGTCTGCACTCCGGGTCAATGGAGTATACTCAGGAAAGTGATGTGGTCGACCGGGTGCGGTCCGATACGGAACGTGGTCAACCGAAGTATACCCAGGCCTTTACATAATTTCAGTAGTGCACCCGAATGACAATAGCCATATCATACTGTTCATGTTTTACACTTGCTATAGTTTACAGCCACATTGCTGCGTCGTCAAATAGCATGTCAAAATTAAATTGAGTAAAAAATAGCATGTATAATATGTACACTCATATGGAATACTGATAATTCACCATTTTCACACAAAAAAATCAACGTGATATGGTAGTCATTTGTATGAATATAGTACTCATTTGTCTTGTAATTAACAAAGTATATCCTGTGACAGTAAACTTATATAGATATGAAATAAGCATACAAATATTATTTATGGATGCGGCAAAAAAACAAAACAAAAACGGCAACTTTTGTTGTTTGGATCTGGCAGAGATTGTTAAAAATGTATTTTTAGGCTCTCAGATGTTCCGCAGCGTGGCTAAAATAGGGCAGCGTTACTGTATTACATCATACCAATTAAGGTTGAAGTCATGATGTAACTGCATTTTACGGATGATTGACTGTCAGAATGCTTGATGCCATGTCTGAATAGCGTGACATCACACGACATCACTGTAAACAGGACGGAAGTCCCTTCTTGTTAAGAACCGCTTTGCTAATATTTGGCTGAGAGGATGTGTTTTTGTACACGATTTAGACTTTCGAGGGAATGTGCTTGGCTTGACCGTAAACATCCATGAAAGATGTGTCACTTTGGTTTAGTTTTTTCTCTAACTGTTTAACGCACTAATGCAAATCACTAATGATTCTGGCAGAGATACTGTTTATTGAGAGCATTTGCAAGCGGAGGTACTTTGTCTATTAAGACCAGTTGAATATGTTCAGGAAGGTAAAGATAATATGTAAATTCATATTTACTTTTCAGTACATATGTATTGTCTCATAACCTTGTGAGCTGTCACATTCAATGTGTTGCGGTGAAATGCATTCAAAAGCATTGACGTTTGGCGAAGTAATGCAAAGTGAAACTGCTTGAAATTAGCAGTGTATATTATTCATACTTGTTTTCATATGTCATGCTTGAGGTTCTACGCTTTACAGTACATTTCGGAAGTATTTTGATTTATCGAAAGTCTACTCGATATGTGTTTTCAATTTAGAGCAGGAAAACAGGCATTTGACATTGTGAACCATAGTATCTAAGGTCCTGCGATGAGTCTTCTGGGTTTGATGGGACTGCAGGAGGTTCTCGGTACAGGCTTACCACTGGTTTAAAAGCACTTGCCTTCTTTTGGGCTGCTGTTCAAGCTGGGAGAGGAAAGAATTTGGATGCAGGTCTTGAGACCTAACCATGACTGGAGAGGCTCCTTTCTCTGTTGGATCTGGTGTGTGTGTTTATATATGTGGACTGGTGAGGAACCGGAGAGAGTTCTAGCATGTGACTATCAGGCAATGAGTTCAAATAGGATTTTTATGTGGATGAAGAATTTGTTTTTAATGGTGATCTTACTATTAAAGTTCCTAACCAGACATGACGCAATACCACAGTATTCATACTGCGCATGCGCATTAGCTATACAAGCCAGGAAAATGGCATGTTTTAGTGTAATATGAGGTAAAGAAGCACAACTTATGATTCCAATGTTGTCAAATTTTATTGCTGATTTGAAATATGTAATGTTGATAATGTTGACCAACCGTTTTTGAGATTTCGGTGTCCCCAATTTAAGTAGATAGGAGCTGCACTGGCATGACTGGAGTGACTTGCTAGAAAGACTTTGGAGAAAGTCAAAATGAACCGCCGATGTGTGAGTCTGTGTGTGTGTGTGTGTGTCCAAAGTAGGGTTGGGTGATATGGCTTCAGAAATTATATCTCGATATTTCTCAGAAGATTTATGATGTTCAATAATCGATATACATCTCGATTATTATGTTTTTGCTCTGAAATAGCATAAAAGTGTTTTTTTTGTTTGTTTTTGTTTTTTTTAATCAGAGGAACCTCATTTAATCTAAACAGCCATTGTAGCCATGCAGAAATAATATTTCAAAGGCAATAAAAATCAATAAAAAAAAAATTATGAAGGCATTAGGGCTGGGCGATAGGACGATGTAATCAGATATCGACGATGTCTTACAAAGATCCCGATGCCAATTGCGTACAGACGATGATCGACAATATTGGGAAATGGCAAAACCATGGATCTGGGAAGTCACCAAATAAATTAAACAGTGGCCAGGGTGTGAAACTAGCACCCGCAAAATACGACGAGGCTGAATCCAGTTCACAAGCTCCTTGTCCAAATGTATTTCATGCGCGGGTAATTTTGCTTATCTACCCGCAACAGGCAGGTGACCTGTAAGGCGTCTCAGAGTTGCACATAACAAGAAATGCTGTTAGTCACAAAGACACGCACTTGAAGAAACACACTTCATTATATTTTTAAGAACAGACAAAAGAAAAGCCGTCAATAGCTGTTTCCATGAACGCTTATGAGGGGGACCTACGCCAAATTAGGCAGGTGGTTTTAATGTTGTGGCTGATTGGTGTATATGGAAGCTTAATAAAAATCTTATTTACCTTCATATATTTTTACTAAAACATTTTTAAATGAACAAGGTGTGCAAAAACTACTTCACTTATTTTTTGGAAACCAGATGAATATTGCAAAGTACTAAATTATTACTGTGGAACCCAGTCAAGATTATTATAATATAATAATGAATTATTATTATTTTCACGATAAGATTTGTTAAAGATAAATTGATATATTTCAGTCCTATATACTTCACCCTAAACTGGGTTTTTTATTTTGACACTGCATGCAGATTTTAAAGGCTCATTAAAATCATCACGATATTGTTTAATTTTACATCATCAGCAAAATCATCACAATTATATTGTGGGTATTATTCAATGTATCGCACAGCCCTAGTCTATAGCGCTCCGGTTGAAGAGAACGAGACCTCAAACACAACATTCCGTAGGTCTGTGACGTCCACGGTGAAAATAAAAGTTGTTTTGAACCTGCTAGTGTCACCCCGGCTTTAATATACATTAAATGTATATACACTGCATGTTGCAGTGTCACGTCGCATCTGGTTAGGACACAGTGTGACAGTGGGAATTAGTTTTCTTTCACGGTTTCTTTTCATTAGGATGTGGTATTTGCAATAAGATCATCGTAACCAAAGTTAAAACATGGACAGTAACCATAAAACAAATTATGCCATTTTTCATAAGAAAAATACATCCCGAAATTAAATTGTATTCCCTCACTACCCCGATTTATTAATATATTGATTTAAGTTCATGGTAAATGCATGGTATTAGCCACAATTTCTGTCTGTTCATGATACACATTTCTCCTTTATTCCTTTTCAATGCTGTTTAGAATGTTGGGGCCATTTAATACGATTTTAAACTAGTTTAATCATCGACACATTATAGGCTTTCATAGAGGTTTTAAACAAATAATCAATGCTAAACCACGACCCAGCCCATGCTTCTCGCAGCGTTGTTTATGATGATCTGCGCGGCTGAGAGCTTGAGACCGGTCCACGTGTAAATGCACGTGCTCTGCGCTGATCTGTCTATTGAGCCTTGAGCCGCGCTGAATGATCCAGGTAGAGCTGTGTCCTTTCGCGTTTTGAATGTTTGCCAATTTATGTTTTCATACGCAACTAAAAACGACAGCTCACAATCAGAGAGTCGGGCAACTTTGTAGTCGCACCAGTGCTCATGCAGACCTGAACACTTGGTGCACAAAACATGATGACAGTAACAATCAACAGAATTTATTGATCATGAACTGGTAATTGTGAGTAGAAAATGAACTTCAGACTTCACAAAAAAAGAAGTTACCAAACGTAACAGCAAAATCAACAACAATAAAAATAAAATAAAAAAAATGTAAATCAACTTGCAAACAGTGAAACAATGAAAGCTCATTAATTATTCAAGCCTGGTGCATGCTGGGAACACCAGCCCAAAAAGTTAAGTAAAATTTAATTATTTTATTTACCTGTGAAATGTACTCAAATAAGGGAATTCATATGACAATGTTTTCTACTTTTGGAATGATATATGATGACGCATTGTAAAGATAACAAACAGTCATAAATAATAGGGATGGGACGATATATCAAATTTCGGTATATTACGAACCAAAGAAATGATTAACCATATTGAGGCAAAACTCTACTTCGAAATTTCAAATTTGCAGTCTGTCCATGCGATCATAAATGAAATGACCCATCAAACATCATAATCTCTCTATCGCTTCATTTTACCCCTACAGTGTAATTAATATTTTTTTTCTACACTGTTTACAGGGTTTAGCTTTTAGAAATGTACAACCTGGAAAATCTTTTATTTTTATTTTATTTTTATTTATTTTTATTTTTTTTGGAAAAGTGCTTGAGATTAAAACGGATGTTTTCTTCCGTGTAATGTGTGTCCATCAAAGATGAGATCCCGCACTCCAGTTTAATTGAAAAATGTAAATTTGTAGTATCCCTTCTGTTCTTTACAGTCAGATAAACAAAGTTAAATGAAATATTAATCACAAAGAGCATGGATGTGCCTTAAAAACCCAGACTTCTCCCTCGTTAGTAAATGAACCGGAATGCCCGTGCGTGTCTGTTAGATGCACGTTGAACTCTTGTGACAGTTCCATTTTATCGCATGTTATACAAATGAATGTAAACTCAATGTTATTACTTGTAAATTGTACACATTATTTCAAACATTGACATCTCAAATCATTATTATATATACAATTTCATGATATAATATCAATTGATAGAATGTAGAATTTTTATATTTTGAAAAAGTTAAATTGTGATTTATAATAATGATGAAAAACAAATTATTAATGATATTAATATGAGAAATATGAGGTAGATGAGAAACTCTTATTTTTTAAATTTGAGCATTTATATTGTGCATTAAAGAACTTTAGATGAGAAATTACAATTTGCATTTTGCACAAACATTTTTCAAAACCACTTTCTGTCATGCTTTTGCATTTGTGTTGTTATCGAATCAAGATAATATTGAACTGTAAACCTCATATCGTATATCAAACCAAATCATGAGAACCATATCGTCCCATGCTTAATAAATTATATTTACTTATACAATAAGCTACAGAACATTCATTTTTACATATTTGAATTGAGAACAAATGTAGGATTTGCTTAATATTTCAAGCTCACGCTTACACTGATTTACTCAATGTAGAAAGTACTTAATCTTTTCTGCTATGTTTACTTAATCAGAAATATATATATATATATATTCACTGTAGCAGTAGTTCTCAACTGGTGGGTAGCAACCCAAAAAACATGGTTGTGGAAGGATGAACAATGCAAAATGCAAATATTAATATGCTATGCAGCTAGCTAAATAATTATGCATGGTTAGGATAGCAATATAAAAAAGGCTTAAATTTGGTAATACAGTTTTTAGGTAGAAAAAAAACGCGTTACTTATTTTTTGTTGTAGATGTCAAAGGCTATGCGTCCAAACTAACTGTATTATTTTGATGCAAATTCATCTGTCACTTGATAATACTAATACAATATTTTACCCAGTGTTTGTTCCATATGTCAGACTAGTAAAAGTCCCATTTCTGCAGTTCTGTATGTTGCAAACTAAGTTGCCAATTTTCCTATTCTCCCTTCGCGTTACGGTAATAATTTTGCATATTTTTGCGTCTGTGGGAATATTAATAAATTTCAGTGTATGAATGTAATTAATTGTTTTTACTTTTGTGTGATTAATAATTTTGGTACACTTTTGGTTCACCACTTGATGCCCGATGTGAAATCTGGGTCTTGAAAGCATGAACCATTGGAGTACCACTGATCTGAGGACCTCCCCACTTGTGTCAAACAAATCAGCATTTGCTAGCATCATTGACACTCTCGACAAAGTAAAAACCACCTTTCAGATTACAAGGAAGGAAATGGGTTCAAATGGCACCGTGCCATGACCGGGTCTTTATGGGCCTAATTTTGTGGAAAGTTGCTTGAGAAACATTTCAGAAGATATGCGACTGGGTGTTACTCAATTTAACTTCAGAATGATTAATTACACCTTTATAATGGATCCCTGTTTAAATGCAGGGCAGTGTTTGTGCTCTTATTGTGCTTGTGCTTTTTATTTTCTGTAAATTTACACTTCACGTGATCGAAATGGTGGTTTACCATCTGCAGCTTGACTTTAGGTATGTGTGATTGTTGTTGCTTATTTTGTGGAATTAAAATAGATCTTATATAGACCTTTATATACAGTATATACAGTATGTGTTTAGATCCTCTGTTCACCATTGAAATTTTGATTGAATAATGCTACGAGAGTGCACAAAAATCAGTTAGTGTAGCTTAATATTTAAAAGGAGGCAGTTTTACAGTTGTTGCATATAATTTGCAGTATATTGACAGAAGATGTATTTATTGGGAAAGACACTGTTAAATATGTGTAGAAGGTTCAGCGCATGACAAAACAACTTGACTTTAGGTATGTGGAATTGGAGGGTGTTTTGTGGTATTAAAGTTACATATGTTTATTTACAGCCTTCAATATGGCAACAAAAGACAAAGTTGAAATAATTGGATCAGTCAGTGTTTCCGTTGCCCTGGGCTTTCGAAGCATAACTGTAATGTCACACGCAAGCTGTAGATGCAGGAAATGGACAGCTGTGTCCCCTACGTAGAGTAGTTAACTCTAGGCGATGTTTTGACTGAGCCACATAGGTTTTATTGTTTTCATACCCACTCATATATTATTGTGAAGCAAAAGCAATGTATCAGCCACTCTATTTAACTCAGACTCATTTTAATTACTGCGTTTTAAAGCAAAGTCAAAGTTTAAGAGCGTTTGAATGATTTCAGTCGGTCCACACATACTTCTGTACTGAAGTTAGTACAGGGACCCGATTGGGACTATGTGATCTTTATCCATTACAGTTTCTCTTTTGTCTTTTAGTGACAGGTAGTGACCTCGCCTTGAGCGCATTGGTGTGTTTATCCAGGGAGGGACACCGTGTGTTGGTTCCAGTAACAGTTGTAGCAGTATGACTTGAGTTATAAATGTCACTTGCAGACTGTCCTGCAGGCAAGTGCAGGAACGCTAACTTTAGCACACAGCCAACCCACATTCTGCTCGACTTTGTAGTTAAGAAACCTGGCATGGGTTTGTGATTATGCGATTGATTGAAATCGGGTATCGTTCACGTTGTGTCAGAGAAGTGGCATAGTGGGTAGTGCGCATGCCCACGTAAGAGCAGCGCCGATGGGCACTTGCGTTCGAATACAGGTTCCATAATGGCTCGATCACATTCCCCCTGTTTTCACCCCAACTTCCTGTTTCATTCAACTTTTATGTGTTGAATGAACTGTTCATGAAGATTCTCAGAAAACCTGTCAAGAACATGCCATATTTCACCCCAAAATATAAAGAAAGAATTAAGTATATTTGAATGAGAAAATTAAGCCTATTTGTTGGACTTTAATTTTCAGTTGATACCCTTGAAATGCTTAAAAAAAAAAAAAAAAAAAAAAAATATATATATATATATATATATATATATATATATATATATCATTACATCTGAAGTTTTTTTTATTTTTTATTTTTTTTTACCTGTTATGTTTTAACCTTAATTTCACCATGAAACCAGGGACATGGGATGGATAAAAAAACAAACAAATAAACATTATTTTCATTACAGTTAAGCACATTTTTGCCTAAATTACCACTGTAATGCCAAAAAATCTCATCTTTATTGTAAATGTATTTTTAAATTTGTAATTTTTTTTTTTTTTTTTTTTTTTTTTTTTGTAGATCATGGTAGTATTTGTTATACTGGCTTTAACTTTTTTTTAATTTTTTTTTATTATTATTACTCTTAACACAGTGCAAATTACTGTATTACAATAATGAGAATCAAATGAGAATAACCTTTGGACATTTCCAAAACAACTCATAAGTGAAATTTCCAGATGTTATGTAAATTAGAATGTGGGAGAAAAAATTTGCCTAAATGTAATGAAATTAATGTCACTACAAAAAATCTATTGGTTCTGAAAATTCACTTCATTTTCATTTGAAAACTCAGATTTTAGTTTTCTAATTTAAATGTTTTCCCAAAGTATGTAGTAATGATCTCGTTAATCTCTGGTCGCATCCAAGCGAATAAGTTTACCAAAAAAAACACTCTCCATTGGCAGATATTTTGGCAAACGTTGACGTAAGGAAACTGAAATGGTGTTTTCAAACAATATGGATTAGTATGGTTGCGGCCTCTGTTTTCAATGGAGAAAAATTTCATTCAAGCATGGATGAGAGGCGTAAATGTAGCAAAATCACTGCGTTTTCAAATGAAAATTGATTAGTTTGGTCGTGGCCTAAATATAATCATTTTTGGGGGATTTGGAGTGAAATATGAACCGTAAATGAGATTTCACCCAGGCAGGTGTATTGACACAATTTTGGTTTACGTTTCCTCTTTTTTGCCTTTTTTTTTTTTTTTTTTTTTTCTAGTTAACCAGTTAAAGAAAATGGCTGAATTTATAAAGTAGTTGAACAGCTTTGTGGAGGCAGTATGCAAATGGGGGCGAGAAACAGCAGATTGGGCCCAAGGCTTGAAGCGTTGGTGTTTCAAAGACTGTTCCTTTATGTTTTTCATGGCTGTGTGTTTCATAAGTGCAATATTTTTCTAATTTAGGCTTTATCGACATGCAAAGTCTGTTTGCCCTGATATGGAAGCACAGTCTGGCAGCAGCATTTTTAGTCAGAGATGTGTCATTTACGACATTGGTGGAATTGTCTGCAGTGCTGCCATCGGTGAGGTCAGGGTTTAGGTTGATTTGAGTAGTAAGGTAGGTAAAGATAAGCAGTTATATTTCTGGTGAGAAGGGTTGTGGCTGTGTCATCGTGTGCCTGCATTCTTGACATGTCTCTCATTGGGAACCATGGTAGACCCAGAATTCCTCAGCTGTCACTTACACCCCCCGCCAAAACAGCCGGCACCTCCCAGGTCATGCTGTTTTCTCCTGTCTTTACAGCACCACAAACAGAGATGCTTGATGAAGCATACTTAAAGTGCTAATTACGCAAAACAAAGGTGGTATTTTCGGTTTCATTATTGTGTTAATGTGCTATTTTGAGGTTGACGTGCCAGACTGTACTTTGCTGCATGGGTGTTGCACTTTTGTCTTAAAAACAAAATAGCTGCAGCTGTGATGAAGAGGTGATGCATAAAGATGGCATGATAATTTTTCATCTGCTTAGCTGGAGTGCTGATAAGATGACAGGTTAGAAATTTACTAAAAATGCCTCCAAAAGTGAGCAATATCAAGCACAAGGAAATGGTGCAGCCTCAGACTCAACTTTGACAGCTTAAACTTAATCTAGATGTAAAAAAAAGTGCAGTCACCATGTTTTGCCATTTTAAGTTAACATCTCTGTCATTGCTTATAGTGCTCAAAGACTATTGATAAGACAGAATTTATATATTGCGATTCTTTTTCTCATGATATTGCAGTGACACTTTAGAGTAATGGCTCTCAACTGGTTTTGCTTCGGGGATGAGATTTTACATTGGACATTAAGTTGCGACTCAACACTATAACAACATTGGTTTGCACTCAAAATGTTATGTCAGTGGTTTCATGCTCTCGAGCCACTTATTCACTGCACAAAATACATTGTGGTGTCCTTTTTGCAAGTGAACTTGTATTTAATGTCGTCAAGGTCAAGGATAATGGCGTGTCAAGCAAACTGTCCGTGTTGGTATCTATAGATTTTCTGATGTATCACAATCTTCAGTTGAACGATTTCAACATTGATTCTTAAATCCCAGTATCAATGTGAGTATGTATCACCCTCTACAGCAATGAGAGGAAATGACTCGTATTTGCTGGGAGATAATTCTGTTCATATGTAATCAAAAGGGACATTATAACTGAAATAAACCCTTATGAAACGATATCGAATCAAAATTGGAAACAAATCTAATCGAGAGCTTGTGAATTGGAATAGAATCGGGAAAACTGTACCAATACCCAGCCTTAGAATCTAGCCTAACTAATTCACCCTTCGCTAAGCTTCGCCCCCCCTTAGTTATGGTCGCTTGCTCTGACAAGCTCTGCAGAGCTCCCCATTGGAATGAATGGGAGATTGCTGTGAAGGATGCGGTTTTTGGCAAAATATTCTCATAAACGGAATGGATAATATTTTTACGTGGGCTGGAATCTGAAGTTTTTTGTAAGAGAAATTGTTAAATTACACCGTAATTTGATTAAAAACTGTAGAGACTTTGAATCAGAATCAAGGCAAATGATTATTAGTCACTTGAAAATAGAAAAACTTCTTAATAGAGATTACACATCCAATAACGTTAGCAAAAGCTGTGGATAACATCTCATGACACACTCATTATGATGCTGTGAACTGCTTATTTGCTTACGCTTTTATGACTTGAATAAATACATAAATGTAAAAACATTCAATTATTAGCTTTAATTTACCTTGGAGCAAATGTAGGTGTCATTGCAGATGTTATATGTTCATTTGGGAATGAGGGCTAACACAGTTATTTTGATAAAATTCGGCTTAAAAGTACTCAAACACACATTACTTCCATAAGCTGTCATTAGAAAATAGCAAACGTGTGTCAGAGTATTGGCGGCAGGGCAACAGTTGCTAAGACAGGATTGGTCAGAAGCGGTTTTAAGGTGTTGCTTAGCGAAGGGTCAATTTGGCTAGCTTCTATCAAGTGACAGCATTTGCGTCAGATAACTGTTGTATTTGATTCCAGACTGGAAAGCATTTATTTTAGGGTCAGTCCATCTCAAGTGGTCCAATAATTGTAAAGTTGGTTGCTTGACCATTTTTAATTTTCCTAATATATTTTTTTTATGATTACCTCTATGTATTGGTATTGGAGGTCCTAGCTACTTGGAACAAAAACTGATCTCTAGAACACATTACAAGGTACATGTACATATGAACATTTTGCACATTCTTGTTCCTTAGACTTGGAACTTAAGTCCTAATATAATGCTCAAGATTGCTCAAAGTTCCACTTTTAGGGTCAATTTATAATGGGAAGGGTTCGAGTCTTCTTAATATTTTTTAGGTGGTACCTAGGTAAGTATAGTGTGCATGCAGAACATTTCAGGTTTGAGACTCTCTTATTTATTTATTTATTTAATGAGGTGAGAGTGCAATTTTTTTTAAATTCCCCTCACTTTCAGGTTGAATATCTCTGGTGGGGGACCAGATAGGAACCTGAAATTTTCACAGAAATAAGTTCTCTATAGTAGCATTCTGCTGTAAAAAATTTTGAGATTGAGATTCCACTGGTAACAGAGCTAGGGCTAGTAGAAATCTGGGGAAAACACAGATTTATTCATGCATTTTGAGAAATGAACAGATGTAATATAAGCATAACAAATAACAAAAATGAAAAGTATTTTACATGTTTACATGTACTTGTTTATTAGAAGCTGTGAGATTTCCTCACTCAATCTCTCTGAAATGTTGTGGGAGCGTTCGGTGACAGTAGTCAATTCAGCAGGTGTCAGTTTTCTGAGAACATTGTTCATGGGAACCCACACTTTGTCCTCAGTAGACATTTTGAATGATGTTCTTGGTCCAGGTGGGTGGAAGAATTTTACAAAAACATCACCGTTATCCACGCCGATGTCCTCAACCAATGATGTGTCTTTAACACATTGAGTTTCTCAGCCAGAGAGAATTCATCCCTAGGGAGTACGACAGTGATCATATCTGTTCTGTCAGTCATAACCCACTGCTTAAAGGTGATGTTATCAGGAAGCATCTGGCCTCTATACCTGGACACTGGTCACACTTGTTGAGCATGCAGTCATAACTGTTTATGTCACAGAAAGTTCCAGCAGGTCCTTGTAGTCCACTTTTAGCTTTGCTGACTCAACCATCAGCTTGATGTTCTGATGTTGTGTGCAGACACAGACAGTGTGAGTTCCAGATGCTCCTGCACACACCATTTTGGCCTCAGTTCACAAAATTTTGATCTCCCTATCTTTAACTCTGGGTGATGATTTTTAAAATCCACATACAGTTCATTAAGGTTACTTCAAACTAAACGCTTTTGTTTATGAACTTTTTGAAGAACCCTGTGATAGATCATGCTTCACTGCTGCCAATATCAATAGTAGTAACATTTTAGACCTCATTGACAAGCATAAGCTATTGTATGTCAATCATAAATATTCTGTAAAATACTGTTCATTTTTGTTATTTGTTATGCTTATATTACATCTGTTCTTTTTTCAAAATGCATGAATAAAGTATACCTTTCCCCATATTTTTACTAGCCCTAGCTCTGTAACCAGTGGAATCTCAAACTAAAAATGTTTACAGCAAAATGCTACTATAGAGGACTGTGAAAATTTCAGGTTCCTATCTGGTCCCCCACCAGAGATATTCAATCCGAAATTGATGGGAATTTAAAAAAATTGCACTTTCTCGCCCCCGTTAAAAAACAAACAAACAAACAAAAAAAAAACTATTTACAAGTATTTACATTGATTTGTGGAACATGTGCTAAAACCGGTACTGTCTCTTTAACAAAAAGCTGCATTTCTGCAAACAGTGCCTTTAAAAGAGCGCATGTTAACTAGAGAGGACTCGAATGGCTTTACCTCATCTGTGCAATGCATGATTAGAATTAAACGAGACAGTATTCAATGACAAATGGGTTGCATGGATCTCATCTTGGACACACATTACACGGAACAACATTTACACTCTGTGTAAGGATCTCGCTGCTGAACACATCATGACTAAACTACACAATTACTGGTGAGAGAAATGCAAACATTTACCAGCCAGTTGCCATATATATTAACTTTAGACACATAGCGCAATATTTGGTTGCAAATGCGAGCGATTTCCTCTCATTGTAGTAGAGGGTTGTGCACTGAGTGAAAGATTGATCTTGGGATTTAAGAATCGATATCAAGATCGTTCAAAGATAGCGATTAATCAGAAAAACAATATTTTTACCCACCCCTATGCGAGACTGTAGAAGCTGAAGACTATTTTGGGTCAATGGTTGTGACTTTGTGTTAAAGGTATGAAATAATTTATGGACTCAATTTACCATGGGTGGTTTATTGCACTGTAATGCCATTGCATTTATGCTCTGGTTCAGTAAGAGCACGTTATGAAGCTATTTTGTATTAAATAATTCATGTTTATTGTTTTTAAATTGGTTTCTGATGGGGTCTGTCCCATCACCAGGTTTCTCATGAATACGTAATGAGTATGTGATTTGCATGTCACTCAATTATTCATTATATATTGGAAATGAGCGGGGGCTATTTAGACACTACAAAGGTTGCTTTCAAAAAAATGTCATCGTATTGGCCTTTTGTTTTGCAATTTCATGCTAAGCAGGAAATAAAATGGCTGTCTTGGCTGTCACTACAGAGTTGTATCGTAATCATAGTCTGTGGACTGGTTGATTGACATGCTAATATTATAAAGCAGCACACCAACAGTGCATGTTTTACAGTTTAAAATTAGCAGGTTTGGTCCCGTCAGGCAGGCTGTGTGGAGATATTTTCAGTTGGATTTTTGAAAGAAACCCGTAATCAAGTACAGGAAGTCTGTGTCGTTGAAGTTGAGCCAAGGACTTGTGTCATCTGTTGTCTCTCAACATGTTGACTCACCATTCATTTTTTTGAAGTGGGATTGGGAGTGAAAAATTGCAGAGCCAAGCCTTGGTTTTATGATGTAACCTGAACCATTTCAAAGGTTTTAATTTGATGTATGTTACATCACAGTCTTGATGAACTGGTGAAACTACACTGGTCAATTCCTTCGAGTTTTGAGATTTTTGCGTCTTTTCATAACAAAACCTTTGATCTCTGGTTTCATCATCGTGATTCATGAGCTGCCATCAAACTCTGGAACGTCCTCCATCCATTTGGTTGTCTTTATGGCCGAGCAGGTGAACTGTTTCAGAGTAGCGTCACTGCAGGTTCAAACTGGTTCACCTGTGGATAGCTGATGCACAAGAATTCTTGAGGAATGCTAAAGAGCCTGAAGCCCACCCTTTAGCCCACGAGCACTGAATTACTGTCTTAACCTTTCTTACACATGATTGCCAGCATTAGCCAATTATCGACATGTACACTGGTGGCCCAAAGTTTGGAGTAATGTACAGATTTTGCTGTTCCGGAAGGAAATTGGTACTTTAATTCACCAAAGTGGCATTCAACTGATCACAAAGTATAGTTAGGACATTACTGATGTAAAAAACAGCACCATCACTATTTGAAAAAAGTCATTTTTGATCAAATCTAGACAGGCCCCATTTCCAGCAGCCATCACTCCAACACCTTATCCTTGAGTAATCATGCTAAATTGCTAATTTGGTACTAGAAAATCACTTGCCATTATATCAAACACAGTTGAAAGATATTTGGTTCATTAAATAAAGCTTAACATTGTCTTTGTGTTTGTTTTTTGAGTTGCTACAGAATGCAATAGACTGGCATGTCTTAAGGTCAATATTAGGTCAAAAATGACAAAAAAGAAACAGCTTTCTCTAGAAACTCATCAGTCAGTCATTGTTTTGAGGAATGAAGGCTATACAATGCTTGAAATTGCCAAAAAAACTGAATATTTCATACAAAGGTGTACACTACAGTCTTCAAAGACAAAGGACAAATGGCTCTGACAGAAAGAGATGTGGAAGGCTAGATTCTCTAGTTTGAGAAATAGACACCTCACATGTCCTCAGCTGACAGCTTCGTTGAATTCTACCTGCTCAACACCAGTTTCATGTACAACAGTAAAGAGAAGACTCAGGGGTGCAGGCCTTATGGGAAGAACTGCAAAGAAAAAGCCACTTTTGAAACAAACAACAACAACAAAAAAAAAACAGGTTACAGTGGGCAACAGATAATTGGAAAAGAGTGTTATGGATCTTAACCCAATGGGGCTTTTGTGGAATCAGCTAGTCTTTTTTTTTTTTTTTTTTCAATTTCGAATGCTCAGTTCCCAGTGTACTCTAGGTCCTCGTGGTGGCCTAGTGACTCGCCTCAATCCGGGTGGCGGAGGACAAATCTCAGTTGCCTCCATATCTGAGACCGTCAGTCCGCACATCTTATCACATGGCTTGTTGAGCGCGTTACCGCGGAGACATAGCACGTGTGGAGGCCTCACGCTATTCTCCACGGCATCCATGCACAACTCACCATGCGCACCACCAGCGAACCACATTATATAGACCACGAGGAGGTTACCCCATGTGACTCTACCCTCCCTAGCAACCGGGCCAATTTGGTTGCTTAGGAAACCTGGCTAGATTCGAACTCGGGACTCCAGGGGTGGTAGTCAGTGTCTTTACTCGCTGAGCTACCCATGCCCCCCGGAATCAGCTAGTCTGTAAAGTGCGTGAGAAGTGCCTGACCAGACAGCCACATCTATGGCAAGTGCTACAGGAAGTGTGGGGTGAAATGTCACCTGAGTATCTGGACAAACTGACAGATAGAATGCCAAGGATCTGCAAGCTGTTATTGCTGCACATGGAGGATTTTTTGATGAGAACTCTTTGAAGTAGTTTAATTTTTTCAAATTGTAATAGTAATTTTTCACATTATTAATGTCCTGACTACACATTGTGATCAGTTGAATGCCACTTTGGTGAATAAAAGTACCAATTTCTTTCCATAAGAGCAAAATCTGTACATTATTTCAAACTTCTGGGAGCCAGTGGATCTGCTGTTCTTTGATTGACTTTCTAATTGGTTGATGTGCAATAAGTGCTGGTTTTATTGTTGATTATGCTTAGTCAGGAGTGGTGATGAGCCATTTACACTGGAAGGATCAGTATCTGTTTGCAGGAAATAGGCTAATACAAAAGAAAGTATTGAACACTCTTGAACAATTTTCTTGTAAACCCAATTGTCTTAAAATGAGCATGATTTATTTGGAGGATATGCAAGCTAATTGTCATGGTGTGACAATGACATTAAAAACATTTATTTTACAACTCTAGTATGCTTTTGATAAATGTTGGCACTGAATAATGCATCGATTAGTGTGTATTGATATATCGTGCTACGATACACAATATTTGAGCCTTTTTTGAAGATATACACATTTTAGTTTCATAACAAATTTCCATTGAATTGAGGAGAGTAATCTTTAATGAAATTTAGGCTAATTAATAAAACTTAAATATATTTAAGAATAACATTTAAATATTACTCAGTTCAATTTAATGGAAATAGTTTTGAAATTAAAATGCTTAATCTTAAAAATAGGCCAGAATATGGTTTTTGAACATTATATCATGATATAAAATTCGACTGTGCATCGTGGATATGAAAAATTAATCACGATATAAAATTTAGCATTAAGAGGGAGCTTTATCAATTTCTCTCAATTTTGACCAACGAAAAGTTTAAAGGTGCATTATGTAGGAGTCAGAAACCCTTGTTATTAATGACACCTGTGGCCGTTAAGTGAACTGCAGCCTGTTGATCGCACGCGCACACTCCTTAAGGACGTGAGCGAGCATGACCAAAACAAAGAGACTGAACGTGATTCACCGACATCATGATCACAGATGAGGTAGCATAATTAATTACTCAGTTATGATCGTTTTACTACAAACTTTGAGAATGCATATTATATTTGACTCTCCAGTGCTGGAACAGGGCTAAAACAAAGTGTGGATATAGGTCTGACTATGTGAGACTGTAGTTTGAAGTAATTACGTAGACTATCGTATAAAAGCAGTCAATGTCGACGTTAGCTAGCTAGCCAGCTTTATCAATAGCTGTTAGCTAAATTTGGTGGATGATGACAGTAGCTGCTTATAAAATAGACTGTACATTATAAATATGTTGACACAATTTAACTGTCATTTTGATATATCGATGCGCTATTGTTTTAAAATAATAGAATGTATATATTTTCTGTATAACCAAGTTACGTTACACTAATGAATGGAGCTTTTTACATTATCTTGAACATTATCTAGCATTCATTTCATGTGTTATTGTAGTTTACCTTGCTTAATAATTACAGATTAACATTGTCAGTTACTGTGTATCAGTATACCTGACTTTTAGTATAAAGAGAAGATCGTTGAAATGATTTGAAAGTTACGAAGCAAGGTAGCTTGCAATTCATCAGCGTTAGCAGGAAAGATCAAGTTAGCTAAAATTACACACATCAATCCTTATGGCACTATAGTTCACATGCTTTGCAGTTTTGTAAGCTTACCTGTCCAATAAGAAGAACACCAATTCAGGGTCAGTTCTGATCCCCAAAACCGAACGAAGGTCCCTCCAGGAATCAAATGTCCTGCTGATGTTCACTCTAGTCTTCGTTCGACCACGATCATATCATAAATGTTTTTTGTTTTTTTTGGCTTACTCTGAGTTTGTGTAGGAGTCGGTGTTGTATTTTTGAGCAAGCCGTTTGCTGGATTCCATCTCTAAGATAACGTTTCCTAGTGTTGCAGACTGTCTATTGACACTGTTAAATAGCGGAAGCACCGAGGCAAGGCTCTCGGGAGCACGCAAAACGTCACATCCTAGGATTTTCCCAGCAAAAGCGACCCGCTCCCTTTGCATGAAAATCAATCTACAGGCTTTAATAGGTTGCCTATTCCCGCAATTCGTCCCGACGTAGGTCCGGGAAGGGCTCATTTTTAAAGTTGCGTTACAAGCTGTTCACACATTGGCCAAAAAAAAAAGACGAATAATACATGAAAAATGTTACACATTGCACCTTTAAATGTACTCATTTTTATTCACACATGCAAATGTAATGATGGTTCCTCTGACTGAAAAAAAAAATTCAACCTTAAGATACTTCATTGCCAATACATAAATATTGAGATACAGTATATAGTCAGTATATATAGGTTAAAATTATTTTATGAATGAATGTCTTTGAAGCAAAATATCAAACCAAGTGGCATTTATTTTCAAGAAATATAGCACAAATATACTTGGAACACTTTATGGGCCATTTGGTATTGCTTATCCCTGCATTCAATGCAGAGAAGTCCAGAAAATGGAAAAGCCAAGGAATCTCAGTTCAGATATTCGATGTGAGGTATGGACGCTGCTCTGGGTCCAAGTGGTATGACATCATCATAGGTTTTCCTTTGCATGCCTGTCTTTTCACACCACCCTGTGAGGGCAGGGCTATCCTTTCACGTCTGGCCAAGGGCCTTTGGGATAGTGAGAAATGGCATGTGTGCATTGTTACTCTTTGTGGCTTGATGTATGCTTGTAGGCTTGCTAGATCTTATGAAGGGGCCACACGGCTTGCCTTTGTAGAGGCCAGTCAAACAGAGTAAAGACTAGCCATTAAATGTTTGCAGGGTGAGTTCAATGTGTTTGCAACACATTTGTCATTTGTTTGTGAGTCCAGCCTCATACTTTACAATTAAACGAATGGCCAGCCTTGTGATAGTGAGCATGAAATCGCTGTTGGGGTCTTTAATTACCACCATCAAAGTTTGAGTCACAGCGGAGGCATGTCAGCAGCAGACAGCGACTTAGCAATTTACTAATGACTGTTAGTGCATGTGGGCATGGAACGTCATGCGGGCTGACATGATCGTGAATCGCGCTCTTGTCCAGATGGAGCCAATCAAACGTAAGAGCTTGCGGTCACCAGATGTCGACATTCTTGTTTGGGTTTTTCACAGATTGGTGGTGAGGACCCTTCTTTTTGTAATTTGTTTGAGTATGGGTTTATCAGACAGTAACTGGTGGGGGGTCAGCTGAGAGAGTGAAAAAAGGGAGTTGAAAAAACCCTTTGTCAGAGAGGAACAGGAAGTAAGTGTTTATTTTTTCATTTCCTCACCCAGGCTTTACAAGTGCTCTTCATCCACCCCTAGAACTAGCTGTTAATCAACACTTTGCGTGCACAAACTCTTGGCCCAAACTCTTACCGTCTTACACACTCAAATTATATCAAATGCGCATTAACACCTAATACTCATCCACTCCCTCAGAACACATGGATACATCCCCAAATGGTGTACACTTCCCACATAATCAAGATATTTTCAAACTGTTGATCGCACAAGTGCTTCTGAATCACCATAAGCATAAAAAGCCCTCACTCTTGCTCGCTTTCTGGGAATATCTCACTTTTTCTTTCATTGCCTCTTTCCTTCCTGATCTATGTTCTGTCATCATCTGCGGTAGCTCCATCTGAGGAGGAAGCCACAATATCAACCGACTCTCGGCATCGCCGTAAGCTGCATCTTTCAAGGATGTGTAATTAAGCAGCTCCCTGGAGCACAAAGGGCTGATGTTGCTGCAAGCCCTCAGACTTGACCAGGAACTTAACAAGTGCTACATCCAAACAAACTGTCACGATAGCTGATCTATATTGCCTGTGATAGTGGATATGAACTGATGGAGTGTTCCTAATGCCCTGCGTACACCCATGGGCAGAAGTTCATCCATTAAGCCTTTCATTCTGCTGGACTGGATCAAGTGGTGACATTTTGTGTGAGAGATTGTCACACCGACAGCAATTTGTGGCAGCAAATCTGCCAGGAGTCATTCACTTTAAATCAGAATTGACGATTTGACCGTTGGTATTGCAACAAATGCAATGCATTGAAGCGACTGCAAATAGGAGTGCAGACAGTGAACCTCAGGTAATATGCGACCTGATAGAGTTGGATACTGCAGTTGCATTGCATGGCAACCAACAATACATGGACTTGGTGACCTCCAGCGATTTAGGGTGCCTAGACACTAGAGTTTATACTGCATTAGAGAACACTGCAAATCCATTGATTTCAGTGTGGATTGTGCGTCACAAGGACTTAGAGGAAAGGAGTTGTGAAAGTGATGCCTTTATTATAAGACCAAAAGTTAAAAAGATTTTTGCTACAATGTACTCTGATGTAGGCAGATTCTACACATTTTTCTACATCTGACTTGCTTGTTGCTTGCAACAATAAATGCATGGTATGGTCAGTGTAGTCCAATTTGCATATGCTTGGCCCTATTGGCTGTTACTTTTTTAAGAAAGACTAAAGGCTCGGGTCACATTTACTTTTGCACAGCGAAACAGGGACTAAAATCATTTCAAGGAATGGAAACCGAAAACAAACCAAATTTTTAGCAGTACGTAACCGAAAACCGGAACAAAGTGATTTTCAATTGTTCTAAAGTGAAAGTTGTTTTTAAATGTTGATAACCGGTTAATTGTTTTCTGAATTGTTTTTTTCATGAAACCAAAGGCCCAAGGGTTTATCACAGTAAATTCTTGGAACTACACCACTTCATGTTGCCCAACCTGAAGGAAACCGCTGCATCACACATTTCTATGCCTGTTCACCCATTGTGGATGTAGCATTCTGTGAATGAAGACCTTTTTAAAAACTGTATAAAAACTACATATAGTATACATGCTCAGCTAATCCAGATACAAGGAAAAAAAAAAGTGTGTGTGTGTGTGTGTGTGTGTGTATGTGTATATATATATATATATATGTGTGTGTGATTCCAAATATTCTGTTATTTATATATTATTTACAACCCTTCCTCCCGAACATTAACCACCCCATCACCCAACACAAACATAAAGACACACAAACAAACAATAAAACAGAAGAAAATATTTATAAATACATAAAAAAAGTATTTGTTCAAAAACAAAAAGGCTACAACATACACATTTAAAACAACATGTCTCCCTCCACTGCCTCTCCCCAAGAGCCCTCCAAAAAGGCCAAATAGCTGCCCCACCTCCTGATGAACATATCCATGTTGCCTAGCCTTCTATATGACAACTCTTCCCAAGCTGCCACCGTGCCCATCTCCTCGCACCACTCACAAAACGAGGGGGCTCCAGCTGACTTCTATCCTCTAAGGATAACCTGTCTGCCCACCATAACACCGGCCAGGATCCAATTCTTCATGTACTTATCTCCTACATCAATGACTGCCCCGTCACCCAAAATACAGAGCCTGGGGCAAAAGGAGATCCAAGTACCCAATACGTCGGCCATAATATTCTAGACCTTCAACCAGAACTCCTGTATCTTACGACACCCCCAAAAAACATGGGTGGTGTCTCCATCTTCTAAATGGCATCGCCAGCAGGTGGGTGTGTCCTTAAGACCAAGCCTATACAATTTAGAAGGGGTCCAATAAAATCTATGTAGAATCTTAAATTGCATAAGGCGCACCCTTGCATCTCTAGATTCAGACTTGACGTTTTTAAGAATCCTAACCCACTCTCCCTCCTCCAAAAACAAATTTAAATCTTCCTCCCATAATCTTTTGAGGGAATTTAAAGCTCTTTCCCCCAGACTCTGAATTAGCAGGGAGTAATACACTGATGCCTCATGACCTTTTCCAAAAGCAGTAATCACCACTCCCAGAGTATCTGCCGCACTAGGGGGGTGCGTGCCACTCCCAAAAACAGTGCAGAGTAGGTGGCGCAGCTGTAAATACTTAATTTTATAAGATCTGGGAATCCCAAAATTTTGAACTAAATTTTCAAAAGTTCTCAATACTCCACTCTCATATAGGTCACCGAGTGTATTAACCCCCCCTCACAATCCAATCTGATCAATAGAAAGGTGACTTATTAATACATAGTTTAGGGTTCTACCATATGCTCGAGGCTACGTTTAAGTAAATATCCGAATTAAACACTCTGGACACTTTTGTCCATATCGAGTGTAAATGCAAAATAATGGGGTGTGACTTAATTTCTTTGATTAATTTGATCGAAAGGCTATGCAGAGGCGAGATGGGGCAAGAGCTTCTTTTTCAATACAAAACCAGAGAGGGGCTCTCTCAGGTGGAAGCAACCAATGAGCCAAATGTCTGAGACTGAATGCATAATAATAAAACAAAATCTTGGGTAGGCCTAACCCACCTTTGTCAATCGGCCTATGCAACTTATTGAAATTTAACCTGGCACGCTTACCATTCCAAATGAAGGACTTCGCTATGCTATCAAATTGCTTGAAATAAGAGAGGGGGACATCTATAGGGAGAGATTGTAACAGGTAGTTGAATTTTGGAATACAAATCATTTTAATTACATTAACCTTCCCAATCATCGATAAGTGTAATGAAGCCCACCTGTCCACATCATTGAAAACCTTTTTATTAAGGGATCAACATTAACTCTGACTAAATCAGACAAATTTGCTGGGAATAAAATTCCCAAATACTTAATGCCCTGTTTGGGCCACTGGAAGGAGCCCGGCTGGAAGGCCGTTACTGGACAATCTCTGTCAAAGCCAAAGCTTCGGATTTAGACCAATTGACTTTGTATCCTGAGAACTTGGAAAAGGAATTAAAAATTCTGTGGAGGCAAGGCATAGATAATAGTGGGGTCGGAGACAAATAATAAAATATCATCTGCGTAAAGCAGAAGCTTATGCGCCACACCTCCCGCAATCACCCCTGGAAAATCATCCTCCTTTCTTATCGCGGCTGCTAATGGTTCCAGGGCAAAACAGAACAATAATGGGGAAAGAGGGCAACCCTGCCAAGTGCCCCTATTCAGAGTAAAATAATCTGAAATTTATCCATTTGTTTGTTCCACTGCTACAGGGTATTTATAAAGTAACTGAATCCAACCAATAAATGTACTCCTGAACCCATACATTTCCAAAATCTTAAAAAGATAATCCCATTCTACCAAATCAAACGCCTTTTTGGTGTCAAGTGAGACGGCAGCAACTGGAGACTGATCATTCGCTACTGACCACATGATATTGATGAGACGCCTGATGTTATCAGAAGAGCTGCGGCCCCGAATAAACCCCACCTGCTCTATATGTATAAGAGATGTCATAACCTTACTTAATCGGTTAGCCAAAATTTTTGACCAAAGTTTTTCATCTAGTTGGATCAGGGAGATTGGACGGTAACTTTTACACTCGCTTGGATCTTTGTCCTTTTTAAGAATCAGACTGATCCGGGCTTGTGTCATGGTTGGAGGAAGCTTTCCATTCTTTAATGATTCAGTATAAACTTCTAACAAAAGTGGAGCCAGTTCTGTATCACAAGATCTAAAAAATTCTGCGGCAAAACCATCTGGCCCCTGAGCCTTGCCAGTAGGTAGGGACTTAATTACCTCATCAAGCTCCTCCAAGGTTATCTCAGAATCAAGAGTGTTTTTTTGCTCAGTCTTCAGTTTAGGAAGATCTAATGCTTCCACAAAGTTTCTAATATATTCATCAGTAGACGAAGACGTGGAACTATAAAGATCAAGAGAGAATTCTTTAAAAGCATTAATAATATCAATGGCTGAGATAAAAATTTCACCACCAGCAGATTTCACTGAGGGAATGGTAGAAAAAGACTCTCTCTGCTTTATATATCTAGCCAAAAGCTTCCCTGCTTTGTTCCCCGACTCAAAGTATGACTGTCTTGCCCTGAATAACCAAAACTCCTCTTTCTGTGACAAAATAGTCTTATATCTATATTTCAATCTGGTCAATTCTCTAAGGCCATCAGATGACATACGGCACTTCAGCTCTGCCTCGGCACTTTTAATATTTCCTTCCAACTCCGAGTTCTTGTGCTTTGGATTTTTTGATGAATGAGGCATAATGTATGATCCGACCCCTAAGAACTGCTTTAAGTACCTCCCAAGCCACACCCACAGAGGATACCGAGGACCAGTTGGTCTCCATATAAACACTGATTTCAGTCTTTAACATTTGTTGGAAATCAGGATTTTGCAAAAGGGACACATTAAGGTGCCAACTATATGATTTATTTTTCTCTATATGTGGGGGCAACTCTAAACTCACCAGGGCGTGATCCGAGACTAAGCTATTTCCAATTGAGCAATCAACAACAGATGAAATGAGGGATTTGGATATATAAAAAAAAATCTATTCTAGAATAAATCTTATGGACTGATGGGAAAAAAATGTATGGTCTCTACCAGATGGGTTCAAAAGTCTCCAAATATCTGTAAGACCAAGACTTTTACACATCCTGTGACGCGTCAATGTTGCTCTAGGGGGCTTGCTTCACTATGATCAAGGACTGAGTCCATCAAAAGATTAAAGTCTCCTCCCAAAATTATATCATGAGGGGTGCCAGCGGCTTGCAACATCCCTTCAAGATCTATAAAAAAGCCCTGATCGTCAGCGTTAGATGTGTAAATATTAGCCAAAATCAGACTTTGCCCCTGAATTTCTGCTAAAACAATAATGACTCTTCCTAATTTATCATTAAACTGTTTGAGAAATTTGAATTGTAAATGTTTATTTACCAATATAATGACTCCCTTGCTCTTACTTGAGCCAACACTAAAGAAAACATGTCAACCCCATATCTTCCCAAATTTTTCAGCTTCCTGCGGGGAAAGATGTGTTTCCTGAAGAAACACTATATCATATTTCTTACGTTTAAGAACAGAAATAACCTTCCTTCTTTTTATGGGGTGCCCCAACCCATTCACATTCCACGTGGAGAGAGAGAGTATACTCATATTAAAGTTTGACATTTTGATAGAATAAAAAAAATAAATTGTGTGTCAAAAGCAAGATTATACAGACCACATTTCAACATCAATGCAACAAAACAAACAGAAAAAAGAAAAACGTGCGCATTAACCCCACGCACGAAAGCACCAACCGGCGTCAATCCCTTTAAACTCAAAGAGTCCATGTACGCCTACGAGACCCCCTGCGACAACTTTGCCAAATTTGAAAGGCAAAATTACATAATATCAAATATTTTGTAAAACAAAATATGCCAATAGGCAGAATAAACACAAAGAACATGTAGACTCATTCACAGAACTGTCTCAAAGGTGTGTTCCTTCACAAAACAAATTCCAGCCGATATAAAGCCGTTCAGTTTCCTCGGTCAGACAAACGAATCTTCAGTGAGCCAGCTGATGAGTGCAGCAGATGACATAATAATTCCAATGTCCCACGAAAATACTCCACAAATCATACTCCAGCCAACAGGAGGCGTAAGCACAAGGAACTGACAGATTCATCCATAACTGTCCCGAATTAATTTTAACAAAACAAGCTCCAACCGCTAGGCATAATTAGCACAAAATGAAACACAACGTGCATCCCGTTTCCTTGGATGGTCAAGAGTCAATTCACTCGGAGGCCGCATAAAAGTATATCCCATGATTTACACAGTCTGCCAACTTTATAAAAGACATCCTTTATGTGGGCATGTAGATATTTTGCAGTCATCCGTTCATTGTAAAAATGATGTTCCGTCACTGCAAAAGGAAAAGTGTTAATAAACAAAACAAACTCCAGCCGCTCCGCAGAGCCAACACAAAAAGAAAAAAAAATGACACCCAGCTTCCTCCGAAAGCCAGAGTATGTACAGTGAGTCAATCCACTCACAAGAAAAACACCCAATGGTTACTCACCCATTGTTTCAATAAAAGACTTTGCCTGATTGGGACATGTAAATACTTTGCTGCCGTCCTTGGTGTTTATTCTCAGTCTGGCTGGAAACATCAGAGCAAAAGTGACCCTCCGCTGATGCAAGAGTTTCTTGCATTCCTTAAACTGATCGCGCTTCTCTCTTGTTGAGTTCGCAAAGTCCGGGAACAAGAAAATATTGTAATTCTTCCAAGAAAGCTTTCCTTTTGCTCCTCACCTGGCGCAACACGAAATCTTTATCGGATGATCTCAAAAATTTGGCCAGAATCGATTGGGGCCTTCCTCCCTCAATAGATCTGTGAGCTGGGACTCTGTGAGCTCGCTCGATTTCCAGCTTGTGGCCTGTTATGTCGAGCAGACTCGGGAAAAGCTTGTCTAGGAATTTCACCATATCTCTGCCCTCCCCATGCTCAGGAATTCCAACAATTCGAATGTTATTCCTGCGGCTTCTTTTCTCAAGATCTTCAAGCTTTTCAAGAACACATTCCAAATCAACTTTGGTCACAGGCGAATTATTGGCTAATTCCCTCTCTGATGACTCCAAATAATCAATTCGTTTTTCAACATCTGTCACTCTTGTGATTAGCTCAGATCATTTTTTTCCATCGCCGTAATCGTTCGACGTATTACAGCAAGAACCTCCAAGTCCGCAAGTACCTTCGTCAACATCATCGACATGTTGGACAGTTGACGCTGGATTCCTTCTCCCGCCGCGCCATCCAAATCGAGTCCGTAAGTGTATTTTAATGTCTCCAGAGCCCGAGGATTTTGAATTCTTTGCCATGTTTACCTCAAACAGTAAATGTGTAACTGGGTGTATCGAATTTCACCGGATTACATCATGAAAATAATTTTAAAAATGTATCAAAGTGCACAGAGCTGTCTCTCACACGTCTGCCCTTCACATGGCGTCACCGTACTCTCACTGAATTATTGTTAAATATGATGCATTAATACAGATTTGATGCTGCTGGTTTTTGACTCCGAAAATGTTCTTAAGAAAAAAAAATTAAGAAAGTTCTTAGGATAAATTCTAAGAAGTTCGTAAGAACGTGAAAATTCTTGAAAAATTCTTAAGTTCTCAAATATTTTCTTAAGAATAAAAAGACAGGATTTGACATTGTCTGATCAGCCTGCTCATGGAGTTGCCTTGTTTAATATCCTACAACAAATTCAATACTTCAACACTGGTAAATCTTAACAAAAAATTTTCTTTTAACATTGTTTTTTAAATAGCAAGCACTTAGCGATCATTTTTAAAAAAAATTTTATATAAAGTGCATGAGATGTATTTGTTTAATGACATTAACCATCATAGGAGAATTTACTTTTAATAACTTTTCATTTGACATGGAGGAGAACAAAACAAACAAAAACTTTTAGTAGACAAGAGGTTCTTGTTGAGGAAATTACTGCAAGGAAAAAGTTCTCCTTGGGAAGCTTGATAATTATATCACGTCGGAAATTAAGAGGCGGGTAAATGGGAAAGGGTGGCGGAGGCTGTCTCTGCTGTGCTCAACTCCGATAGGGATGTGGATGGGGGGTGAAAGTCTCAGCTTTCTATTGTTATAATTATTGTTTTTCTATGAAATCTAAAGATCACGGAGAGAGAGCGCTATATGCAGCGCATCCATTTGAATTGGCATGATTGGTCACCACATTAAGAAGCTTCAAAACAACATTTATTGTTTGAATTTGGTGATTAACATTTACATGGTTTGAAAGCGGAAAATAGATATCATTAATCACAAAACTACATAAACAGCCCACTGCGACTTCAGATTTAAAACAACCCAGTTAATTCATTAAACATCTTACCTTTTAGAATTTAAGACGACTGTGAGGTTATCCTAACTTTAACTGTTATTTACGATGATTTTAAGAATTTTGTTTTTTTGAGAATTTTAATGCTTAAGTTTTTTTTCTTAAGAAAAAAGATAAGAACTTTAAGAAGTTTGGAATTTCACCCACCAATTAGCACAGAGTACTGTAGTTTTAAAGTGCTCACATTTGCATACGCATACAGTAGCTACTTGTGTAAAGTATGTTTCTGGCCTTAAGGTACTGGAATTGTTACGTGAAATAGGAATTGGAACCTCCTGGATTATTGAATTCCTTAAGATTCCTATCTGTCAAATGCTCTGTCAGGATTTCTGAAGTGTGTAAACACTATATCGCTGTCAGTGTGAATGCCCCTTGACAATTCATGAGGAATGGGTACTGTTGCAGATGATCTGCATTTTTTTTGGCTGTTGTCTAAATGCCAGGGCAGGGGCAGCGAGAGGCTACCACATAACACAAGTGCACTATTCACCCTGGCAGTTTAGTCCTAATTCCAGCCACCAATACCAACCCCCTCTATGGCCATAGCTTACAGAAACAGACTTGGCTCTAGCCGGCTGCTATTGTTTTGGCTGCTGGGCGTAAGCCGGAGTGCAACGTACTCTTACAATCTCTTCCTTATTTTCCCTCTGCTCTTTACCCTGCCCTTTCTTTTTCCATGGGAATCCCAGGGCCATATATGGTTGTCGGTGGATGGCAAGCAAAGCAGGCTTTTGCTTGCGCTCTCTTTCTCAAGTCTAGCTCAAGCTTACCCCTCTCTATGGCCTCCTGCAGTAGAGTGGTAGCTTCCCCCCCATTTCCCGGTCTCATACACCTATCTGGGGGGATCTCATGAAATCTGTCTACAACATGTCTGAATCCTGTTATTGCATTTGATCTTATTTTCATGACAACAAAGCAAATTTTCTGCCAATCACATCACTTTCATCACTCAAATAAATATATATATATTTATTGAGATACCATGATTCTTTTTCTAACAGCAATAAATTAACACTTTAGATCTGAAATACTACAGTTCAATTAATAAAGCAGGTAGTGTAAAGCGCAAACTCAGGATCTGGCATTTCTTAGTGCTGTAAGAGCTGTTTTTATGAGGTACAAAGAGATTGAAACAGATCCCGTAGATCCAGTCTCTTTTGTGCACTTGGCAGTTTAAATCACAAACCAGTAGGGTTGGGCAATATGACTACATAACTCATATCTTTAATTTCAGCTGATTGATGATATTCGATAATGAGTTTGCTCTGAAATGGCTTAAAATTATAATTTTTTTTTTTTTAATCGAAAGCAACCATCATTTCATCCAAACAGACATTGTAGCCAAATAGATTCAAATGTTTAATGCATGAAGTAAAACTCTATTCAAAAATAACGTAGGCATGTTTTTAGCAGTATTTCACTAAATGAACAAAAGGAAGAATTGTTTTTCATTTATATGCACCGATATACAATGATACTTAGTAGCAGCATTATTTACCAACATATATGTTTGCTAAAGCATATTTGAATGAAATGGATATGCAAAAAACTACAACTTCTCACTTATTTTTTGGAACCCAGCTGAATATTATGTAATAAAGTTTGTATATACAATGTATGTGTGTATATATGTATAAACTATATACTATATATAAATACCAATCAGCCACAACATTAAAACCACCTGCCTAATATTGTGTAGGTCCCCCTCGTGCCAACGCCAACCCTCATCTCAGAATAGCATTCTGAGATTCTGTTCTTCTCACAATTGTACAGAGTGGTTATCTGAGTTACTGTAGACTTTGTCAATTCAAACCAGTCTGGCCATTCTCTGTTTACCTCTCTCATCAACAAGGTGTTTCCGTCCACAGAACTGCTGCTCACTGGATGTTTTTTTTGTTTTTGGCACCATTCTGAGTAAAATCTAGAGACTGTTGTGCCTGAAAATCCCAGGAGATCAGCAGTTACAGAAATACTCAAACCAGCCCATCTGGCACCAACAATCATCCATGCGCTTATCTAATCAGCCAATCAGCCGTTACAAGAAGTCTTGAATTTTGTTTGCTGAGGTCTTCAATTGTGGGGCGTGAATAGAGGAGAGGCTTAAAACAGCAGAATCTGCGTGAGTCAAAATCATCTCTCTCTCTCTCTCATGCATCCGTTATTTAGCAGATGACGCTTGAGTTTAGTGTGAGCATGTGCAGGGATGCGCATTTTTACTGAATTTACGATGTTACAGATGTATAAACCTTCATAAACCTGTTAATCAGAAATGCAAATGCCGTTATTTTGCGTCTCTAAGCGAGCGATGCGCTAACACTGTCGCTCCTGCTTATAATCGACAAAGCTGTCAATGTTACAATTTGCAAGCGTGCAAGGTTGGAGCGGTCTTTGATGCCTTTCAAATCTTGGCGCTTCCTTATTTTACATCACCTTTTACAAGAATTGTAAAGCTAACAGATCTACTCAGCTGCAGAGTTACACCTGTTATATCTCTCATCTCCACCTCTCTTGTGCTCCATCTGACATACAGGTATTTTCTCTGACATCTGAATCAATTTAAACTTTTTTGTAATAATATACAAAACAATAATAATATAATTATATAAATTCTAATATTAATAATATACATAATATGAAAATATACATTTAATATTTAGTATATAATATGTTTTCAATATACACTACCGGTCAAAAGTTTTTAAACACTTGCCTGAAATGTTTCTCATAATCTTAAAAATCTTTTGATCTGAAGGCGTATGCTTACATGTTTGAAATGAGTTTTGTAGACAAAAATATAATTGTGCCAACATATAAATTTATTTCATTATAAAACTAAAATGTAATAAAAAATTAAATGATGACTTGGACCAAATAATAAAGAAAAGCAGCCAACAAGTGCCCAGCATATAGATGGGAACTCCTTCAATACTGTTTAAAAAGCATCCCAGGGTGATACCTCAAGAAGTTGGTTGAGAAAATGTCAAGAGTACATTTCTGCAAATTCTAGGTAAAGGGTGACTACTTTGAAGATGCTAAAATATAACACAGTTTTGATTTATTTTGGATTTTGTTTAGTCACAACATAATTCCCATAGTTCCATTTATGTTATTCCATAGTTTTGATGACTTTACTATTATTCTAAAATGTGAAAAAAAAATTATAATAAAGAATGAGTAAGTGTTTCAAAACTTTTGACCGGTAGTGTACATCATAACTAATTATGCAGCACAGTTCTCTTACATAATTTAATCTGTTAACATTTTCAATACATATTGTCAACTTTAAACGGCCATTTTTAAGGTAACTGATGAGTTTTGACTTTTGAGATATTTCACACACAAATGTAAATTGTCATCACTTACCTTCATGCTGTTGCAAACCTGTATGACTTTCTTATTTCATTGGATGTCAAAAGGAGATATTGGGGAGTTTCAGTCACTGTTCGCTTACATTGAACGAAAAACAAGATGCAGTGACAGTGAATGGTGACTGAGACTAAACGTTTTGCTTAACATCTCCTTTTTTGTTCCATGCCATAGAAAAATTCATACAGACTCCAGGGTGATCAGTGATGACAGAAATTTCATTTTTAAATGAACTGCCCTTTAACTACCTGTTAAAGTATTTGGTAAAGGTATCTGCCAAGAAAAAATACATAAATGTTATTCAGCACATGCTAGATTTATTCACAGCAGCGCCATATTAAATTTTTTTGACGAGAATGACAACGAGGCTATGAGGGATAGACGTACAGTCTCTTCAATGGGCTGTACTGCAGTTTAAAGTGTTTTTGGATCGTTCCGCAGACAAAACATTGGAAAAATCTCTTTTCAAGGACACTCAGTAGACAAAAACTCCAGACAACATGAGTTGTGGAAAATCAGATGGGATATTGGAGCTTTTTACGATTTATACCGTGCATGCCAGTGAAGAGATGGTAATCCCTCACAGCTTCATTTCCATTCCCATTAAAAAATCAAACATGGCGCTACTGTGAATAAGGTCTATAGATCAATCCTCTTGTTTACAAAAATGCGCAGTGTGGTGGCAGAAAACCCACTGACTGTTGTGTTAGATTTGACAGATTAGATGATTAAACGAATGTATGACACACAACCATCATAAATACAACATGTTTTTAGTGATACAATTACTATAATAAAATGAGTTAATAACAGGCATGTAATCATGTTTGCTATACATTTTTGCTGCAAAGTTGTGAGTTGAAATGATCTCCTCAGTCCAGTCAGCTCTGTTGATGGCTTGAAGCCACAGTAGTCAACTAGAGCCCTCGGAATCATTTTTCAACAACGTAATCCGATAAAAGTTTACTTATTACGCATGGTTTTTGCCACCACTTCCGTGTTTGACATAAGCGGTGACATTGCCAAAGCATTGGTCTATTGTGTCACGTCTTGCTGGAAAGCAAGTGACTAAAGAGAAGGGTCACAATATAGGCTACATACTTTAGGCTATGTGCATTCTTAATGAATTCATTTAGAGTTTTAATGTTGTATTAACTTATTTAAAAAAAGAAAACACATAAATGCACAATAAAATATAAAAAACATGTCCAGAGATATCCAAGTAGTCTCAGTGGTTTTGTATTTACCAGCTAATGAATTATTTAATTGTTTTATTATTATTATTATTGCAAAAATGGTCTTAAGACTTTTTAAGGCCAAATAAATATATATATATATATATATATATATATATAGTGCTGTGAAAAAGTATTTACCGATTTCTTCTGTTTTTGTGTATACCTCATTAAATTGTTTCAAAAATTCAAGCTAAAACTAAGGCAATCTGAGTAAACAAAAAAATACAGTTTTTAAATGATAATGTTATTTATTGAAGCAAAAATATCCAATACCAAATGGGCCGGTGTGAAAAGTATTTTCCCCCTTAGTTACTGAATCCCCAAATCTATGAAACTGCATTCATAATGGGGTTCAGCTGGACTAGACACACCCAGGCCTGATTACTGCCAGCCCTGTTCAATCAAATCAACATCTAAATAGAACTTTTTAAGCAGCATGAAGTTGGCTAAAAGGTCTCATCCAGTAGCACACTATGCCAAGGTAGAAAGAAATTCCAGAAATGATGAAGAAAAAGGTTATTGAAATACATCAGTCTGGGAAGGGTTACAAAGCTATTTCAAAGGCTCTGGGACTCCAAAGAATCACAGTGAGAGCCATTACCTCCAAATGGAGAAAATTTGGCACAGTATTGAACCTTCCCAGAAGTGGCCGACCTTCCAAAATTCCTCCAGGAGCACAGAGATGACTCATCCAGGAAGTCACAAAAAAGCCAAAGACAACATCCAAGGAACTGCAGTCCTCTCTCGCATCAATAAAGGTCACTGTTCATGACTCCACTATCAGAAAGACACTGGCCAAAAATGGCATCCATGGAAGAATGGCGAGGCAAAAACCACTGCTAAACCCAGAAGAACATCAAGGCTCTTCTGAATTTTGCCAAAACGCACCTTTATGATCCTCAAACCTTTTGGGAGAATGTTCTGAGGACTGATGAGTCGAAAGTGGAACTGTTTGGAAGACAGTGTGTCCCGTTACATCTGGCATAAATAAAACACAGAATTCCACAAAAAGAACATCATACCTACGGTCAAGCATGGTGGTGGTAGTGTGATGGTGTGGGGATGCTTTGCTGCTTCAGGGCCAGGGCGATTTGCTATAATTGAAGGAAACATGAATTCTGCTCTCTACCAAAAAATCCTAAAGGAGAACATCCGGTCATCAGTCTGTGAGTCTCAAGTGCAGCTAGATTATGCAGCAAGACAATGATCCAAAGCATAGGAGTAAGTCCACCTCTGAATGGCTCAAAAGAAGCTAAATTAAAGTTTGAGTGGCTTAGTCAAAGTCCTGACTTGAACCCGATTGAGATGCTGTGGCAGGACCTTGAACGGGCAGTTCATGCTCGAAAACCCTCCAATGTGACTGAACAGTTCTGCAAAGAAGAGTGGGCCAAAATTCCACCACAGCGTTGTGAAAGACTGATCTCCAGTTATCGGAAGCGTTTGGCTGCAGTTGTTGCTGCGAAATGTGGCACAGCCAGCTATTATGTTTAAGGGGACAGTTAGTTTTTCCCATGGGTAATATAGGTGTTGGAAATATTTTTTTTTTTTTTATTGAAGCAAAAAAGTGATATATTTGAAAACTGTAATTTGTTTACTCAGGTTGAAAATAACACACAAAAAAATAGAAGAAATCAGGAAGGGGGCAAATCACAGCACTGTAAATGTACAGGGCTCTAGACTGTGACTGGATGGTCGGATTTTGTGACCTTTTTCCTGCCAGTGCGACTAAGTTTTTTTTTTTTTAGGTCGCACTGGTGCGACTTCATTGATTGCCAACTCCCCCTCTCTCTTTCGCTCTTCGTTTATGTGCTGCCATTTTCTATAAAATAATATCAACCTGCAAGCGCATCACCCGGATCAATGGACAGAGCAGTGAGAGCGCAGAGCAGATGAGTTAATGCACGGACTAGTCTCGAGCTCTCAACCACGGTGCGCAGCATAAATCATTGATGGTATGTGTCAGCTGGCATCTTTCCAACTGTAAACGCACATACATAAGACACATTGCACGTGTACTGAGCATTCATGTATAGTGTATGGACTATATACACACTTTACATACTGTATTACAAACACGCCCCAAAGCGGCTGGTCTCTCGGCGTTGTGAGCATCATTGAGCGGATTTCTTCCTCACCAGACACGTACCGAGATGCAGTAAGAAGCACTGCACTAGTCGCAGAAACCATTTGAATTCTCTGGTGCAAGCCTCTATGAAAACCCTCAATGAGTAAACTAGATTAAAAACCAGATTACACGGCCCGACGTTCTGAACAACATTAAAAGATGAACAGGATTTGCTGTGATGTGAACCGATATAAATCAGCAGACACACATCACTTCCCTTAAATGACCATGAATTTACTATAGGAACACCAACTGTATTAACTCTAGTATTATTATTGTGGCACCCAGTCAAGTTTATTAATATATAACTATTATTATTAGTATCTAATAATTATTGGCCTTTGTTTAATGCTTATTTATAAAAAATTGGAGAAAATTGTGTTTAATAATAATGTCACTCACAACACAAAAAATCTTAATGTTCTTACAAAGAGGCTTCATTTTCTTGCACACATTTTGTTTTTTCTTTAGATTTTTCATTTAGATTCTTTAGATCTGCTGATCTCACATTCACCTGCAAATTCTTTCTTTTGTTTCAAACGCTGTCTCTTTCTCTCTGTATACACACACACACACACACACACACACACACACACACACACACACACTGCAAGAAGGAATTCCTTTTGTGGAAGTGGCTGTGTGCTGGTGTGGATGTGACGTAGCAAGAGGAGGTGGAGCTTTGGCTGGCTCAGCAGTGAAAAGTGTTACTTATCTGGGAATTTCTCCAGTAGAGCTGAGCCGACTGCAGCCTCGCTAGGTGGACTCTGCCACGAGAGAAACCAAAGCTGTTTAGGGAGGGATAGGGTCGCCGTTGACGTCCGCGAGAGGCAGTGTAGCATCGTTGCTGTTGCTTTATAAGGGAGTGAATTGGATTTGCTTGTTAAAGAAACACGTGCAGCGTTATCTGACCTTAGACTGTATTCCCTATCTTTTGTTATTGCATTACCTTATGCAGGCTCATAAAAGATGGCATTTCTTTTTTTGGGGGGGGGTTGCACATGTGATATTTTTCATATTGAATCATCCCATTGATGGACTGTGTTTGGGTTTCTAATGATACTCAGTAATAAACATTTAGAGCAATCTAATCAGTTTCATTCTTGCTATAGAACCCATGACATAGTTTGCATACAGCTTGCAGAAGTGTTTGCTTTAAAGACAGGCTAACTTTACAACCTTTTGAAGGTTTTCTTTGAAAAGAAACTTGCAAAGCAAATGATGTAATGCTTTGGTTAAGGACCATAGAGTTTGTGAGGCTTCAAATGAGACTTAGCCTCTATGAATGATCATCATGTCTCATGATATTGTTCATCATCTAGTTATATTATTGTCATGCTTGGCTAAACGTCCAAAGCCTTCATTTTTTTTTTTTTTTTTTTTTCATTTTTATTAAAAATTCATATTAAGACAATGACTTGTTTTTAAAAATGTTACTGTATGTCATTACGCCAATCGCAAGTCAAGCCATTTATTTTGTCTGCTGTTGTGGTTTCACTCTTGTTGCTAAGACTAATTGTAAAATCTAAAGGAATAGGCAGTTGAGAAATAGTAGGGGTGGGAATTGCCAAAGACCTCCCAGATCGATATTACAACGATATTTCTCAGCCGATTTGATATGTATTGCTATATTGCGATACTCTAATTATTGCGATTTGATGTTTTGATATAAAAACTGTATAAAAAGATAAAAAACTTTATTAGCTCCCTTTTCTCCGAAAGAAATATCTATTGTAGAACTGTTGTGTCTGAAATGAGAATTTTCACTCTATAATATATATTTAGCAGGTAAGGAATGCGCAAAACTACCAATTTAGAGCCACCAATCGACCAGTCAGTACGTTGTCTAAGCTATGTGACTAGTTAGTGGAAAGAAACCCATGTATAAGGCTGCATTGTGTCCATTTGTATTCAACAAATAAATGGTACAATCTATCATTTTAACTTTATCAAACAAATTTTGTTATTTTAGAATATATAATATAACATATATTACCATAGGCTATTACTAATGATCATTTTGTAACATACAAATGGAGGCTAAAGAGTAAACTGGTTCAAGAAGCATTTCTGAGGCAGTGCTGAATTATGACAAGTATAACAATTCACCTGTAGTCCCAATGTCGTTGCATGTTATTTGCATATGCATCCTGAGATAGTCTGAGATCCCATGCAGCGTTCTCAGACATTTTTTCTGAACAAAAAAGTAGTGGTCGACCGATATAGGTTTTTTAATGGCTGATGCCGATATCCATAGAGCAGGGTGGCCGATAGGCGGATACAGTGGTACAACAATATATCACAAAATTTTATATAGTAATAACGTAAATATAAAATTGCTAAGAAATGAATAAACTCTTATTTAGCACTATATTTACTTAATTTCACACAGAACTTTAACTTTGCAAAAAATGATCTTAGTAATGTGTTTGTGCATGAAGAAATTGTTAATATTAAGAAGGAAATAACAGTACACACAGTAGTCCAGCAACCATGGATGGCATATGTACATTAGCAATCGCATTTTCTCACAAAAGACCAAATCAAACCAATTGTACATAGAGTACACAGTAACTATGACATTTACTCATAGCACACGTGAAGCGCTTTGAAGTTGCACTCACACGCTCGTGTGGATCCAGCAAGAGCAGCAGCAATCTCCTGACAGTTTAAACGGCCTGGATCGCCTGCTTCTATTGTTACGGACTGACCGTCATGATTTGTGAATTGTTAGAGGAACTTTTGATCCTGATCCTGAAGTTTTGATTCTGGCTGTTGAGATTTGCGCTTCAGAGGAAGATATTAGATGAACACTTGGCAAGAAAACTCTGGATTTGTGTGAGATTCGTGAATTACATCTGCTTAAACGAGATCCACATATTTACAGATGGTATATGATATAAGTTTTATTGATATTTGCCTTTTTATCATTAGACAAGAAAGTTAAGTTACAGGGAACTGCCGAGGAGAGGATGATCAGATACGCTTTAGAGGAAGAAATATGAGCGCTCAACAGGATGCTGGATTTGCTGAAGTTTTGTAAGGTTTATGTATTCCATCTGTTTAAATGAGGTATCCGCAGATGGCATACGACATCAGTTTTATTGATAGTTTCCTTTTTAATCATTAGACAAGACCTTAAGTTAAGAGAAACGGGGAACTGTTGAGGAGAGAGAGGGAGAATGAAACAGATGAACACTAACGCGTCTATATGCGGACCATTTAAATTATTGTAACACTATGCTACGTAACAGCTAAACTAACTGTGATTGATCGATTACATGTCTCAGGCGGCTCCTTTACATGCAAGCAGGTGATTCTCGGTGCCCTCGCTGCCTTAAGAAACAAATCGCCAAATGGGAAAATTTAGCAGCCGATGCCGATAATTAAAAAATTCTGAATATCGGCCGATCTACACTTGTGTTCCATGGAGGAAAGAAAAATCATTCAGGTGTGGAATGACATGAGGATAAATTAGCCTAAATGATGTCATAATTTTCATTTATGGGTGAACTATTCCTTCAAGTCCTGGATCGCTAGCATGGCCTGTTACAAGAATACGTTTTATTTTACAACCCTTTTGAGGAGTTCCCCACTCCATAGCTTGCTACTTTCTAAGAATCAAGGGATAAGAGTATGTTTGTACACACTCTATCTGAATTTGAAGGATACGTAGTTGGCCACTTAGTCATAAGAATGCCCGTATAACGCATGTTTACATAGAAAAACAATGGAAATAGAGCAATGTAAAAATAAATTCCGTAAAATTTACGGTAAATTACCGGCAGCTGTGGTTGCCAGACATTTACCAAATATATTTGACTACACCAGCTATAACACAGAACACCCCAAAGTACATAACTGATATTAAAAATAATTAGAAACATAACTATTCCTATGAAATATAATGGGTCATGCAGGGAATTCTGGGAATGCCCGATTATTGATTTTAACCGTAATTTTAACAATAATTTACCATAAAAAGTACATGTACTCTCTTGTTAAACATAATATAATTTTTTACCATTAATTATATATTATATGGTACATTATAATTTATATATTGTACTTTAGGTAAAATCATACTTTTTCATCTTAAATGTAATTTTTTGCAACATTTTACTGTAAAATTACATGTACTGTCTTTTTAAATATATTTTTACAATTTTACCATATATTTTAAGTTAACTACCATTTAACCAGTTAACATTTTTGTACTGTTTTACCATTAAAATTATGGACACATGCATTCGGTGTGAACTATCCTTAGCTTTTTTTTGAGCTATAGACCTGAAACTCATTGCAAGTATGTGAATGCAAACGCCTCTAGCTATGTAAGTTCGATTTCACACATCGTTGTGTTCCCAAAATGTATCTGAGTGAAATTCGTTACGCAGTTCTAGTATATGTTAGTTTTGCGACGTGGCACAATGGGCACTATAGCTGGCATCAGTGTAAACTTTATGCTACAACTACTGTTTGAAGAGAATATTGCTGTGCAAGGGCGATCATCTTATAATGTTTATTGCTTGTTAGGTAAGCAATAACATCCACCTTAATGGCACAGACATTTAAAGGTACTTCAATTGCCCCCTTGAGTTCTGAGGTTTGTATCACCACAGAACCACAATAATGCATGCGTGTAATGTTTTGGCCAAGCGTCTACGTCTGTGTTTGGGTTCTTGCATAGTTCCTGGCCTTTGAATTTCAAGGGCTATTTTTGCTACTGTACCTTTAGGAGTTCTATATGTTAAAGATCTCCTTTTCTATTGGCTAAACCGTGTGTGACTGTGTAGTTCACTGATGGTATTAAACGCATGCCTAGTTGCTGAATACTGAGTAGTCATTGATATGCCGCCATAATGTGGGCAGTCATATGTTACTATGATGTCAATACGATGACCATTTCTGAGTGAGTCGTTTTCGCAGCATAGTTTCAATAAATTACTTGGGTCAACTTGGGAGGATGTTTTCATTGTGAATGTTAAGAGTATGTCTACATATTACATCAACTTTATATTTCAAAATAACACGGAAAATCTGTGTCTCCCTGATATGTCCCCTTTAGTGTTTTACACTTTTTTGATTGTGTATATTGCACATGGAGAAATGGCCAAAGAGAGTTGCAGAGCTGGGAAAGAGGCCTGGTGTTTGAGCTGCGAGTCTTCACGGGCTACCAGAGGAAGTGAGAGGGGAGGGGACCTCAAGTGTCTTCTCCCATTGAAGTGAAGTGCTGCTATAGTTAGCTCCAAACGCTTCGCATGATGACTTGAGAGATAATCACTCATGGGTTTGCTGCTGCTTGCACACACTTGCACACATACACACGTGGGGGAGGCCTTACTCCTTTCAACTGCAGTGGTTTGAAGTCACTGTTCCTTTTAAAAGTATTGAAGAAGCCCACTGTCCTTTTTCTGAACTGCAAGTTTGGAGGGTGTTGGGGGAGCATTTGGACTTCCATTTGGTTTGTTTTGTTGTGTTTGCTGTAGAATTAATTATAGTTGTGATGCAAGAAGATTGTAAATGATGTACTCCCTTTGTGTTTATAGTGCGTTGTAATCCACTCAAGACTTAATTTGATTAATTTGATACGCTAGTGAACAATTAACCTCTCCAAAAATGGCAGTCAGACAGAACATTATTGTATCTGTGAAAAAAAAATTATTTGCATATATCTGGAAGTTGCTTGATCGTTTAGCGATGAGGAGTTTGTAGACAAACGTGTGCAAGTATAAAAGGGAAACGTATCACAAAAACATGTCTAGGTCATATTTCTTTGCAAAATTTAAAGGAAAAATAAAACTTTACTTAGGCCTAAAATGTAAAAAAAAAAAAAAAAATGTACTTAATGAGAGGGAAACATGTTATTGGACCAATAAGTTATTTTGCATCGAGGGCGTTTTCACACCTGACTCATTTGAGCGTTTGTTTTGGAACCTGGCACGTTTTCTCCCTTGGTTTGGTTCGCTTAGGCATATATATGAACACCGCAATCACACTCGGATCCACACCAAATCAATTGGTCCGAGATCGCCTGAAGGAGGTGGGCTTGGTCCGATTGCAAACGAACTCTGGAACACGGGTAGGATGGCGTTAGCAACATTTTGACAAATAATTTTTTTTTTTACATGGCATTACTCTGCTGTTTGTGTGTGTGTGTGTGTGCAAGGGCGAGAGAGAGATCTGTGAGAACAGGCACGTTTCAGTGGAGAAATAATGCAAAAGCAACTAATGACGGATAAAAATAACCATGATGGAAACTTTACAACTCGTATCCATCCGAGTGACGGATAATTTGTATTTTGAGCACAACCTCTAACTGGCGACACTTGAAAATTCTCTAAAATTTGTAATGGTTGACTTTTCTTTTTTTCTTTTCTTTTTTTTTTTTTTTTTTTTTTTACAGGCATATAATTTTAACCTGTATATCAATAGATGAGCTTAATCCTGGAACAGCGAACAAACATAGTGACCAATAAAGGGACAGCTTGCTCACATGTGACTTTTATTGACATAGTTTTGGTCCGTTTTGAAATGTTGCCTTGTGAAAGCGAACCGAACCAAGAAGAAAATGCAACATTGTAACAATTTAGTCCCCATTTCAGAACAAATCAAACAGTCTACAGGTCTGAAAACGCCCTGAGAGATTGTTTTAAGACACTTAAGCACATTTCCCCCAAAAGTCTCATTACTGTTATGCGTCCGGGTATTTAACTTATTTTTGATTCTCATTGCTGTAATGCAATAAATGTTTATATTGAAGGAAGAGTTAAAGGCAGTATGTATACATACTTGATACAATTTTAAAATATGTATTTTTTTTGTGCTAATTACAGCTACACGAATTAGATATTTCTTTCGTATTACGGTAATCGGATTATGCAAATTAGATGTATTTCATTTTAAGGTAATGAGAATTTTGGGGAGAATTTTTGGCAAAATGTATTCGTCCTAAAAAAACAGGCCCTGTATTCTTTAATCAAAATATTATTTCCTATTCCTTTTTTTTCTTCTTCAGTGAAATATGACCCAGGCATAGTTTTGTGAGATTCACTCTAAAAATCTTCAGTGACCATTAATTCTGTGGTCTACAATTTGACAGTCATTGCTCAACATCGATAGAGAGTCCTCATCTTGAGAGGTTTTAACCTATTATGGAGAGATGTCGTCAGCTGTTCCAGATTTTTACCCCATGTTCAAGGGGCCGTACTCATGTGTTGAACATTTGACCATAAAGGGCCATGAGAATTGCACAGGTTAAGCCGAACTGAAGAGCTCAAACGCAACCACCACAATTCCAAAAGAAGACGGACCCCCTCCAGCCTTCAGCTGTAAGACTTGCTTTTCATGTCCCCCTCAGCAAAATCCATCTCCAGGGACAGCTGGAACAACCCTGGTGTGTTTTAAAATGAATTCTCTTCTTTTATTTATTTATGTTAGTTACAAAGGGCCAACGTGACCAAACTCTTGTCTTTTTTTTTTTTTTTTTATTTTGAAAGCATTTCCATGGAGACAAACAAGGGCTTCATCCAAAGTGCTTTTAAGTCAAGTCAGTTCACTCATGAGCTGTATTGGTAAGGCTATGGGGCAGCTACGAGTGCCTGTCTCCTACCCTTATAATGTCTCTGGCTTTATTTCTGTGTGCACGTCAGGCACAAATTTCAGTTCCGTGCTGAGAACGGATTTGCCTGTCTCGGTCTGTGTAGCCAGAGCTCTTGCAATGTTATTTTAGGATTAGGTCGGCGTATATGATGGTCATTGTATTGTTTCAGCTCTAATCTGATCCATATTTAGCCTTTATTATGCCTTTTGTTATGTTAATCTATAGATAACGCTCTGTAAGCAGCCCTATTTGCGTACTCCAGAATCGCCTGATTGAGTTGTGGAGATCACAGCCTGCCTTCTCTTTTTCAGCGTCTGGAAGGGTCCTTGGGTGACGCTTTTCCTGCGGGCTTTGTCATGCCATCTCTGTTGTCCACCATTTAGGACTCAAGTGTTGTGATGCCTTCTGTAATCCACTCTAGTTGGTACCCTTAAGCCCAAAGTATACTCTTGTCAGACGCAAACGCTAGGCATCAGCTTGCAAGATGCGTGACACGAATTTCGTCATCAGCAGAGTGCTCGAGCACTGAAGGCGTATGGCTCAATTTTTCTAACCGCTCATACTCCAAATGTGCATGAGCCTGGAATTATTTGCAACGTGGCAACTCACAATTGAGCCGTTGCTGTCGCAAAGAAGCATTAGAAGATGATGTAAAAAAACAAAACCAGGACACAAAGTTAGAAACAACAACAGTGGATGTACATATCACGAGCGTTCGAGGAGGTCAGGAGATACCAGCATTTGTATAACTCGAGTCTGAAGGATATAGAGACATCTTCATTGGTCTAATCTCCTAAAGAGAAATACTCCAGTATCTTATAGCAGTCATAGCGTGCATGCTCCATCCACCTTTGACTGCGTGCACAGTCAACTGAAGTATACTTTGAAAGGCTAGCGTTTGACTGTACACAGACGCTATGCGTTCATGTCAAAACCAATATATGCTTTTGGGCTCAAAGGTGCCTACACGCTAGAGTTAACGCTGCATCAGAGAAGACTGCAAATCCAGTGGCCTCAATGGGCATGGTAATGCCGCAAGGAGGTTGAGGAAAAATGCACTGTTTAGAAATAAACATGAACAGCAGCTTATATGTGAAATGAGTGCATGGTGTTCTCTTACTCTCAGGCTGATGGAAAGTTTGCTCAGGGTTGCTTGTCGCTAAAAAAGCAATTGGCCTATTTCTTTTGTCCACAGTAGACATTTTTTAGAAAGATGCATTCTCAATGTTTTGTCAGCTGAACGGTGGACACCAAGGTACACAACAGTATAACCTATTGAATGGACTGTACCACTGCCTCATTTTCATTTAAGTCAAATTGAAAATAGCTTCTATCCTGAGTAAGGTCCATGTTGATAGGAATTGTCTGCTTGGATTATTTCTATAGCTAACCCTTCCACCTCGTTGATTTTGGTTTACCAGAATCAAGCATAGATCAAGCAAAGTTGGACAGTGATCCTGACACTAATTAAACTAACATTTAGCAGTATATAAATTCTTTGTTGGCTGCTGGGAGAGTTCTTGCTTAACTGTGGATTGAATTCTGCATTTAAAGGTCTTCACTAGTCTTTCAAGGTATGTGTCTCTGCAAGAAATAAGATGCTGTGCCTTTGCCTAAAAGTCAGAATGAAACTACTCATATCTGTCATCATAACATTGGCTGTAAGAGTAAAACCAAGACAAGACCTGTGCCATTTTGAAGCATGTCTGAAACTCTATTTTTAGCAGTGCATCACAGACCTGATCCTGCATGGCATGGTACTGACATTTTTGATTACAAGGCAAATCAGCAGCTGTTTGGTTATTTGCAGCCTGTGCTTTTGTGTTCTGAAATTCTCTTCTGGCTCCTAAAGAGCAGCTTAACTAGTCCAATGTGGAACTTTTACATGAGGTTGAATTGAATCTCAGTCATATCTGTAGTTCCATGGTTTATTTGTTTACTTTTGGCTGCTTATCTGTCAGCAGCAGATTTCTACTGTGGCCAATGTGTTATGAGTCATTTCTTGAAATCATTAGTAGTACTTGCTAAGGTAAGTTTCATTATTGCTAAAGACCCTACATAGGGTTAGGAATTTGAACCCTTTGACCTTAAAATTAAATTTGTGCATAACTCATCTGCACTATTCTAAGAGACTTTATACATTTTAAAAAAAAAAAACCCCAAAAAACCGCATCGACTTTATTAGAGGGACCCAAGGTATATATATGTAGGGATCAGAATGTTAGAGAATAGGGGGTGTGCTCTTTTTAGTTGGGCCAGTAAGCAGCCATATAGCAACCACAGAACTCCTTAGAAACTTCATAGCAACAACCTGGCAACCACCCTCAACACAGTTGGACTGTTGTAGGACTGTTGTTGCAAGATTAGCATGGGCATGCACCATTCAAGTTTTCTTTAGATGTTGCTTCTTTCTCCACTTTTACACCTCAATTAAATATTTACAGACTTTCTAGCGGATGTTCTCTTGTGCTAGACTGCTCTTGAGCAGATCTGCACCTTGTGTCTGTTATTAATCAATGCTTCTCTCCAGCTCTGGCCAAACTGGTTTGAATGGAGATGTGATGACTTGCTAGTAGGGATGCACTCATACTTGGTTTCAGCGCATCGCTAATTGTAACTTATCATTTACAGTTTCCCCTGTGTCTGCTCAATTTGGGAAAAGAATTTGCAGTGCTGTCTTTCCTGTACTGCACACAAGTGCTCAGAGTCTCCAGTGTGGCTTTTAGACGCACTATACTGAATTAGTCTTAAGTCCCTCTATGACTTTCTTTTCTTCTACAAGTAATTTCCCTTTTTTGGTCCCTTGTCTTGTAGCTTAAAGTCCAGCTCCAAATTCCCTGATGTGGTCACTGCCTCTCACACCTGTCAGGCCTGAACAATTACAGCCATTAAGGGATTTCCATTGTTGGGCTGTGGGAACTGCTGGGTTAGGTTTATAATAAACATGGTGTGTTTTGAGGGCAGAGGGAATGTTTGCTTGCCTTAAGGGGATTGGTTAGGACACATGTTTTCTGGGGGAGAATTAAATGAGACATTGGTCCATATTTGGGTGCCCTGAGAAGTCTCAAGTCTCCAAAATAACTACATTTTACCATTTTACTTCGTCAACCATGATCAACTTGGTTATATTTCAGTTATAATGCACATTTTCCCTTGCATATAGAAGAGATTCTCTCTTGAGGTAATGCACATTATACAGTAGGGCTGCAACTAACGATTATTTTGATAATCTATTAATCTAACGATTATTAGAACGATTATTCGACTATTCACTGATTGCAACGATTAATCATTAGCTCTTAACTGATTATTCAGCTTGTGCCCCGACTTAAAAGGTTGTATTAAATGTGCTTACTAACAATAAAGAGGGCAAAATCATCATTTAAAAATACCTCTAAATGACATTTTTTTTTTTTATTAAGTTTAATTCAGTAAAGAAATTCACTGCCAAAAAATCCTATTGTTATCAAGTGTTTAATCTTGTTTTCCATTTAAAATTGTCTAAAAATCCTTAAAACAAGATACAATTACTTGAGAAGCAACATATAAGATATTTAGACTTACTTTAAGAGAATGTATCTTAAATATAAGTGTATTTTGTATATAAGTGTATTTTTTCACTTGGTTATACTTCTGCGAGTGCAGTAAAGACAAAATATACTTACATGCAAGATCTATTCTCTAAAAGTAAGTCTAAATATATATGTTGCTTCTCAGGTGAATGCATCTTTTAAAGGATTTTTAGATATTTTAAAATATTTGTATTTTTAATATTATATTCAACATTCTCAGATAAAACAAATTTCTTCTGCAGTATAGCTGCTAAAGTAAATGCACATTGTTTTAAAGGAGTTTTAGATATTTATATTGGAAAACAAGCCAAAACAAAAGCAAATCAAAAACGTATTTTGTTGCAGTGTATTATGGGGCAAAGACTACCCTCTGTCACCTTTCTGTTCACTTCAATCCATCTTTAACTCACAAAACAAACTCTCTCTTATTAATAAAGCTGCGTATTGCCAATTTTTTTCACGATAAGAAATGCACAGTGACACATTTTATGATTCAATAAGTCACGAGCCATCACGTTATAATCTAGCCGCAACAAGCGTGCACGTTCCAGGGATGAACGTCCCTGCGACAGTGTGCATCAGCCGGGTGCAGTTTCAATCTCTCCCCCTTAGATCGGGACACTTCACACAACTCATAGAAGAGGCACTGACCGCACAGAGAAATGACTGTTTCGGAGTTTGTAGTTATTTACATGATCTGCCTCCGTATTATTTGAACTCTAATAAAGCTATAATGCGTTAAATATAACTGCATTAAAGATGTAACACCGGGTGTTTCCTTTAAAGATCTCCGGCTCCGCTTATTCCACAACGAGAGTGATTCTGTATTTACTTATTTGGTATTTTTGCATTATATTTCCCTCATACTTAGTGATCTACATCACCTGAAGCTGTTTGGAAAGTTTAGAGTGCATCTGGACTGTGAGCTGTGCATGCGTGAACTGCAGTGCTGCTCTTGTGTGTCATCAGAGTTTAATGTGATCTCATGTTACGTCAAATGAGATCAAATGATTATTTGACGATGACAATTTTTGTTGTTTCGACGTTGTCAATAACGTCAACTAACCTTTTCAGCCCTATTATACAGGGAACATTCTAACTTCATACATTATGAAAATAAAAAAAAAATAAAAAAAACAGTTCAATTGCTACTTACGTATTTAATTGCTGTAATCAACACAACCAAAACTGAAGGTAAAAGGTCAATCTTGAGATTTTTGGAAGCAATATTGGGATCGTTCAAGTGATGATGCCGATTAATCTGAAAATCTATATTTTTAAGTGTTTGTTTAAGGTACTTGACATGAAATTGGAATGGTCACTTACTAGGGTTCTGAAACGAACTGTTATTCAGAACCTGGGGCCAGATTCATGAACATTTTGGGATACATTTTTAAGTATTTAGTAAGAAGGTATCTTGCTCAGAGCTCGAGGATAAAGATTTTTTTTTCTACTGGCCCGGTCAGGCCAGTGGTTCAAATTTATACTCACCCTACCAACATTTTCACAAAAAATGAAAAAACAAAACTGTTTTCACCATCATGCATGGCTTTAAAAAATGTGTCTGATGCGAAATAATTTTTTTTATATATGCTTAGTTTTTAAGACAGTTTCCCCAAAAATTTTATCATATTTATAATTTGCAAGATAGCTGTAAATTACAGCTTTATGCCTTATGTAACCCCATATTAGCACTTTTCAGAAATGAATTCATAAATGCATGATATAACCTCAGCTGTCTTGCCATTAACACATGTTTTTCAGTGGAGCAGAGTATGGGTTTTCAGTCACCAATTTGGTCATGCTGTCAACATTTGGGCCATGTGTAGTGTTTTCAAAACCAGGATCAAAGATTTAGTCACTGAGTTAAAGATTTGATGGTTGGCTTTATGTAATAAACATATGAATACCTGAGTGAGGAGATTTGCTACTAAATCGGTTGATGGAATATACATTAGGTAAATATTAGGCCTAATATATGAATTAGGAATGTGGATATAAACTTAAGTAGACGACCCAAACATACCAGCACTGACTGATGCACAAAGCACAGAAAGAAAATACCTGTACAATCCAGAAATGAGACATACAACAGTTGTGTTGAGGATGATATAAAGTAGACAGTTTTAAATATCTTGGAGCCGAACAGCTTTGATAATAATAATAAGAATATTCATCGTGATTTTGCTTCTTTTCAGATTCCATTAGCATTTCAAATTAATGTTTACATTTTGAAATGTAACTTAGTTAAATTTATACTTTAGTTTTGGATAATGAACAGCTCAGATTTCCGGTCACATGTAGGCCTGTCGCATTTATTAAATAACCGTGTGATTGCGGTCATTTGATCTAATTGCGATTATTTGAGACAACCGCGATTATTGGGCATTCTAATTCCAATCACATTTTAATGCCCAAATAAGGGAATTTTAAGAGAATATAGTGTATAAATGCCATGAATGGCACATTTGTGTGTCATTCAGTTGAACTCCGAGTCAGAGTATAACTGAGCCGCACAGCGGACCAGCTCCTGTCCGGAAGAGCATGTGAAGCGCTCCGATGCACGTACTGTCAGCATAGGCTCACGACAAACTCCTGCGAAAATATAAACGAACATGTATAATCTGTGAAATTGAACGCAAAGCGCTCCGGTTTCACTTAAAACGATCATGTAATGGCAAGTGTTCTCATGTGGGGGTATTAATAATTATCACCAACATGCTAAAATGAAACAATTTGAGTATTTCCAACACTGTGAACATGGAATGTGCAGGGATCATTAAAATGTTGCGTAAGACGTGCAATCCCGCTCTGAAGTTCATGAAGTGGGTTTCTTCCCCTGCAATTTTCAACACCTTACAAATAGATGCTGCAAAGACACTTGGAACAGAGTAGGGCAGTTCTTGGAGAGCACGCTTGATGTTTTCACGTTCTTCTGTGATCACGTGACTGTGCCTCGCCATGTCCAGTATAGTATGTGTGCACTCAACATAATCGCGTTCGCTCATCTCCGAGTGCTCGGTTAGAAGACTATGTTCACTCCGTGTAATATTTGTGCTCTCAGTTGTTGTCTGCATGCACTAACGTTATAGGTGCAGCACTGGCCAGATCGGGCAAGTAACAGTCATAGCAACTGGCCTGAATCATTCTCACAGTGGTCCGGGACCATTGGGCAGTCCTTATTGTCGAGCCCTGTAATTATAAACGTTGACTGTTAAAGAAAAAGGCAAGAACATTAAGTCTTTTCAGGAATTATCAAATTGTTCACTTTTGTTTAAAGTTATAAAATAAGAAGAAAATAGTTGTTAAGAGGAATTTTCATGAATCCTGCCCCTGGATTAGGGTTAAGATGATTTTCATGACGTTCGATTCTAAACGGTTCTTCCTCAAAGGTATTAAGAGTTGTTCCAAAAATGTATCAATGAACCATTGATACAATGGTTCCCAATCGATTCCCAATCCCTATAAATTTCTATTTTAAGTTCATCCCCCAACCGTCCCCTTTGAGAAATATTTAATATCACGCATTGTCCTGTAACCACAATTGTGAAAGGTGTTCTAAAAGACTGCGGGCGAGCTGTTTGGACAGTCCTACCACTAGCTAGACAAGGCCTTGATAAGCGCAAAGAGGCCCATGCATTACTACTGCGCCACTGTTTACAACCCAAATTTGGGCAAGGATTTCAAACAAATAGACGTATGCCCGGAACGTGAGGCTGGTTTGTATATGTCTATGGTATTGTCATAGCAACCAGCAGTAAGACCAGGAGATTTAATGGTAAGCATTCAAGAGGGGAGCACATGGAGAACCAAGGATAGTTGGACAGGACTCAAGGTTGAGTTTAAAGTGAGGTGTTTGAGCCTGGTGATGATAATGTCTTCTGAAAGGGCCCCTCAGAATATAGGATAATTAGGCGGTTAACATGATCGCAATGACCTTAAACTGTCTCTGCCAGCCTCACAGTGGAAGAAATAATTTGTAGGATGTGTGCATTAGGTAAAAATAGTGTCTTTCCGTCAGTATAGGTTTATTTTCATCCATTTCACTTTTTTGAAGGTCAGGCTTGGTTATTGTGGACCCTTGGCAGCCATTGTATATACACATTGCTAAGTGTGCTAAGCGAGTATTTTAAATCTGAAGTATGTAACTTTATCAGTGTTAAAAGAATTGTTATCCCAGCTTAATATGCATAGACATGTAAGAAATTTGTAGGTTTCCACTGAAAAGTTGTTCTTTCAAAGTATTCCTGTTTGTTTGAATGGTCCGACACAGCAATGTTGGCTCAACCAATTGCATAAGTTTGCTGCAGGACAAACACAAGTCTTTGAAAAACTTGTATAGATTGTGAATTGGTTGTTGATTTATCCAAGACTCCATATTAGCTGTGTGGTTGGTCCTATGTGTTGTTCTCAAAAATAACATACATTGTCTTGGCAGTGACGGTGCTGTTCTGTTAAGCTCTTTTTCTATTGGTCAACTGATATGTTTTTTTTTTTTTTTTAATGGCCGATGCCGATATCCATAGAGCAGTGTGGCCGATAGGCCGATACAATACCAATATATCACGCAATTTAATATAGTGAATAACATAAACATAAAATTGCTATAAAAATTAATCAGCTCTTATTTAGCACTATATTTACTCAATTTCACACTAAACTTTAACTTTGTAAAAAAAAAGAATTTAAAACATGATATTGTATTATAAATGGTAGATAGCAGTTTCTTCTGATTTCTGTTTAGTCATCAAATTTTAGTAGTTTATTTGCTCATGAAGAAATTGTTAATATATTGGGAAGAAAATAACAGTATACACAGTAGTCCAGCTACCATGGATGGCATGTCCACTTTAGCAATCGCATTTTCTAAAAAAAAAATACAATAAAATAAAAAAAACAGAATCAAACCAATTGTACATACGGTGCATAATGAATAAGACATTTACTTGGCACGCGTCAAGCGCTTTTAATTTGAAGTTGCACTCACGTGCTCATGCAGATCCAGCTCGAGCAGCAATCTCCTGACAATTTAAACGGCCTGGATCGCCTGCTTGGTTTGTCATGGACTGACTGTCATGATTTGTGAATCAGAGGAACTTTAGATCCTGAAGTTTTTGTTTCTGGCTGATAGAATACACACTTCAGAGGAATATATTAGATGAGTGCTCGATGGGAAGAAAACACTGGATTTTCAAGGGGTTTGTGAATTACATCTGTTTGAACGAGATGTCTGCATATTTGCAAACGGTATATAATAGAAGTTTTATTGATATTTGCCTTTTATCATTAGAAAAGAAAGTTAAAAGTGACAGGGAACTGCTGAGGAGAGGCTTATCGAATACATGCTTTAGAGTTAAATGAGTGCTACACAGGATGCTGGATCGGCTCAAGTTTTGTGAGGTTTGTTTATTAGAACCGTTTAAACGAGATATGCGCATATTTGCAGACAGTATATGATATTAGTTTTATAGATATTTTCCTTTTTATCATTAGACAAGACAGTTAAAAGTTACAGGGAACTGTTGAGGAGAGAATGAAACAGATGAGCACTTTATGACCTCAAACGCGTCTGCCATGGCTCTGATATGCAGACCGCTTAAATGACACCGTGTTACACACCGGTCTATTATTGTAGTAAAATGATGGCACGTAACAACAAAAGGAACCGTGACTGGTCGTTTACATGTCTCAGTCGCTTGGCATGCAAGCAGGTGATTTTAGGCACCCTCAAGAAACAAATCGGCCAAACGTGAAAATGTGTCGGCCGATAATTTAAAAAGTTAGAATATCAGCTGATTTATCTGCCTTGGCAATATATCGGTCGACCACTACTCTTTTGTCTCATCCAGTGGTGACTTGCTTTAATGCTTTAATTACAGCTCTACAAATATCCGTAATAGGATTTTGGATAACCTGATGATAGAATGTTTCTTTGTTTGGATGAATGGGTTCCCACTGAAGATTAATGTTTGGGCCTGATGTGCACTTTTGTAGGGTTTATGAAGCTGTGTTTTTGCTAAGGCTCTTAATCTAAACCTTAGGTAACGAAAATGCTATATGCTGCCTGCTTTTCCATGCTCTCCCACTCTTATAATTGATTAAGAAAGAATACAAGTTGGATATCTTTCTCGGGCTGCATGGACCAGCATCACTGTGTAATGAGTCGCATGTACGCTACCTGCCAGGCCACGTGTCTGACAGATCAGATGTGTTTTACCATGATAATGTCCCCTTTAAGCTGGTTATAATCCTTAACAGAGCTCCTGTAAAAACGGTTTTCCACAATACAACGGTTTGCTGTTTGCCATTCGATATGCCACAGTTATGTCCTTGCTTTTGGTAAATCCCATATCCTTCGAAAACAGAATTTGGGTGAACCAGTCACAGGAGCTTTGGTCACAATGCTATGCTGAGGTGCACCGTGTCACTGACTTTTTAGTAGTGGGGTCAGATTGGTTTTGCAGTGGAAGACTATACAAATAGATGGTATGTTAAGATGCTAACCCCTGTCTTGTTTTCAGGCCTGCATAGATGACAATGTGGACATGGTGACCTTCCTGGTGGAGCACGGGGCCTGCATCAACCAGCCTGACAATGAGGGCTGGATTCCCCTTCATGCCGCCGCCTCCTGCGGATACCTCGACATAGCTGAGTAAGTGTCGTTTTGCTCAATTGAAAATGTGACTTTCAGGGTGTTCAGCCAATGTATATGATGAAAAATTTGAGCACTTGGTGGTTTGTCAGGTTTTTTTCTTTAGTGGTTCATCCATTCAGAAGGGCATTCTGCCAGCTATGTGTAACCAAGAACCAAGTGACCCCTGTTCTCACTAGAGGCCGACCGATAAAACGATACGATTTTTGAGACCGATACCAATTTTAGAGGGGGAAAATTCACAGATTGCTGATATGGTGGCCGATATAGTTCATTTTTTAGCTGGAATGAAAACGGACCTTTTCTATGTAAATTGTGCACCGATATGACTATAAAAAGGTACTCGGAAGGCTGCTTTCTTAAACAAATATTTTTATCAAAGAATATTTGACATTATAATTATACATTGTCAACACTGGAAAAAGTACAATATTTCCCTCTGAAATGTGGTGGAGTGGAAGTATAAAGTAATAGAAAATGCCATGGTAATACTCAAGTAAATTACAAGTACTTCTAAATTGTACTAAAGTACAGTTTTCTTGCTTATCAAAACATCATCAGCAATATTTCGCTGTTAATGTATAACAAAACAGTCACAAACAATAACTCATGGTCCACGAGTCGAGAGATAAACAGCGGCAGCGGTGTTACACCGTATTCCGGTGGAAAACCAGACTTTTAAATATTACATTTTGTAAATGCAATTACTGGAATTGTTTGGTTGAAGGGGGTACCAAACTGCGAAGCCTGAACAAAACAGTTTGGTGATTACATGTTTACACACTAGCTTCCTCTCAGCTGACAAGGTATGAAAATAGCTACCTGGTTAGCTAGTTAGCTGTAAGCTCGTTGACATGGAGAGTAAAAAAGATGGACGTTGTTTATTTACTTTCCATCATTGCGTCTCACCAACAAGGTAACAACGCGTAGCATGGAATCAACACTCAACAGACACAATCCTCCACCGCACTTTTGTCTTCTGAGCTGCAAAAGATGCTCTGATGTTTACCTTTCAAGCTGCTATGTTACTGAGTGCACTGACAAAATATAGCTGGCTAACAGCAAACAGATGTGATTAAACAAGAGTGACATGGTTGTCAGGGACAGGGTTAATGTTATATTAGTTATATTGAAAAAGGAAAATGATGGAGTCATTGTTTATTAACTTTCCAGTATGTATTTCACAAACTAGTTAGCAGCTTACCAAGAAGACACCACTTAACTCCGCACTGTCTGCAGAACCACCGTCAGCTCAGCTCTGTAAACAGTGGAGTCGGAGCGTGCTCTGTTGGACAAACTACGTTATGACACCAACTCTAAATCACCCAAGCATTGTTTTCTGCATTATATGTTCTGAAAAAAAAGTTTCATATCTGCGCATATGGGAAAACATATACGCCGATACTGATATATCGGTGAAAGGCTAATATCGGTCGGGCACTAGTTCTCACCCTAGAGATGGATTAGCAGCTATGTAGTTCTTAGCTAGGGTGCATATGATCTGCAACTTAGTTTGAGGAAGTCAAGTTTTCTTGAAGTGTCATTCTTTCTCTAATAAGAATCAATTAGCGTATCCTCTTCTATGAATTGATGATGATGATTTGCCTGTATGAAAGTTTGATGACTTAAAGTCCCTGGTAAACTGCATGTAGTTCATGACATAGGTTTAGTGATGATTGCTTTTGTCATGACCTTTGTTGCTTAGCTGTTGTCAAGTGATTTCGATCACTCTCCTATAGTGTTGATTAAGTGGGTGTTTTAATATGGAATGCCATGCTTGAGCTGTATTGGTGGGTTGAGATCTGCATAGGGAACCCAGCTCTCTAGAGAAAATATCAGCTGATTTTTAAATGGGGCAAATAGTAAAACGGAACAGGCTTGCTTTGTCCTGAATGAAGTGAGTACTCTGACCTGTTTTGTGTCTGTTGATAGGGCAAGTTTTTCCAGAACCTAGAATTAGCAATTGGTTCCGGTTGAAGTATAGGATGAGTAGTGTATGTCTAATGAATTCTTATTTAATAGCTGGGCTTTACAAATTTACAACTATACAAATGAGATAGTAGGGTGAAGCCCACTATCCCAAAGCCATCATATGTCATGGACAGCATAATGTTTTTCTTAAAATTAGCATTTCATTCTCTTTGTATGTAACCACCTAAAATAGCTTATTTTTGAGCCCCAAGGCTTATATGTACAAATTACTTATATTCCAGTTCCACACCTTGTAGGACGGAGATTTTATTTTTTATAATCCTAATGTACAGTGATTGGAACTAGAGGTTATGTTAAACATAGTTTTTTGTTATTTCCAAATTTTTAAATATTAAATGGTAATTCTGAATGTTGTCCATGATTTTGACGAAAAACAAAAACCCCCCAACAAAAACCGGTTTTAGAGGCATGAAATAACTTGCACATTTTCATTTTAGCCACATTTGTGGTATACATTTGCTCAAAAACCTGCATGTTACTAATTAAACTTGACAACATTTAAATGCTCCAAGAGTCTATACAGTGCAAGCAATAAAACACAGATCTCATCCAATGAAAACCATCTTCAGTCTGATCCATTATTAGATACTTTAATACTTGCCAATGACAGCACAGCTGTTAACAACTATTAACAATTGCACAGAAAATTCTGTGGAGACACCGCCACTTTTTTGGTATACAAAGACATTTTGATACAAAGACATACTGTATAGTGCACTGCAAGTCACAGCAATAGTATTAATATGATTCATATTTGGCATCAGAATAAATACAAAGGCAAAAATTGCAGGAATATGGAATACATTATGAAGACAAATTGCATAAGATCAGAGATTTTTTTTTTAAGGGGATGCAAGGCAGTGATGCAGCTATATCATTTTCATGTTAAGAGAACCCATATGAGAAAAAAAAGTTTCAGTTTTTAGGCATTTGATGCAAATTATCTCACTGCTGGTTCAGGATTTCTTCTTCTAGTTCCTTCAGCGTTTAGTGTCGGTGGTCAAAACAGCTTTATGTGCTTTTGCGCCACCTGTTGCACTGGTTTTGGTAACTGCAGCAGCTTCTGACATGTTACCCAAAGCTCATATTTTATTGGTCAGGACATTTCATTGTCTGGTAAAGAAAAAAATAAATAAAAATAAACATTCACCATAAAAAAGCACCGCTTTGTCGGCGTGTAATTCAGCGCAAATGTTCACACCAGTTGAGAATGGCTCATTAGTAATCCATTGTTTCGATTCAAAAAGGTTTGCAGTGCAAAGACCTTAACATGTGGTTTTTATGTAGATGTGAAGTAATTCACATTTCGTAGTGTCTCTGGCTCAAAAATCCCCATAAGCTGGATAAAATGCAATTTCATTTTTTACAGCGTACCAGAATATCACTGGTAATAAACATGTAGGAGCTAAATTACAAAATCAAAATGGTTTATATTGAATTAAATTCTCGATATAGAGCATTTTTCAGATACACTGTGTGTTTGCCAGCATTGAGGTTGAAGTTTGAAGAGTCATTACAGTGGTTAATATCTATTCAACCTGATAAGCATTCAGTTCTTCTTAATAGTCTGTAAATATATGCTAATGCATGTAAGCAGATCAACTTAATGTGTTGAACATTTGCAGTAGACTTGTTCACCAGCAGTCACTGCCGTGTGTCGTCGTGAAGAGATGTGATGCCATGTGCTCTAAAGCTGTAAGTTAGAAGAATTCGTACGGCACATAACTAAAGGTTTGGTGTCTGTCGCTTAAGGGAAGTAGGTCATTTGCAGCCAATGCAATTGCAAGTTTGGATCCCTGCTCAGTAAAAATGACAGTAAAAGTTAGGTAATCAACCCATATCAAGGTTAGCCATTTAAAATGTTGCTACTATTGTGTAGCAGAAGAACAATATCTACACATTCCCTGTAAAGCCCAAAGAATACTTTGGTCACACGTGAACGCTAAGCATCTACTAGACACGTGACGTAAATTGTTCATCAGCAGATTGCTCCAACAGTGAATGCATGCGGGCTGAATTTTCTAACTGCACGTAATCCGTATGCGCAGTATGCACATGCACCTGGAGTTATTTGCACTAATTAGTAGGTCCTCATGGTGGCTTTACTCACAATTGAGCTGTTGCTGTCACGAAGAAGCACTAGATGTTATCGGCATAAAAATCAGAAGACAAAGGTAGAAGCAACAAGATCAGGAGGTGCCTGCATTTGTATAACTCGAGTCTGAAGGAATATAAAGACATCTTTATTGGTCTTAACTCCTGAAGAGAAATAGTCCAGTATCTCATAGCAGTTGTAGCATGCCTTCTACCTGTTTATGCGCGCACCGTCAAATGAAGTAGGCTTTCAAAGGCTAGCATTCGACTGAATGCAGATGCTAAGCGTTCGCATCAAAACCGAAGTATAATAATTTGACTTTATACTCATTGCTCTGTAGGGTTGGGAATCATAAGGTATTTTACTATTCCCGTTCCTTAACGGTTCTAGTAACAATTCCAGTAATTCTATTAGTACCTTTTTTTTTCCTTTTTTTTTTTTTTTTTTTTAAAGAATTATTTGGAAATGAGAAATGCAGTTATTATTGCATTTACTACCCTCTGCTATCTGTTACCAAATAATGAGATCATTTCTGATTTCCTCAAATCAGATATAACCAATCTTGTAAAAGATGTGTTTGCAGACTTTGAGACATAAATACAATCCAATAATAGATCCTAACTATATTTTAAATAAATCTAAACCAGCAGGAAATGTGATGGCATATTTCATTAATTCATTATTTTATAAAATTCCACTTATTACAACAAAACTTGTGTGTCTTTAATTATACATTGTCAAAGGAACAACCAGTCAGTAACTGCACTGCTTGATTTAATAGAGACACAGGTCATCTTTAAATAAACAGTAACAGTTCCAGAGACAGTTTAGACTGTGTTTTGTAGCCTAATGTTGTACTTCAGGCTTGTGAGACTTCAACAGTTCTTATTTAATTTTGAGTTGGACATTCATAACTTGCACATCAGTATAAGATTACTTGTATACCGGACCATAAATGGAAGCGCTGTATGTTTCGCACTGTATATTAAAAAGAACCGGCTCATTAGAATGGTTCTTTCGGGATTGGACTATACTGGTAGTGTGCATGTTTCACAGTATATCAGGAAGGTTTTCCAGCCACATCAGTGGAAAATTGCACGCTGGAGAACCATTAACAGAACCAAAAGTCACGAAGATCATACGATTCCGGTATTTTTTTAAAAGAATGGAACCGGTTTTGAACAAGAACCGGTTATCGGTTCCTAACCCTATTGCTCTGCTGCTAGGCTGTACTGTTTAACCCATCTGATGTCACAGTGGACTTCAACTGCAAGTGCATCAATCTTGTCTCCAAAATAACCTCAGCAAAGCCCTCCCTTAGAGCAACCAGGGACTGTCAAAATCCCTGTAGTTTGGTGAACGACTGGATTCATAGAATATGCACATTTTCTGAGGAGCGGCATTTCAGAATTATATTTCATCAGTCTGATCCCTGTGTTTTTAATTGTTTTTCAAGATGTTCTGCTTTTGGAAGTGTCAACCAGAATGTGTATTTGCAAACCCAGTGAAGGTTTGCAGGTGTTTTTAAGAAGCTTGTTGAGTTTTCTTGAATATGTTAAGGATACATAATGTTGTAAAAGCATGCCTGTGCAGTCTTGTTCCTTGTGCTATGGTTCATGAATTTGACACATAAGCACTGAGGTTAGTAAGGTCACTGTGCTGATCCCCCAAGGTCAAGCTGAAACAGCCTTTCAGACAAGAGACTGCCACTCCTTCATAACTCTAATGCCTGTGTACACAATGACATGCATCCAAGCTGTTAACCAGTAACAAAAGTGGAAGACCACTTCACTAAAGTTGGAATTAAGATGCAAATCACCATTCAAGAGCACCATTCTTCCTGTAAAACTCAGCTCACTTCTGTGATTGTTTGTTAGTTCTGCCTTACCCCTTTCCAAAACCTCAGGTGTGAGGTGGTGCAAGCAACTGTCAGTTCAATTCAGAGTTCTAAGTGATCTTGCTAATTGCACCTGTTGTCTTTGTAAATATCTTGTCATGTCTTTACAGGTATCTTATCAGTCAAGGTGCAAATGTCAGTGTAGTGAACAGTGAGGGAGAAACACCATTGGATATCGCAGAGGAGGAGGCCATGGAGGAGCTTCTGCAAAACGAGATCAACCGGCAAGGTACTGCTACCTCCCTTTGACATGAATTTTCACAGGCAGTTCAAACCTCTGGCAGTTCAGTCTTTACTGACAGTCACACACCTGATTTGGCAAGGGTCACAAGGCTTAGTGTCATGTCCATGTCATGCTGTAGCTGAGATCATTGCTTTCTGACATGTCAGAATCAGAGTTTTAAAAGTAATCGCCTAGTATGTTTTTCATTTGGGTATATGAGCAGATTGGAGTGACAGCAATTTTCCCTAGCCACGCAAAGCATTCTGTAATCAGTCCGTTCCAACTCCACTCTGGGTGTTCAAGTTTCCTGCCCTACACTACCTGGTAGAAGAAATCCTGCTCTGGGTTTGCACCATAATTTTGCGTCTAGTTTCTTCCCCACTGCAGAGTTCTTTAGATGTTTTTATTAATATCATGAAAGCCTAGGCACTAGATATATTAGAGGAAATTGATGCTTTGATGCTCTGTGCTGGAAAAAAATAATCGTATTAATAAATAACAACTCGCTAGAGGTCGACCGATAATGGATTTTACCAATACCGATAACTAAGTTGGGCAGTACCTGCCGATTACCCATTAGTCAACCGATAGTTTTTAAAATTGATACTGAATGAAAAATTAACACAAAGTAAAATAGTGCTGAACTTTATTACAAAAATAAACAGTACTGACTGAACCATGAAAATGTATTGTACTTTTTTAAATGAAATAAATATGAATATATATGAACTAATATTCAAATTTTAAAGTCAGCTGATTTTTAAATTGATGTAGTTTCCTTAGTCCACAACAGGGCACAATAAATACATAAACCATTCAGCACCATTATATTATTGCATAGAACATTCCTATCCTGGCTGTTAAAAAAGAGCTTCATTTTCAACAAATGTGCATAAAATAAATAAATACAAAGTTTTAGTCGGTCTATATTCTCAAATGTTAAGCCAAAAGTAAAATGACAGTTCACATGGTGTTACACTTGCACAGATTCCTACTACTCCAGACTCAAGCTTTATAGTAACAGCAAAATACCACATTGTTTTTATTCAGTACAGTTGTATGTAGAGTAGCAATATTCACAGATAGCAGTGGTATTCGGCTGAACTCGGTGGTGAAGCTTTTCAGACTATGAGCCCAGGCCAGGGGCTTTTCAAACAGACAGAACACAACAGACTGGAACTGAACGCGAGGATCTCGATACACACTTTTCCAAGTTGAACATCTTTCTTGACAAAGCATTTAAAAATCTCATTGCTTAATCTGAGAAACACATATAAGAGAGCAAGACGCAAAGGCCAAAGACCTCCACCAACTCTTAGGGGGTGTTCACACTGAACGCTTTTGCAACCATCTGTTTGTTTTTCTATGCAAACGCGTGCTAGACGAACGTCTTTGTTTCCCTTTGTTTTGGTTTATTCAGCATCTCGTGCAGGAGCGCTGTTTTTTAGATGATGTGTCTAATTAAAAAGAACTTTAAAAGCATCTTGAGACACCTGCTTTCTGTTAAACCGTATTTGTTGCGCTGTGTCTAGCCTTTTTTTAACACAAGAATGTGAACGATCTGAAGTCATCGTGTTACAGTGAGGATACATTTTTTTTTTTAATTGAAATTAGATGTGTTTCTGATTTGTTTATACGTTTCTCTCGGCTGCATGAAGATATTAATTTGCTTTCTCACGTCACTAGCTTTAAGTATGCAACTTAGCTGGCTAACAAATGCATAAACGTGACCAGCTTGATATAAACTAATGCAAACAGATGGTAACATTCGTGACATTTAGGTAGGACTTGCATGTATTTTTGTCACATTGTTCTAACCGCTTGAGGTTAGCTTTAATGTTAGCGTCCTCTCAGCCTTGTCTGCAAACATACTGCTGTTCTCTACTAATACAGCATCTAGTCTGTATTGATATGACAACGTGTACTGTAGTGTGGTGTATACATACCTTTTCGTTGTTTGTTTTAAATCCGCATCTGAAGTGTTCCACTCCATGCAGAGTGTGGTCTCACGTTTCAAAACAAATACCTCAAGGCATAGTTTTTATTTCGCCTCTAGAAGCCGCTCTCATACTGTATAACGACTGCGGACCCTTCCCAGCTGCTACAGCAACAGACGCAACTGGGAAAAACTATCGGTGTGGATTTTTGCCAATAACGATAGTTCCAGAAATCTGTTATCGGTGCAGATTAATCGGCAAAAACGATATATCAGTCGACCTTTACTACTTGCTTGAGGCTTGACCAACACAAAATAGGTGTCTTTTTTTTAAAGCATTAGAAGTTGTACTTTACAATGCATATAGACAATAAATCCAACTCTTAACAGGTGCTTTTTAATTTGCTGACAGATTAGAAGTGTTGCATTTTCATAACTTCTGAAATATGATTATTTACCCTACACAAGTGTCAAACATACATTTAAAAAAAGCATCATACAGATTGTAAAGATCTTAAGTAGAATACATAGAATATTGTTTCGCTCACATACCAAATATGTAGTAAAAGCCCAGAGAAAAAAAAGCACAGTTCATAAGTTGTAGCTAAACCGATTTTTTGTTGTGTTTTCGCTTGTAGCTTTATAAAACATAAACAGAATATAAACAGCAGACGTGACCCAACGTTAAATGCTCCTGAAAAACGAAACCCGTCCAACACGATTTCTGATCAGTGGATACCGTGCATAGATCTTGAATGCTCTTAGAGAAAATAACGCTACCTCGGATATCTTTTTATCATACTGGGGGACTGTCTCTGGTTAAAAACAAAAAACCAATCACAGATGTTGTGGTGTGCATTGATGCAAAACATGGTTACATTTTCGGAGAGGTGCAAGTCAGGCTACGGCCTAGGCTTAAACATTGTAGCTACACATAGCCTACAGTGTAGGTTCGATGCAGAAGTATAAATTGGCCTTAAGTATGATGATATGATTCTTTGAAATTTTGAATTGCCTACTTGTTTGAAAGACTGAAGAGACACATTACCCACCTTTGTGATTTTTGATTAGATTTTGTTTGTAAAATTGTTTTTTTTTTAATTGTTGTCTTTCTGATATTTCCAGTTTCATCTCTTCCATTCTGACTGCTAACAGGCTCATTAAAAAGTTAAATGCAAGTTGGACAATCTACAATTGCAAGTTGGGCTGTTAATGCTCATAATGGAACAATCTTGGACTGATAGACAACATAGACACTCCAACCTTAAAAACACTGCTTCTCACTTCCACTGCGCACCACTCGTGTTGTGCCTAAAGTTTCCCAGCTGCCTTGTCCTATTTGGCTGCAAGTCTCGGCAGTACTCCAAGAGGTGCACTGACTCAGAATTAATATTTGAGCCATGCTCAACCACTAACACAACGCACAACGCCCTTTTTCCAGCGTCCACTCTAACATTCCCATTGGCCTGGCTGGGTACTTGATGTCCAAGGTATATCATGCGTTTACAAAGTCAAAAAGGATTTAAGGGAGACAACAGAGTAACACAGTGTGGCCTACTATAGTGGGGAGCCTTACATAATGGAGAAACATGATCCATTTAACCCGGCGCACATTGTGGTGATCCTAAACTAGATGGAAGGTTTTTTTCTATTTTTGGCCTTTGCCATTCTTGAGATGATGAAATGGAACCCTGCTGCTAGTTATTCTTGAGAGGCCCTGTTCAGATATGTGCAAACAGCCCGGCATACGATTCCTCCATTCACCAGGATGCATCAGCTGCAGATAATAGATACTCTACACTGGCTCAGGCAAGGGTGCGAGGGTGTATAGTGATGGAAGTGTAGCATCCCTGCGCTCTATGGGAATTGACAAACTGGATTTTGCCACACATTTGAGCAAGTTCCAAGACAAATGTTCTAGATGGTTGTTGAAAACCAAGTTAACCTGCAATGTCAGAAAAACCCTATTGGTCAACCAATGCACACAAATGCTGTTGGTCTAGTCTCTTAATCATAGGCCTCCATTAGATGCAGCCTTTGCTGCTACTTTGTGGCCAACTGTAAGCCCACAGTAGCTGCAGAAACCTGAGCCTTGTCTTGGTAGCAAAGTCAAGTCTTGAGAGCAAAGCACAGTTTTTAGAACATGGCACTAATGCACATTTTCTTCCCAGAGAACACACGAGCTTATGAAATGCATATCATGAATTCACTGTAAGGGGCCAAACATGCTTGCGTTATGAAGCCAGATGCAGCACAATTAATGGAACAGAATGCAGGTTGTCAGAGCCCATCTTTTTATCACTTCTTCACTCCTAATGGCTAAGCATGTAGCACAAATTTGTTGATCATTTCTCTGACCTGTTGTTTGTTAGCATGTCATTTCTAAAAGCATGTTATATAACATGCACAATTCAACCCACGCCCATGGGAATCCAGCATGGCCTTGCCATTGACGGCTGTCAGCTTTTCGTCTGTGGGTTGAAGGACACGCTTCAGGCTCTGAGAAGAGGTGGCATTGTGCATGATAGACACAATACCCAGCAGACCTCCAACACATAGGACTACATGCATTGCATGCTGCCTGCTCAGATTTGGGACTTCAGAAGTCAAAAAGCTAGTGAACCTCAATACTTGAACAGCTGAAATGGACAAATCTACTTTATCTGATCATGGAGGCTTCTGCTTTGCTGGACATACTTCAATGTACCAGAGTTGCATTGATGAAGCTTTTCTCCTAATGTATCGTATTGTAAGATATGGCTCTATTCAGAAAGTTCAGAGATGGCATTACGTAACGGCGAGTGTTGTATAACGCCCTCTACTTCTCCTAATGTGATTATCTTTTTTCCCACTCCCTGTCTCCTTTTCTCTTTTGAACGAGACTTTAGTCATGAGGTTAAACTCGTTAAGCACTCGTTTGCCATTGCTCAGCTATTCTGAAATCAAGTGATTATGGTGCCTCTTTCCCTCCCCCTGCCAACCTTTTCCAGCGCTTGTTGTTTGGAAAGTCAGATGTCAGACTCACTAAATCCATCACAGGCGGTGACGTAATCTGTCTGAAATCTGATTTTTAGGGTGGGAGAGGATTAATATACCTAGTATAAAAGAACACTTCTCGAGGATTGACTGAAAGTAAGGTCTTAAGGATAAACTGCCTGCAAGTGTACTCGACATTTTAGTCCTCTTGTGAAGATCAATTCTTCTCTTGATTTTATAGAAGCAACATATTCTCCAGGCACTCAGAGCTCTTTTGTTCTACCTGTTTTTACTTGTTACGCACATCCACGGGCCTGCTTAGTCTTTTAGGCGAGGGAAAAAAGAGCCATTATGCTCATCAGCTGTCTGTTACACAATGCATTCAAACCTATTAAGAAAAGACAAAGCAAAGCTGTTTTTCCTCCCATGGCTGTGTTGAATCAGCAGAGCCACTGGTGACATCGCTACGTGCTCAACATTTTGAAAATTCTGCATCCCAAGAGCGAGTAGAGGCAGTATATCCTCAACCTTTTGTCTTGAATTGCTGAAGAATGCTGGTGCTTCAGTCAGCACAGCCAAATAAAGAGCTAATTGATGCTCGCAAGCAGAGCTGCAAGTCTCACGAATGGCAGCGAACGCATAGTGCTCTTGGAGCATGTTGTGGTGTTGGGACTGAATGTCCACAGCTGAGACTGAGAATCCTTTAAGGCTACGCTCTGTACTGAAAACAAAAGACAGCAAATCGTGAAGATTACCGTCGATGGCAGAAGGTCCATTCTCTGGCATGACAATAAAAAGATCCATATTTAGACAGTCGTTTCTAAATGGTAACCCTTTTTCTCTCAAGAAACGTGACATTCATGCACTCTTTATTTGCAGTTGCTCAGCAACCTAAAGACTCGGGCATACTTGATTTTTCCATGTGCCATCCCATCACGGTTGATCGCTCAGCCTTTCAAAGTATACTCTTTTGACTGCGATCCCATTCGGGCAAGTCTGATGCATGCATACTACGATTAATCGCAATAAAATCGAAATCATGATATGACGTAGTGCGATTAACAAAAAGCAAAGGCTGCGATGTGGTTAAATAAATAAATAGTCTGCACGTGCTGCTCACTGCGCTTACTGTATATGCTGTAGTGCTGTTGTCTGTAGTGTTACACAAACTCAGAGCATGCGTGAGGCTAATGTGCAGACCGTGTTACAATTGACAGTTTACTCTGGATTCACTTATTGCACATTTGCTTAATTCCAAATATGCATTGTCGCTAAAAGTTACTATCCAAATATAAAGTAACCTCATAACACCGGGGTTTTGCAGGGAGTGGATAAAAGCATTTCTTGACATTAAAAGTCACCCGTCAACTCGTCCTTAAATGCCAGAATATCCTACCGCCAAATTAAAAGCAACTGCCAAAATAAAGGCCCGCATAGCTGTGCCGCATACAGGTTAAGAAAATATTATGTAAATGTATTACTGTTTTATAATAATAATATAATAATTGTTGTTATTAATATCATAAACATTTATTTCCATAATATTTTATTAATAACTATTATTGGGTTCCAATAAATAATGTTGAAAAGTGGGCTTAGACCCTAATCACAAAGTCGGCAAAAACAGGTACACAGTGAACAGATACAATGGGAAGATGCATCTGTCTGAACACAATTTCCTGAACAGTGTTTCTATTGGTTGTAGAGCGTGCCTGACTTAATTTTGATCTAAAATAATTACTTTTTTTCTTTTTTATTTATTTAAACAATCATATCGTAATGGCAGGTTTTTTTTGTCATAAAAAAAAAATCATATTGCCCTAACTATGACTGCTTTGCGATGCATTTAGTATAGTCAACGGCAGGCGCATAAGCAGTCAACTTTCAGGAAATGTGTCTGATAATATTGGCCTGCACGCAGACAGTCCGTGCGGGGTGTACGCATGACAAAATTTAAATAATGCATGCAAATGCACCATGCGCGATAATCTACTGGAAGGGGGAAAACCGAAGTAAGCTTTGGCCTTAACCCTAGTATCAGCCTCAGTTGCCATGCCCTGGCATTTTTTCTGTTTTCACCTTTCACTGATTCCTGCGCCATTTCTACGGCAGTTTATTATTGGAGTGCTATCTATTTGAGATAAATCCACCCCTGAACAGCACATAAAAACAAAACAAAAACGGTGGTTGGTCACTTTACCTGACAGACATACTGTCTCTTACTTAGAAGCCGGTTGGACAGAATTATCTGTGGAATGGACCACACTTTATGCCACTTTCAAAAGTCTGGCTATATGACACTACCCTGCCCTGGCCCAAACCCTAGTCTAAGTATATGCGAATATCTTGAGTTCCACAAGTTTTGTAAAAAAAAAAAATTTCCATCTAGGTATCACCCATTTAGACCAGAAGGTCTTTAAAATGTTGGATTTCCTTACAGAACTGCGAGTCCACGTTCATGTTTTTGAGTTTTAATTTCTTCCCACGATTGGACATTAGTAAATACACAAGCACTGCTCTGTCAAGGAATTTGGACAGGAATTCCTTCAGATCCACCAGATCTTTGTCCCATGCCCTGTCTTTTCCTGCCCCTGGCTCACTTCCAGCTCTCTTGTCATAGTCATGCCTCCTCTCTTCAGCTAAACTGATCAGAATCTGTCATTTTAATCATGTCCCATTCACTTCCCCCAGCGGCCGCACCTGCCAGCCATTCAGTTGGCCCCTTTATCCATATAAGGGACATGGCATGAGCCTCATGCTTTGTAATCCGAGACGGATGCCTCCTTTTATGCTCATTATGCAAATAAAATAAAATGTCAGGGTGCTGTCGGTTATATATTTCTCATCGATTAACTTCTTGTCGATCTAGATTCTGGAGACCATTGTTAAACAAACTTTCTAATTCTGTGTTAACTATATCAGATGATCTGTTTTTTGCTGCTTTCTTGGACAAGAACAATTTTAAGTGTTTTCTGAAAGCATTGATATGGTTTTGGTTTGTCACTCATCCGTGAATCTAGATCCTACTGTTTTCTCTGTTTAATGGCAATGTTGCTAAGCATTTAGAGGCATGTGGTCGCTCACTCCAAAGTTACGTAGTCTAAAGTTTCTATTGTTTATTCCTGTTCTAGCTTAATTCTGTCATGTCTCTACATGCCTATGTAAATGTCACAGTATATGCACAGAGTAGAGGCACAGTGACCCATTTGGCAGTCTTCCAGTATGGACTGGTTTACTTGTTGTTTTTGGGGAACAATAAAAGATTTCAAGTATGCATAAAATATTTTTTTGAAGTGAGCATAAAGTTCTGGCACCTAACAGGAAGTACACATTCTCAGTGACCCCATCATTTGCTGTCCAGCTATTTTGAGACCTTTCAGAAGCTATTTTTTGCCATGGACTTGCATTATACCTCATTGTGCGGCTTGTAAAAGAGATATGATATTTGTGTCTGCTGTTATTTCTACCACTATTGGTTTCCTTGCAGCCCAATAGGAATGTTTTGTTTTTTTCAATTTAGTGATCATTTGTAATTGTCACTGTTAATTGGAGCTGAACGTTGTGAAATGAGCTGTTCAGAATTTGGAACTTTTTGTGTAATAGAAGACATTCATTGAGAATGGAGAATGGATTAAGAATGGCAGATCAAGTATATGCACTAATCCTAAGGATCTGCCCCTCCCTCTTGTCTTACTCCAGGCATTGATATCGAGGCGGCCAGGAAAGAGGAGGAACGGATCATGCTACGGGATGCGCGACAGTGGCTTAACAGCGGCCAGATCAACGATGTCCGGCACGCCAAGTCTGGGGGTACTGCACTTCACGTCGCTGCAGCCAAAGGATACACTGAGGTTTTAAAGTAAGTTCTTGTTCTTTAAGAGTTAAGGTGACATATTGTCATCCTCTAGGGATTCCATTGCTTTCCACTGGTTGTTCATCTATAACAGTAGTTGTCTTTATTCTTTTGCTAATAAGTGACTTAGTAGCTGGTGAAAACAAATTAAACTTCAACTTTCAATTGCCTTGATCTGTGTTTTTACTCCAGGTCTAGAGGCTTTCACATTTTCCTCGGCCTATCCCATTTCTCTTTAACTTAACTGTTTTTGAAAGCTAAGGGGCCATTCAAACAGAATGCGTTCTTGTGCAAAAAAAAAAAGCTAGATACAGTCCAAGAATATTACAGAACGCAGGTGTCTTGAGACATGTTTTTAGAAGCTCAAGTTATTTTTAACATGATATGACATCTTAAAAATGCCGCACTCCTGCATAGAGGTCAAAGACATCCGTTTAGCACGCTTACCTCGAAAAAAAAACAGCGCAGACTGATGCAAAAATGCCTTCAGTTTGATCGGCCCCTAATGTTCTTGTACACAGGGCGAGACAAAGTGTAACCTGTTTATTTGTGTCCATTAGAGTAGATTATCATGAGCTGTTGAACAAACACAACTCAGGATGGGTGGTAAGAGTTAGCCAGCCTAGTTGTGTCTCTGTTTACAATACCTTTTAAAGTCATCGTTGAAAGACTGGGACAACTGCTCCATAAACCACTACAACACAACAGGATTGTATTGGATGAACTGTAAAACTGAAAACCTATATATTTTTATGTGCGCCTACCAACGCCTACATCTTGAGGTGCTGTTGTTATTCATGGAAAAATGGAAAAGCAATAAACGTATAATTGGGCCCATTGGTGCACACAGTATCCCAGGCCATTGGCAAACGAGGCCCAGCTTAGATTGCGGCACCAAAATCCAAGAAACCCAGATTTGTCTAATCTCGTCATGCTAATTCTTTCGCTCTGACTGTTTGCAGGCTTTTAATCCAAGCAGGGTATGATGTAAATATTAAAGATTATGATGGCTGGAGTCCGTTCCATGCTGCTGCACACTGGGGCAAAGAAGATGCTTGCCGAATACTTGTAGAGAGTCTGTGTGATATGGACATCGTCAATAAAGTGGTATGGTTTATTATTGTTTATGTGACGTGCTGCTGAGTAGGCTTGCAGAGTTATATTTAGTACTATTTAAGAGGTTGAAATACAATTCTGAATGTAACTGGAAGTTGAATTTGAATGCTAACAAGGTTGTATTTTGGTTCTCAGGGTCAGACGGCGTTTGATGTAGCTGATGAAGATATCTTGGGTTATTTAGAAGAGCTTCAAAAGAAACAGAATCTGGTAATCTCTCTTTTAAAATGTTATGTTTAGCATTGGATTGTTTTAACTCAGAAACTGAGGAAAAGCTTTGTTTAAAAGTAATAATTGTATGTTTTGTTTGTTTCAGCTTCTAAGTGAAAAGAAGGATGTTAAGAAGTCTCCTTTGATAGAAACTACTACCACTGGAGACAATAATCAATCTGTGAAACCACTGAAGAGGTAAATTACTACTGCTTACTGGAAGGAAACCATCTTGATGTGATTGATTCACTTAGACCCCATTTACACCTGGTATTGAGATGCGTCTCGGGTGATCCGATCACATGTGGTCAGATGAGACACGTTGCTGTTTATACCTGGTCGCTAAATGTGTCTCATGTGACCACTTGTGTTTGGATTTCAAGGGGAGGGTCTCTCAGCCAGGGCCGCCAATTAGGCATTCACCTTTTGACCGGGCCTGGGGGGGAGGGCCGGCTGGACTGTAGGGGGGGGCCTGCTGAATACGTTTTGTACCAGGTCCAAGAATTTCTAACTGCAGCCGTGCAAACAGTAATCACTATGTCATTGCATTACTGCCTGGTAATAATCCACAAAAAAAAAAGAAAGTAAGGAAAGACGAGGACAACGTGCACAAAACCAGCACTCTGTTTCTCCCAGATGCATTTGAAGTGTAAACTAAGTACAAATGTGAAATTTTTGGAAGAATTATTTGTTGTTTTAGTGGGGAACCTGTAACAAAGGTGCTTTAGATGTTCTTGTTATCTGTATCCGTGCATGTTGATTTCAGACACACTGAGGAAGCTCTGTGAAATTCCCGTGCTTGAGTATGTATAGTATCGTTTTTTTTTTTAAACATTTTCTGATTGGACATTATTTCGTTTTAAAGCTGCTTCTGGTTTTAGCACAGCGGTTGATTGACAGGTGAGGGGTGGTGCTTCACTACTGTCCGAGACCGATCAGGACGGATTTGTGTTTACACCTCAAATGCGATGTGGTCACATGTGTTTTTATCTTTTTTTTTTTTTTTTTTTTAATCCCCTTTTCTCCCAGTTTGGAATGCCCAATTCCCACTACTTAGTAGGTCCTCCTGGTGGCGCTCTTACCTCAATCCGGGTGGCGGAGGACAAGTCTCAGTTGTCTCCGCTTCTGAGACCGCCAATCCGCGCATCTTATCATGTGGCTCGTTGTGCATGACACCGCGGAGACTCAGCATGTGGAGGCTCGTACTATTCTCTGCGATCCACGCACAACTTACCACGTGCCCCATTGAGAGCGAGAACCACTAATCGCGACCACGAGGAGGTTACCCTATGTGACTCTACCCTCCCTAGCAACCGGGCCAATTTGGTTGCTTAGGAGACCTGGCTGGAGTCACTCAGCACGCCCTGGATTCGAACTCGTGACTCCAGGGGTGGTAGTCAGCGTCAATACTCGCACCCAGGCATCTGTCACATGCGTTTTTGACTACCTTCGTATGTGGTTTTTGTTGTGGTGTGTCGTAGAGAAAAATTTGCATTCTTTGATTATTTATTTATAGTGCGACATGTTCACAGGATGCCGATTAATTGTCTTTGTGATGAGTCTTAACCTCTGACAAATTTCTGGCAGTGTCAGAAATTTGGGGTTGCAGAGATTTCGCAGCAGTGCGAATGCTACAATGGACAGATGTGATAAAACCTGGGGCAGGTTTACGATTTCTGAGGTCCCAAGCAACTGACCAACCTGGTGCCCCATTTCAAAACATTTAGCTTAAAAAAATAACATAAAATTGATTTTAAATCATAATTTTAAATTCATCCTATCAGCCGTTGTAGCCAAGAACATTCAAAATGTTTACTGTACTTACCTTCATATATTTTTAAAATATATTTGTATACAATAGTAAAATATTTCGGTCTTATTCACCAGGAGCTTATATTCTGACGCTGCAGTGTACTGTTCAACATATTGCACAAGGCAGTATTTTCTGTAGGCTAAGCATCGTAGGCAACATTCGTAACGGTATTGTAACAGAAAACATATATATTTTTTAACAGCCCCTAACTAATCTGTTCGTGCGTATCTGTGAGTGAGAGCACGTGGGCGAAACAGGCCTGTATATTTTTGCATCAATTACAAACCCGAACTAAAAGTCCTACTTGGAAAAATTGAACCGAACCCGGTGGACCTCTAACGTGAACTGCTCTGAGAGCGCTGACAACAGCGTATTTGCACGTGTACACAGAACAACATGTCACCCCTCGAGCGGTTTTTGTGGAGCTTTCCTGCCGGGGCGGGCCCACGCAATTGCGTGGTTTGCGTGGTGGTTAAAACCCGCTACTGGATAAAACACCCAGTCAATTCTGTCAATTGTTACAATTGGAACCAAATTCTTGGCTACGATCACATCGTACAGTCATCGTACAGCAACTATCGTAAAGGAACGTAAAAATTGTGAAGTGCGCATGTAGCTTAACATTTATACCTTAATGAACTGTTTAGTGAAAATGTAGAAAAAAAAACCTCGCTTTTGAATTGAAAAAAAGACAATATTGCAGTAAGATATTTAGGACTTAAAAAAAGGTTATCAAAGTAAAAAAAAGATAAATGTAAAAAATAAAGATCCTGATCGAAGCATCCCTATTGGATAACGGTTGTTTGTTTTTTTTTCTTTTTTTTTTATAGTAAAGAAACTCTTCTGCTGGAGCCAAAGACTGCCCCACGAATCGAGACTCTGGAGCCAGAGAAGGTGGATGAGGAAGAGGGCGAGGGCGATGGAAAGAAAGATGAGTCCAGTTGCTCTAGTGAGGAAGAGGAGGAGGAGGACTCAGAGTCAGAAAACGAAGCAGGTGCGTACCCTTACGAAATAGCTTCGACACACACGTTTGCTCAATTACGTACGTTTTATTTACTTACCACTCTCTTTTCAGACAAAACCAAGTCTTCTGTTCCGACAAGCAATTCCAACAGCACACCCATGCCTGCTAGTATCACCGTCTTGTCTCCGACTACCCCAACCAACCAGGTGACCACCCCCACCTCACCTACCAAAAAGGTATGCTTTCTTCCCTTGAAAGTGCTGTCCAACATCCCGTCCACCCTGCCTCTGTGTATAGAGTGTCTCCATGTTTCATGTTTCACAGCAAGGGTTCTCCTTGGAAAAATCATTCATTCAAAGATGTTTTTACATTTGCAACATCGTAGAAATATGCTCTATGCAACTGATGCATATGTGATGGTTCTGAGCATGTTTCAGTAAGCGAGAAAATGTTGCACGTGCAACATTTTCAGAATGTATGTAAAGGTGATGTTAATGTTTCAAGGTGAACAGCCTGTTAGCAAGCATTCTAATGTGTAGCAAAATCTTACAATGTAGCAAAAAAAACGGAACGTTACTAGACATAGCATCAGCACAGCAGGTTGATGAAATGCAAAAGTCAATTGGTCTTCTTTTTCAGGAATTTCTAGACAGCAGTAAAAATGTCTTCAACACCTCTTTAACATGCGTTTGCTGCCCTCTGCTGAATAATGGGGGAATTGCTATTGTTATGATTTCATAACATCACATTTTAAGTCACTGTACAAAATTTAACATTTAATCTACCAGTTTAGGTTATGATAGGTTTAGTTTAGTTTTTATTATTATTATCATTAATGTTATAATTTAGGTTAAATCTTCCAATTATTTGAACTTGGCTTTATCCAATGCTATGTGCATTATATGTGTAGACTTATTACAATTTCTCAGATTGATGTCAGTCCTTTTGTTACTGTAGTTTTGGTGTTCCTGTAGCTCAACTGGTAGTGCAAGGCGCGAGCAATGCTGGAGTCAAAGGTTCGATTCCCAGCTAATGCACACACTGCACTCTAAATGCAAGTCGCTTTGAATCAAAACTTCTGCCAAATGTTAGTATATCCAAGTTAAACATCATGTTTATAACACAGTGATTGCTTTCAGTCAGAGAACACATGTAAATCGAACAGCATAATAGAAGACATTATTCTTTAATCTTTGAAAAGGCCAAGACAAGTACTGCATAAAAGTCTGCTTTCATTGCATCTTAAAGGAATGTTCCAGATTCAATAATGTAAGCTCAGACGACAGCATTTGTGGCATAACATTTATTACCACAAAACAGTTTGAAAAAACTGTTTACAGAAAGGGACTTGCAATGGAAGTGAATGGGAACAGTTTAACCACTAGATGTAAACATTAGACATGTTATGATTTTAGTGCAATAAAACCAGATATTAATGTTACAGCGTCTACAAAATTACAGGATTTACTGCCATTATATCATCATGACAACGAAGTTGTAATATTGCATAAAACTTTACACAGATAAGAATACTAAGTGATTTTATTACACTAAAATATTTACATTTATAATGTTTACGTCTTATGGCGGTACTTTTGAAACAGTGTGTATCTTGATGTTAAATGTCTGGCTCCATTTACCTTCACTGTAAGTGCCTTTTTTGTAATCGCAATTTTTCCATTATTTCTTTTTAATAATCGTGGGATAAGTTGAAATGATTTTTTGTTGTAATCAAAATTGTCACAAATGCTGCCGATTGGACTCAACTTGTGCTGAACCCGTAATATGTTCCTTTAAATGCTGTGACTGGGCATTGATTTGTATTTCTATTCTTTCACTTTTTCTCTCCATATCACTCATTGCATCATGAAGTATCTGTTTTCTTTGCTGCTTCCAAATTTATTTAATTCAAGGGTTCTTCCTTTTTCTTTCTCTATTTTTTTTTTCTTCCCACAATTGCTTTCTCTTTTTCTCTCTCTTCTCACTCTACTCAACTTTGCTGTTGTCTTGGATGGCTTTAGTCTGATAACTTTACTGCCCTTGTGCCTGGGGGGGAGCCAGGCTGTCCTGCGTTGTGGCGTCAAGGCTTACGCAAAACTGGCATTTCACTTGTGCCCAAAAAAGCGATGGTGAGGCCTCGGTGTGTTCAGCGTTGTGACCCCCCCCCCCCCATTACCTAATGTACCCCATATGACCTCAAAACTAACCGATCTGAAAACTCCTGCCTAATCCAAGACCTCTTCCTATTACTGGCTCACTGCATGGTGTTGTCGCTGTCAGTTGCGGCTGTGATGATGTGCTGTTTTTCGTTGCTCAAAGCCATCTGTCATAGCTTTATACCTGAATGTTGTGGACCATATATAACAGGGTATCATCAATGTTGTGTGTACAATAAACCGTTTTATACGGGTGGTTACATTTACACACTCTAAACCCTAACAGGTCACCAGAATGCTGTTCTGTATGTTAGCAAAAACTAACGACTTGACTGAAAGTTGGGCATGTCTGGGTTTGTCATTCGTGTGAAATTATTAAATTATTGTTTATTATTGTGCTTTAATATCATAAAACTCTAGGCCTAGTATTATAATTGTAAAATCACTCAAGTTTGCATGTCTAAGGGTGGTGCAATTCCAGAAATCATTCAAAATGGCCCCTGTGTGTCTATGGATGGGCGAAATAAGACATTCAAAATAACTTATTTAAATATAAATATGACTTGGAAAAGTGATTCTAAAACTACAGAAAAAAAACAACAACTTAATATTCAAAGTGAAAGCCAATTAAAAAGTACTGTTTTATTTTATTTTGATATATATATTAGTTGAAGTCAGAAATTTGCATACACCTTAGGCAAATACATTTAAACTCAGTTCCCAATTCCTGACATTTAATTGTAGAAAACATTCCCTGTCTTAGGTCAGTTAGGATCACTACTTTATTTTAAGAATGTGAAATGTCATAATAATAGTACAGAGAATGATTTATTTCAGCTTTTATTTCTTTCATCACATTCCCAGTGGGTCAGAAGTTTACATACACTTTGTTAGTATTTGGTATCATTGCCAAATTGGGTCAAATGTTTTGGGTAGCCTTTCACAAGCTTCTCACAATAAGTTGCTGGAATTTTGGCCCATTCCTCCAGACAGAACTGGTGTAACTGAGACATGTTTGTAGGCCTCCTTGCTTGCGCATGCTTTTTCAGTTCTGCCCACAAATGTTCTATCAGATTGAGGTCAGGGTTTTATGATGGCCACTCCAATACCTTGACTTTGTTGTCCTTAAGCCATTTTGCCACAACTTCGGAGGTATGCTTGGGGTCATTGTCCATTTGGAAGACCCATTTGCGACCGAGCTTTAACTTCCTGGCTGATGTCTTAAGATGTTGCTTCGATATATCCACATAATTTTCCTTCACCGCCACAACATGCTGCTGCCACCACCATACTTCATGGTTGGGATGGTGTTCTTCAGCTTGCAGACCTCACCCTTTTTCCTCCAAACATAACGATGGTCATTATGGCCAAACAGTTCAATGTTTGTTTCATCAGACCAGAGGACATTTCTCCAAAAAGTAAGATCTTTGTCCCCATGTGCACTTGCAAACTGTAGTCTGGCTTTTTTATGCTGGTTTTGGAGCAGTGGCTTCTTCCTTGCTGAGCAGCCTTTCAGGTTATGACGATATAGGACTCGTTTTACTGTGGATATAGATACTTGTCTACCTGTTTCCTCCAGCATCTTCACAAGGTCCTTTGCTATTGCTCTGGGATTGATTTGCACTTTTTGCACCAAACTACGTTCATCTCTAGGAGACAGAATGCATCTCCTTCCTGAGTGGTATGATGGCTGCGTGGTCCCATGGTGTTTATACTTGCGTACTGTTGTTTGTACAGATGAACGTGGTACCTTGAGGCATTTGGAAATTGCTCCCAAGGATGAAACTTTTTTTTTTTTTCTGTGTTCTTGGCTGATTTCTTTTGATTTTCCCATGATATAGAGCAAAGAGGCAAAGAGTTTGAAGGTAGGCCTTAAAATACATCCACAGGTACACCTCCAATTGACGCCAATTAGCCTATTAGAAGCTAATTGCTTAAAGGTTGACATCATTTTCTGGAATTGACGGAATTGAATGGAAGTTGCTAAAAGGCACAGTTAATTTAGTGTATGTAAATTTTTGACGCACTGGAATTATGATATAGTCAATTAAAAGTGAAACAATCTGTCTGTAAACAATTGTTGGAAAAATTATTTGTACATGCACAAAGTAGATGTCCTAAACAACTTGCCAAAACTATTGTTTGCTAATATGAAATTTGTGGAGTGGTTAAATAATTAGTTATAATGACTTCAACCTAAGTGTGTGTAAACTTCTGACTTCAACTATATATATATATATATATATATATATATATATATATATATATATATAGGGATGTACCGATCCGATACCTGGATCGGTATCGGCTCCGATACTGAAGCTTTTAGACAGATCGGGTATCGGTCTGACGAGCCCGATCCAAATCCGATACCGTGTGTTAGTCATGTTCGTTACTGTCAAGCTCTAAAAATGACATAAAAGAACCATAAAAACACCATGAAAGCAGTTCATATGACTCGTACATTTTATTCATAGCCACTTGAAGACGTGCGATTAGCTCTGTGAATCACAAAAGGCTGTGTTTAGTAAGTAAATATATAGTATGTGCAGCGCCAGCGCGTTAGTGAATGGTGCTGCTCTGTTGACACATACAGGACTTCCTGGAGAGTTTAGAATGTCAAAATAAAAGCGTGAGGGTTTAAAAAGTGCACGATTTAAATATATTACTGTTGTATTTAAAATTAAAAGTCAATAATAATAATAAAAATTATTATTATTATTATTATTATTGTCATCATTAGTATTTGTTTACAATTCATACCAATATTTAAGTTGAATGGGTTCCAAAAATAACTTTGTGAATGAAAAGAAGAAAAAAAAAGGCAAAAATAAAACGCTGGTTTCTTTTCTATTGAAGACTGAAGTTACTGTTAATTTTGCTGCTACATTATCCAGTATACTAGTTAAGAATAAAGTGTTTCTTAATAATACATTTATATTGAAATAATGTGTAGTTAGAGGTTTGTGTTTCTTTACATATTAAAAAGCACTCCCAATTAGTTCCACACAATAATGTAAAGATATTCTAAACTGATTATTCAACACTGGTATCGGCTTGGGATCGGGATCGGCCGATACCGAGATTTCTGATATCGGGATCGGAAGAGAAAAAGTGGTATCGGTGCATCCCTAAAATATATATATATATATATATATATATATATATATATATATATATATATATATATATATATATATACGTACACACACACACACACACACACACACACACACTAGGGATTTGAATCGATAAAAATTGCACGATTAAATTATGGTACATGAGAAATTTCATAAATATATTTACTGTATACTGTCTCAACTTGCAAGAAATTGGTTGGTCATTTATTTAATTTAATTATGTACATATTGTACATGTAAAATGTTTTCGCAGATAGAGTTAGACACATATTTACAAGATTTAATTTTGATACAAGTACAGTGACGTAAAAAAGTATTTGCCCCCTTTGTTTTTTTTGTTGGGGTTTTTTTTTGTTTTTTGGTGTATTTTTCATATTAAATTGTTTTAGATATTCAGATGACATATAACATAAAACAAAGGCAACCTGAGTAAACAAAATACAGTTTTCAAAAAAAAAAAGATGATGATAATTTTTTTTTATTGAAGCAAAAAAGTTATCCAACACCTATATCACCCATGTGAAAAACTAACTACCCCCTTAAAATTAATAGCAGGTTGTGCCACCTTTAGCAGCAACAACTACAACAAAATGCTTCCGATAACTAGAGATCAGTCTTCTAAAATGCTGTTGTGGAATTTTGGCCCACTCTTCTTTGCAGAACTGCTTTAGTTCAGCCACATTGGAGGGTTTTCGAGCTGCCAATTTTAAGGTCCTGCCAACAACATCTCAATCGGGTTCAAGTCCGGACTTTGTCTAGGCCACTCCAAAACTTTAATTTTGCTTCATTTGAGCCATTCAGAGGTGGACTTACTCCTATACTTTGGATCATTGTCTAATTGCATAATCTAGTTGCGCTTTAGCTTCAACTCACGGACTGATGACCGGATGTTCTCCTTTAGGATTTTCTGGTAGAGAGCAGAATTCATGTTTCCTTCAATTATAGCAAGTCGCCCTGACCCTGAATCAGCAAAGCATCCCCACACCATCACACTACCACCACCATGATTGACCGTAGGTATGATGTTCTTTTTGTGGAATTCTGTGTTTGATTTATGCCAGATCTAACAGGACCCCTGTCTTCCAAACTTTCGACTCATCAGTCCTCAGAACATTCTCCCAAAAGGTTTGAGGATCATCAAGTTGTGTTTTGGCAAAATTCAGAAGAGCCTTGATGTTCTTCTGTGTTAGCAGTGGTTTTCGCCTCGCCACTCTTCCATGGATGCCATTTTTGGCCAGTGTCTTTCTGATAGTGGAGTCATGAACAGTGACCTTTATTGATGCGAGAGAGGACTGCAGTTCCTTGGATGTTGTTCTTGGCTTTTTTGTGACTTCCTGGATGAGTCGTCTCTGTGCTCCTGGAGGAATTTTGGAAGGTCTGCCACTTTTGGGAATGTTCACTGCTGTGCCAAGTGTTTCCATTTGGAGATAATGGCTCTCACTGTGATTCTTTGGAGTCTCAGAGCCTTTGAAATAGCTTTGTAACCCTTCCCAGACTGATTTATTTCAGTCATCTTTTTCCTCCTCATTTCTGGAATTTCTTTCAACCTTGGCATAGTGTGCTACTGGGTGAGGCCTTTTAGCCAATTTCATGCTGATGTTGAATTTAGTATGAGATATACACAAAAACAGAAGAAATCAGGATGGGGGCAAATACTTATAAAATCAATGGACATGTTGAAATTACAATTTGGGCAACATCTTCTGGTGTTTTCCTGTGGATTTCAATCAATGAAATGGATCAAATGGGCAGATTCAATTCATATCAAACTTTATTGGCAAGAGAAACTTAAGTATACATTGCCAATGCATTTTAAGACACCATACATACAGATATAAAACATATTGAATGCTGAAGTTTAATTTGCTGAAGTTTAAAATCTCTATTACTATTATTTTCTCTGACTGCCATTCAGTCTCTACAAGTATACTTGTCTGCAGCTTGCTGAATATCCTGGTCCTTCTCAGTCTCTGTCGCGTGTACGCTGTGTTTCACTCGGGCAGTTTTGCCTTTTGACAGTGGTTCAGATGAATGTCAGTGAGCGTTTTCGTGTGATACGAAGAGATACAGCAGCTTGCCCGTATCACTCGCATACCTGCTTCACCGCTTGCGGGTGAAGTCTCCATTCTCCGGACTGTAAATCCGCTCCTGTGTTTGCTTTGCCCGGGACATGCGTCACTTGTAACGATTAGTGTGCACTTGTTCACACAATTAGTTTCTGTGTGAGGATGTGCAGTCGAGTCGAGCGTGTACCTCCTGAACATTTATATATGCCAGTTTTAGCCACAGAAATTGGGGAAAAACATGAGTGAAGTTTCTTCCTTTGTACAAAGGGTTAGTGTGCTGGGTTTGTTCCTGGCAGGCAGCAGATACCCTAACCACACCCCCACCCTTATCCTTCCCATATGGAGCCTGTCTGTGTAGCCTTCCAGGAACAACTCGGGACACCTTTTTTCCTATCATGTGAAGTTTCAGGAAGTGAAAAAAAAGCAGAAACGCATACTACATTAATTGCGTACATTTTTTTTTTTTAACGTGAAATAAACAAAAAAAACATTTAATCACAGAAATTAATGTATTAAATTTCCCAACCTTAATATATACATTAGGTTTATTTTTGGGATCAATATGTTCACAAATTCCCTGTTCTCTCACCCACACCGAACAACCCTTGATGTCCACATATTTTATGTGAGCTGCTATGGTCTAGAAAATATTTCCGCTCCACAAGTGTGCTTTAGAAATTCCTGTTATCAAAACATAAAGTTTAGAATAAGGATTGATAGTTACCTCTGCTCACGTTCCCAGATCAAAAATATGAGTTTGTTTGGGTTAGGGTGGTACGGAGCCTTGAGGCACACTCAAAACTTAATCATGTCTTCCATTTTTTTTTTTTCTTTCTTTCTTTTTTTTTATGGGGGGGTGGGGGGCGGCTTTTTCTTCTCCTCAGGTGAGCACATCTGCTGGTAAGGTGTCTCCTAAAGAGGAGGAGAGGAAGGATGAATCTCCTGCATCATGGCGACTGGGCCTTCGGAAAACTGGGAGTTACGGAGCACTGGCGGAAATCAGCACAACTAAAGAGATGCAGAAAGAGAAGGACACCGCTGGCGTGATGCGCTCAGCGTCTTCTCCTCGCCTCTCATCCTCACTGGACAACAAGGACAAAGAAAAGGTCGGTCAGAATTTCAATTGATAGGGATCGCTTGTGCAGTACCCTGTAGGGCTGGGCGATATGACGATGTAATCGGATATCGACGATGTCTTGCAAGATCCCGATGCCGATTGGGAACAGATGATCGGCAATATCGGGAAATGGCAAAACCATGGATTTGGGAAGTCTGCAAATATATTAAACAGTGGCCAGGGTGTGAAACTAGCACCCGCAAAATATGACAAGGCTGAATCCAGTTCACAAGCTCCTTGTCCAAATGTATTTCATGCGCGGGACATTTTGCTTATCTACCCGCAACAGGTGGGTGACCTGTAAGACGTCTCGGAGTGACACATGACAAGAAATGCTGTTAGTCACAAAGACACGCACTTGAAGAAACAAAAGATAAGCGGTCAGTGCTTGTGTCTGATTCGCTGTTTTTTTTTTTAGAGGCATGCAGCACGAGCCTGTCTCGTGGAACAAGTGCATGTAAAGTGTTTTCACTAAAAAAAACTGTTTGCAAGAATAAGGTTGTATTTGAGATTGCCGAAAATGACCTCCGATCATCTCGGGAGGTGCTGTGAGTTTAATGCGCTTTATTTCCTCGCGGTTGGCATGCATTGCGGATTCCGTGATGCAAATGGAGCCATTAGAGATGGTAAATGTTTGGATTTGGGGAGGTAGTTAAATTTTTTTGATCTCTTCGATCAAAAAGTTTTTGAACGCTTTTTCGTTTAGTTTAAAGTGCAATTTTAATTTAGAAATACATTTTTTGTTTGTTTTTTCGTGTTTCAATAAATGAATAATTTTTTTTTTTTTAAAGCAAAATCAATAAAGCAAAACAATTCACCTGGTTCACTGTTTGTTCATAGGTGTGCAGCACGAGCCTGTCATGTGGAACAAGGGCATGTAATGAGTTTTCACACTTTTTCTCTGTTTCATTAATCTGAAAACTGTTTGCAAGAATACTGTCGTCTGTGAGAATGCTGCAAATGATCTCAGATCATCTCAGAAGGTGCTGTGAGTTTAGTTCACTTTATTTCCACATGGGTAACATGCATTGTGAACGCAGCACTGCAGGTTCAGTAATATATATCTTTCTATTGAATAAAGACGGAAGTGATTAAATCAAGACACGTTCACCTTAATACTCAAATTTTAGGTTAATTTTCTTTTCTTTAGGCAGCATTAACTGTATTACCAAAATGCAATACAAACACAAATTCGATAAGAACACATTTGGCAGCATTATTTTGGAAACACAAGGGAATTTATTTGGATTTTTTATTATGATTGTTTATAATATCATTTATAATTGTCTTTAGTTCTTAATCTGTAGGCTATTAGTAATATTCCACCTGTTGTTGTTGACGGATGCTTGTGTGATGGCAAATAGAGCTGTTGGAGATGGTAAATGTTTGGATTTGGGGAGGTGGTTAAAAATGTTTTATCACTTTGTTATTTTATTGCTTTTATCGTTTAGTTTAAAGTGCAATTTGAATTTAGAAATGCCTTTTTTGTTTGGTTTTTTCATGTTTCAATAAATGAATTACATTTTAAAGCAAAATCAATAAAGCAAAAAAATTCACCGACCCTCGGCAGGGGGATTGACGGTGTAATCGAATATCAAGATATTTTTTAAGGCAATTATCGCAAAAATATTTTTTACATATCGCCCAGCCCTAGTATCCTGGTGCACTCAGTGGTTTTTTGTTTTTGTTGTGTTGGCTCAACACAACAACTCTTAGTTCAAACTGTTTTCATTGTCGATGGAATTGTAGAAATAAGCCATATCCAGTCAGCTACGTTTAATTTATTCTGTTAGAGGAAGTGTCCACAAACAAGAGTACATTTTGTGACTGTACATTGTTTTAAACGTATTTTAAAAGGACTTCATATCCTTGTTTAAAATAAAATTGTATTAAAGGAATTGTTCACCCCAGAATTAAAATTATATCATAATTTTACTAACCTTCATGCCATCCCAGATGTGTATGACTCAAAGAAGGTTTTTAGAAGAATATTTCAGCTCTGTATGTCCTTACATTTCATTGAATGGTGACCAGATCTCAGAAGATCCAGAAAGCACATAAAGGCAGAATAAAAGTAATCCATACGACTTCACTGGTTTAATCCATGTCTACAGAAGTGATATGATAGGTGAAGGTGAGAAACAGATTAATATTTAAGTCCTTTTTTACTATAATTTGCCACCTTTGACCTGCCCCGATTCAGTAGGAGGCTGAATGAGAATTAGAATGTGTAGATTTACAGTAAAAAAATACTCAAATATTGATCTGTTTCTTACCCACACCTATCATATTTCTTCTGAAGACATGGATTAAACCACTGGAAGTTGTATGTTTACTTATATGCTGCCTTTATGTCCTTTTTGGATCTTGTGATTTCTGGTCACCATTTACTTGCATTGTATGGACCTACAGAGCTGAAATATTCTTCTAAAAATCTTCATTTGTGTTCAGCAGATGAAAGAAAGTCATACACATCTGGGAAGCATGAAGGTGAGTAAATGATGAGAGAATTTACATTTATGGGTTAACTATCCCTTTAAGGAAAAGATTGGGTGCACTTGTAAAGAAGGAACAGGAAAATATTTTCTTTTAATTTGGCTTAAACCTGCGGTTCATTTTTAATATTTTTTTATAGTGTGTTGAATGTCAAAATCAGTCAATGAATAGCGTCTCTTAGAACTAATTGCATTCCATTCTTGAGTTGCAGTAACCTGTCCAAATTTGCAATTTTTCTGGAGCCACATTGAGTTGTTTGTTTCAATGTATTTACAACAGGAGAAGGAGAAGACACGCTTGGCGTACGTTGCACCCACCATCCCGAGGAGACATGTTAGCACATCAGACATCGACGAGAAAGAGAACAGGTGAGGAAAATACGCATATTCTTTTGTGTGATAAGCACAAGCTCAAGTATAGCATGTTTTTTGTGTGTAGCTTTTGCAGCTGTCTCGCTTTTAGCGTGCATTCGTTTTTGTAGGAAGGTGTGGAGGGGTCAGCAAGAGATGGACACAGTGGGTTTATTTTAAATAATAATCAATTTCACAAAATGTCCAAAAAGGGGGAGTTAAAATGTTCAAGGGGAAAAGTGTTCAAAACAAATGGGAATCTGGCGTCCTTGGGGTAAAACGGGGCTCTGTGAAGGAAGGGGCAGTGTCCATGGGATGGTCCAGGATGTGAGCGGGATCTGTTGGCTGCACACGCTCCCCTCTTAAGCATCTGGGGTGTGAGGGGCGGCGCCAGTGGGAACCTGTCTTCCCAGTGCCCGTGGCATGTGAGGAGGCTCTATTCGCATCAAGTGCGCCTCATCATCCGCTGCCCAAATGAGGTTTATTAAATTGAGCCCCTCCTTTGTCCTGCCCACTCCTGTTGTAAGCCTGGCTGACGGACGGCCCTCAGAGGCGGAGCAGCTATAACGAGAGGGAGGGGCGGGTCATTCGGCCACAGAAGGATACAATTAAATTGGTTAAATGGTTTCCGATATACCAGTTCAAGTATTTAAAACAATTTAGAGCACAAGATGAGTAGTTCCCCGAAAGAAAGATGTTTATTCAGATTCCTACGTTTTAACAACTATCGACAATATTACAAAAGATGAAAGCTTGTTTGGTAGACTAAGAGGCTGTTCACACAGAACACAGTCTTGCGTTCAAAAACATCTTGACGGAATGCAGCGAAATGAAACGCAGGTGCCCAAAACACATTTTTAACACCAATGTCCTAATCAGACGTGACATTATCAAGCGGCATGTGATAAATATATAACGTGATATCTATTCCTTATTATTCCGAGTTTTTTGCAATGAGCGTCGCAATCTATTGGTCATTTGGTTTGTTTTTGTGGTGTTGACCCCTGTGATCTCTCTTTGGTCCAAAATCCAGTTCTTCATAACGGCACGTTAAACATCAATAATAGCAAATTTTCGAACAAATGTATTTTCGGACAAAAGTTGTCACTGGAATCTTATCGCAGTGCTTTTAAAACAGCGCAGGCAGATACAAGAACGTGTCCTGTGTGAACAGCCCCTAGGTAGATTTAGCAATTGTCATACTCTGGAACCGGAGGTACTATTTGTAGCGTGTGGTTCGCAGGGATTCGGCTGCTAGTCTGGTACGTAGCGGCTCCTACACCAGGAGGCGCTGGGAAGAAGATCTGAAGAACAGCGACGGAACAAGCTCGCTAAACAGAACCTCCAGCTATCAGCGCAGGTTAGCTTTTATTTCAGTAGCTATACACGTTTTACTGCAGAACTACTTTGAAAATTGTTAGTGTTTACAGTAGCTTGCTTGTATTGGTTTACGTTTAAGTAACGGATGCTTTAATCGTTATTCTAACCATCTTAACCCCCATAAACATTGGAAATGCCGTAGGGTAGATGCAGTACTTACTAACAGCTAACTTTAGTAGTCTTCTAGAAGTGCACAATGAAACATGCCTCAACATTTTCCTACTTTTGTTTAAATAAATGTTTGAAGATGATAGTTGACTTGGAAGTATGCATGTGCTTGTCTAATAAATGAAAGCTTGCAAATGACGCAAGCGCTTATCTGTCATTGGTTAACGATAAATTTGCATGACTGCACTTGTGCTGTTTGGCTTAGTTTCAGACACTTTGGTACAAAAGTCATTATCTCGCCTTAAAGATTTTTGTTCTTTTTGTTTCTAATCAGCTTTGTCATTAAGCATGATTATGGTTTAGTGAAAAGATTTTCAGTTTTTTTTTTTTTCTGTCAAGTTGTCGTTGGTGTTTCAATATCTTGATGATAGCAAAATATGACTTCATATGAAATCAAGTCCCCTCAAGTGAACTTCTGTGTAACGTTTTGTCTGTGTGTTCATGTTTTAATGTGTGTCTGTGTGTGTCTGTGTGTCCGCTCTCCTCTAACTTGCCTCTCACCCCGCCACGCTCACGCGGCAGTACGTCTCACACGCTAGCGTTAGGCCGCACGTCTAGCTCTCGCGACCTGCCTGCCAAATCGCCCTCTGCCTCCAGCCTGGAGCCTAACAACTCTAAAGCCTGGCAGCAGCCTTCCTCCTACCAGCCATACAGCATTCACCACAGGTACCTGCCTGTCCTCTGCCCACCTAAACACACACTGAATGTCCATCACATGTCTATGTGATCCATATGCATTCCTGCCATTCTCACTGACTGATTTATTCCCTTCGAGCTTCTGGGGGTTTATGTAGTTTTTAATTAAACAAGAACGTATTGAATTTTGGGCTGTGTGATGTGCTGTGTATTTACGATACTTTGGCAATTATTTGGTTGCCTATATTGAATTGATCAACATTGTAAGTAATGCAGTGATATTAAAAAAATCACCCAAATGAATTAAATATTGCTAAATATTAGTCCTTTTTGTGTTAAAGGGATAGTTCACACAAAAATGAAAATTCTTCCATCCCAGATGTGTATGAATTTCTTTCTTCAGCTGAACACAAACAAACATTCTTAGAAGCTCTGCTTCTCTGTTGGTCCATTTAATACAAGTGAATGGTGACCAAAACTTTGAAACACCAAAAAGCACAAAAGCAGCATAAAAGTAATCCATAAAACTCCAGTGGTTTAATCCATGTCTTCTGAAGAGATATGATGGGTGTGGGTAACAAACAGATCAATATTTAAGACATTTTTTACTGTAAATTCTCCTCCCTGCGCAGTAGGTGGCGATATACACGAAGAATGCAAATTGCTAAAAACGAAAGAAGTGAAGGAGGGGATTTATAGAAAAAAAAAAAAAGGACTTAAATATTGATCTGTTTCTCACCATATACATTTTATACTTACACTTTTTTTTATTTGAGCATTAAGGACACGGCTAAGGTCTTCAACCTCCTCTTTCAGGGCTCTTTCCCCCTTTTTTCTTGTTCTTGAAAAAAACGCTCTCTCTCTCTGTCTCGTCCCCTTACTGTTTCATATGTTGTCATAGCGGCTCATATGGAAGGAGGCATGATGACACTTTAAGTTCCACATCCTCCACCACCTCCATAACCGCAACAACGACCTCCACCTCATCCGTTACCTCGCCCACAGGACACCGCAGCCTGCTGTCCAGGTGCACACACGCACGCACGCACACACTCTTAACATCCAGACTATAACGAGTGATTAAGAGTTTGTTAGTGACAAATGTCAATGTCACTCACAGGTATTGGGCGGAGGAGAGTGCAGACAAGGAGAAAGAGAAAGAAAAGGAGTCGGCCACAGTCATCCCTACAATCAACACTGCAGCCACCACCACTACCACCTCCACTACTGGAATTATACTGGGCTCTGATGGACGAGAAAGACGCAGGTACACAAATACACCACAAAATGATGGTACGATGGATGTTGCTTATGTGTGGAAGGAGAATGCACATACTGCTGTTAGTAGGTATCTAAGAGCATTTGTGTGGCCTAAAACTATATCCTAAGGAGGCACTATAAGGTGACGAACAAAAAAAACCCCACTTCTCTTAAACTGAGTTAAATGCAACGCAATGTTGCACCGTGTGGCTCCACCCACAGATAAGTCTCACTGGTCCAAAATCCTGCTCACCATAGCTGTATTCTAAACATAAAATATGCTCTCTTACTCCGCAATAGCATTTTGCATCTTGTGAGGACAGAAAAATCACTGGACAGTCCAAACTTGCATCAACCTGTTTAGGACATTTGGCTTGTAACTTTAAAGGTTCCAGGTTCAAACCCCACAAACTGTGACCCATGAACTATCGCCGTCAGCCCTTGATTAAAACATTTAACCTCAGGTTATTAAGGAGGGATTTTCCATGTAGTAATGTAAGCTGCTTCGAAAAACCAAACAAAAAAGCCAGCTAAATGACACATTAGCAATATCTAAACAAGTGCTGCTTTGAAATGAGCCACCTGCTATGGGTGGATTGCAATTCGTCAAATGTCTCCTTATAAGGCCTTTTCTTTTAAAGTTAGTTTGTTGAAACGGTTCTGGATGATTTGGTGTTTTCATCCCCTTTAATGAAACCGGTTTTAGCCTTTGAGTAACGGCTCCTTCCTGTATTGTCGAAACACCTATTTTATATTTAATTAACTTAATAATGTTAACAATTATTTGTAATAATAAAGAAAATTAAGTTAAAAATACATTTTATTTAGTTAACTTTAATTATATTAACAATTATTTGTAATAATAAAGAACAGTAAGTGGAAAATATTTTTATTTCTTTAACTTAATCATTTTAACAATTATTTGAGTTAATATAGAAAATTAAATGGAAAAATGATTGTATTAAATTAACTTAATCATTTTAATTATTTGTGTTAATAAAGAACAATAAGTGGAAAATAATTTTAATTAACTTAATCATTTTAACAATTATTTGTGTTCATAAAGAACAGTAAGTGGCAAAGGTATTTTAATTAACTTAATTATTTTATGTATTTATTTATAATTAAATTTTTGTGCATATTGCAAGAAATATTCAACGTTTTTTTTTTTACTTATTTAAAAAACATATAGATTTCAAATAATAAGCAAATAAAATTTAAATATGATATCAGCCTTTTATATGTTTTAAACAAATTAATCAGTGAACTCTTGAAAAATAAGTAGTAGAATGGCAAGTCTTTCTAGAACTGTTTCCAAAAACATCAACAAATGCACATGTTGCTTCAGCTGCTGGTCTGACTATAATTTATAATTAATTTTCTTTATTTATCACACATTATACATTTGCACATATACAGTGAAATTCTTCTTTTTCACATATCCCAGCTAGGCTGGGGTCAGAGTGCAGGGTCAGCCATGATACAGCGCCCCTGGAGCAGATAGGGTCAAGGGCCTTGCTCAAGGGCCCAACAGTGGCATCTTGGTGGTGCTGGGGCTTGAACCCCCGACCTTCTGATCAGTAACCCAGAGCCTTAACCGCTGAGCCACCACTGCCCCTTTTACTACATTTTATTGAGAGGGTTTTGTGTGTTTGTGTTGTGTCTGTAGATCGTACCTCACCCCAGTGCGTGACGAAGAGTCCGAGTCTCAGAGGAAAGCCAGATCCAGACAGGCACGGCAGTCCAGGAGGTCCACACAGGCAAGTCTAGAATCTCCTCCAAACACCTCTGCTAGAAGTCTCACATATAACAGAAAATAAAAGTGGAGGTGTAAAGAAATTATTTGTTGGGAGCTTTTATTGCTTTTTGTTTTCAGCAGTGGTACAGTCTGAAGTTCAGAATATGCTTGCTGAAATGTATTACAGCAATGGGGCAGGGATTGATTGAGAAATATCTATTTACTATACAGAGGAAATGTGCCGTTGTCTTTTTCAGGGCGTGACCTTGACTGATCTTCAGGAGGCGGAGAAGACCATCGGTCGCGCTCGTCCTACGCGGCCTCGAGAAGACGAGAAAGAAGAGAAGGAGAAACAGGACAAAGAAAAACAGGAGGAGAAGAAAGAGACAGAGACCAAGGAGGACGACTACAGGTCACGCTACCGTAGCTTTGAGGAGGTGAAACCATGAGATAACCAGCTACCATCAGAAGCATAGGGATGACGGTTTTTATCTCTTTCATATTGCATGTGGCAAATTCTGACCGAACAAATTTCTTCTTGTCCTTCCAGAAGTACCGTAGCACTTCCTCAACCTCCACCACCACGGCCTCCTCCACCCTGCCCTCCTCCTCCATTAGCTCCTCCACTCTCTACAGCACCTCCTCTCTGAACCGCCCCAACAGCCTGACGGGCCTCACCTCCAACTACATCCGCTCCGCACGTGATACTGAGAGAGGTACAGCATGCTAACACGCATACCACAATTAAAAAGGTGGAAGGATGAATCTTACGCAGAAATGTCTAGGTCATATATCACCCCAAAATCAAGAAGCGAATATGAGGAGGCCTGGGTAGCTCAGCGAGTATTGACGCTGACTACCACCCCTGGAGTCGCAAGTTCGAATCCAGGGTGTGCTGAGTGACTCAAGCCAGGTCTCCTAAGCAACCAAATTGGCCCGGTTGCTAGTGAGGGTAGAGTCACATGGGGTAACCTCCTCGTGGTCACTATAATGTGGTTCGCTCTCAGTGGGGTGCGTGGTGAGTTGAGCGTGGATGCCGCGGAGAATAGCGTGAAGCCTCCCCACGTGCTATGTCTCCGCGGTAACACACTCAACAAGCCACGTGATAAGATGCGCAGATTGACGGTCTCAGACGTGGAGGCAACTGAAATTCGTCCTCCGCCACCCGGATTGAGGCGAGTCACTATGCCACCACGAGTACTTATAGCACCTTCCAAATTGGGGAGAAAAAGGGGAGAAAATCGAAAAAAAGAAGCAAATATGAGAAAATAAAACTTATTTTGAGGCCATTAAGATTTTTTGCATTGACATTCAAACTTTTGATTTGTGTCTTTTAGTCCATGTCTGTTATCTTTGAAGTCATATATGTGATAATGTACTCTATAGGTTGACAAAATAGTAGTCAATAAACACTTAAAATGTACAGTCTTTCGGGAAAACTCATGTTGCACTACGTAGATTTTTGTCCAATCAAATGCTCTCTAGAATGTTAATGCCTGATAGTGTCTTTTTCCAGTAATAACAGTATGGTGACTTGTAATCAAATGATGTGGAACAGAAAGGAAAATGAGTGATCTGGGTTTGTGGGGGTACAGGAATTGACATGGCAGGTAAGCTTCAGGCTGCACTGGCATGGTAGCTTTGCCATATTCTTAAAGGAATAGTTCACCCAAAAATGAATTTACTCATCCTCATGCCATCCCAGATGTGTATGACTTTCTTTCTTCTGCTGAACACATACAAAGATTTTTAGAAGAATATTTCAGCTCTGTAGGTCCATACAATGCAAGTGAATGGTGACCAAAATTTGAAGCCCCAAAAAGCACATAAAGGCAGCATAAAAGTAACTCCAGTGGTTAAATCCATATCTTCTGAAGCAGTCCAATCGGTTTTGGGTGAGAACAGATGAAAACTCCTTTTTCACTATAAATCTTGGCATCAGCAGTCTTCTTGACAATCATGATTTCAAGCTCGGTTACACTTCCTAGTGCCATCTAGCGCTCTGTGCATGTGTCAAGCAATAGGAAGTGTAATCGAGCTTGAAATCATGATCGCCATGGAGACTGCTGATGTCAAGATTTATAGTGAAATAGGAGTTACATTTTGGTCTGTTTCTCACTCAAAACTGATTAGATTGCTTCAGAAGACATGGGTTAAACCACTGGAGTCGTATGGATTACTTTTATACAGCCTTTATGTGCTTTTTGGCATTTCAAAGATTTGGTCACCATTCACTTGCATTGTGAGGACCTACAGAGTTTAGATATTCTTCTAAAAAACTTTGTGTTATGCAGAAGAAAGAAAGTCATACACATCTGGTATGGCATGAGGGTGAGTAAATGACGACAATTCCTTTTAAGAATACTGGCCTGAATGCAGCATTTGGTCCCTTCTAAATATGAGGAACTGAGCTTTTTCCTTCCATATAAATCAATGAGGTGTCTCTTGAGAAAATACACTGAAGAACTGCAGCATGCTCTGTTTTCCTAAAGGCTTGTGTGTTTGATTTGAAATACTGCCGGATTTTATTGCTGAATGTTGGAATTAAGTTAGTGTTATCGGTTTGGTATTAATTCAGTTTCTTAGATTTTTTTTTCTTTTTTTTTTTCCTGTTAACTACAGTATGGCCTGGAGCCATATCAGTCCCAGGGATTTCTACCAGCTAGTTCGGGATAAGCGATAGTAGTCAATTGTACTCTGAAAACACCATGTATCTGTTTTCTAAACAGAGTCAGATAGAAAAGAAAAGGATGAGGACAAAGACGGAGAGGACAAGTCTCAGCCTCGCTCCATACGAGACCGCAGACGACCACGAGAGAAAAGACGTTCCACTGGAGTATCATTCTGGAACCAGGATGTAATCATTTTTAATCATTTTTATTTGTACATCCCCAAAAGTGCAGTGTTTGTCAGGTTTAGGACACTTCTGTGTACTGTTTTGTCCCCAAAGTATAGCCAAGTAAAAAGACACCAATTTAAATCATACATTAAAGGGATAGTTCACCCAAAAATAAAAACGTTCTCGTCATTTAGTCACTCTCATGCCATCCCAGATGTGTATGACTTTTTCTTCTGCAGAACACAAATGAAGATTTTTAGAAGAATTTTTCAGCTCTGTAGGTCCATATAACGCAAGTGAATGGTGACCAAAACTTTGAAGCTCCAAAAAGCACATAAAAGCAGCATAAAAGTAATCCATACCACTCCAGTGGTTAAATCTGTATCTTCTGAAGCGATCTAATCACTGGTTTTGGGAAAGAACAGACCAAAATATATCTCCTTTTTCTTTATAAATCTTGACATTAGCAGTCTTCTTGGCGATCATGATTTCAAGCTCGATTACACTTCCTAGCGCCATCTAGCGCTTTGTGCATGCGTCAAGCACTAGGATGTGTAATTGAGGTTGAATTCATGATCACCAAGAAGACTGCTAATGTCAAGATTTTCAGTGAAAAATGAGTTACTTTTTGGTCTTCTCGCTCAAAATCGATTGGATCGCTTCAGAAGACATGGATTAAACCACTGGAGATTACTTTTATGCAGCATTTATGTGCTTTTTGGAGCTTCAAAGTTCTGGTCACCATTCACTTGCATTGTATGGACCAACAGAGCTGAGATATTCTTCTAAAAATCATAATTTGTGTTCTGCAGAAGAAAGAAAGTCATACACATCTGGGATGGCCTGAGGGTGATTCAATGATGAATTTTCATTTTTGGGTGAACAAAATCTTAGTAAATTAAATCTACTCAGCAAAAACAATTTTTTTTTATTTGCATTTGATATACGTTTGCTGACTGGTAATATTGGACATTGTTTACAGTTATTGTTGGAGCACTGTTAGCAAGAACAACTTTGTTAGACTTTGTAATAATGCTAAAAACTGGATCGATAAGATATAGCCAAGTTTGTCATTTGAATCGTGTGTGTTACAGAGTGACGAGAACGATCCGGAGCAGCTGTCCGATTCAGAAGATGGCAGCACTAAAGGAGAGCCACAGGTGAATGTCAACCCACCCACAATTATTTCACCTGCAAACACATGCAAATGACTGCTGCTTAATCAGAACATTGTTCATGGAATAAGTAAATATGCCATCATTTTTCTTTTTAAATCTTGGCAAATTAGAGTTTAGTTTATCTTCAGAGTTATGGTTTGCTGTCTGGAATATTAGTGCTACTGAATTCCTTTTTTAAAAATCAGCAGCTTAGTGTGTTTGGTTTATTTTGAAGGAGTTAGAAGTGCTTTATTTTCCCAGCTCTCTGTCTTTCACCTTGTATAGTCAAAGAACAGTTTGACTTTTTCTTTCAAGTTGGGCAGGACACACAATTCACTCACATTACTGCCTGTCTGCTGAATGCCTGCCCCTCTCACTCCAGCTTCCTGGAATTGTCCCTGCAGCTTTAGTCTTCTTAAAAATTTAAGTCAGAACTGTTCACAGCCTACTTAATGTAATCTATTAACTGTCCTTATTGGTGGTCTATTGTTGGCTACAGAAAGTTCAATTTGACACTGTGTCCGAACCAGACGTGACTCACTAAAGTTATCTCTTCCAAATACTGTAAACTGGGTGAAGTGACAAGAGCCAGGACATTTTGTCAGTTGGTTGGTTTCTATCTCTGCGTTGTTGTTCATAGAAGCTCCGCCCACTGGGAAATCTGATTGGACCAAAAACCTATTGTACTTAACAGAGTACTTAAAGGGATAGTTCAGTCAAAAATGAAAAATCTTTCATCATTTACTCACTCTCATGTCATCTCATGTGTATGACTTTCTTTCTTCAGCAGAACACAATTGAAGATTTTTAGAAGAATATCTCAGCTCTGTAGGTCTATACAATGCAAGTGAATGGTGACTAGAACTCTGAAGCTCCAAAAAGCACATAAAGGCAGCATAAAAGTAATATTTATAATTAAAAAAGAACTTAAATATTGATATGTTTCTCACCCACACCTATCATATCGCATCTGTAGACATGGATGTATGGATGACTTCTATGCTGCCTTTATGCGCTTTTTTAACCTTCAATGTTCTGGTCACTATTTACTTGCATTGTATGGACCTACAGAGCTAAACATCTTCATTTGTGTTCTGCTGAAGAAAGAAAGTCATACACATCTGGGATGGCATGAGGGTGGGGAAATTATGAGAGAATTTTCATTTTTGGGTGAACTATCCCTTTAACATCAAATATGTTCTGATTGTCTGTTATTGTGGAGATTTGCTCTGCAGTTTTCTTTACAGGGTGATACTATGAGTCACAGTGAGGATAAGATAATATCCTGGATATCCTGCCCCAACATTGTCCTGGAACAAGATCACAAGTAATGAGTGGAAGAACTAGGAATGACTCATACAGAAGTTATAGAATTAGACGAGGAAAGTCAGGAAAATTGAGCAGGATCGAGAAAGCAAAAGAGGAGAACAAAGCTTTGTTGTTGAGGGTTGGGTCAGTGGAAGAAGAACAGGAAGTGCCCTTTATCCTTGTTTGTATGCAGAGGAAGAGAAACCAGCTGACAGCTCATGTTATCTTAGTTTAACTATTATAATGCTTTTCCAAATGCAGTTTTCAGCTCAGTTTTCGGCTCTAATGGACACTTTTTTGTTTTTTGTAAGACAGCTGCTTTTTTTGTTAGATAAATAGCACACCTTTCCTCACAGTGAGCTGAGCTGCTTTGAAAAGGAACGGAGGAAGTTCTGACACAAAGCTAAGTGCTGCTTGATGCCTCGGGGCAATCAGCTACAGGAAGTGGGCCGTACTGTCGAACAGCCCAGACCCTGAGCTAGAGCCGTTATCTTAGCACTGAGGCTTCATTGTGGTTATGTTCAGAATTAAATATAGGCGTACGAACTTAGAAGTCTCAAAGAACAAGCAAAGAGGAAAGGAAGAGAACCCTGCGTCCTTTTACTTTTTTGACAAGGTTGAACCTTTGAGACATGATTCTTATTGTTGAGGTGGAAAAATAAAAAGGAGCCCAGATGTCTTTAAACACATCCTTTACTGTACAATGGGAAATGACAGATTGCTGACCTGCACAGACTCTCATTATAAAGCAGAATTAAGCAGGACATCAGAGTTTGGAATGAGAGCATTGCTGTCCATCATGGACTAATTGATAATCTGCATTTTAGACGCTCTGGTAGTCTAGACAGCAGCAAAACTGAGACAGTAAATGCACTGAGCATGTGATTGATTAAGGACAAGTACAGACAGTGTAATTATCTCTCTTTCTCTCTCTCTCTGTCTCTCTCTCTCTCTTTCTTCAAATTCACAGAGTGACAGGCTATCCAGGTATGTTCCCTAAAAATACACTTTTTTTTTTTTTTTTTTTTTTTTTTATACTGTTAAAGAGTTTATACCACACTGTAGGAGTCTTTTAGCTTATTGTTGTAGTGTTATTCCACAAGACATCACTTTAATGTCGGTTAATGTATGGCAAGCCGAATTGACATTTAACATGTGCAGAATATAAATTATAGATGTCAACAATTCAATATAGACTAGTTCAAATTCTCATTTTTGATATCTATAATTGTTTTCACTATTAAAAAAAAGTTAATTCTTTATCAGAAATGACATCATTACTCGCAGAAATACACATTTATTTCAAAAATGGAATTTCAACTAGTAAAAGTCATCTTTGTAATTGCATTTTCACTAGTAGAATTTTTCAGTTCTCTGTAATTCACTCCTATTCAAAACACATTTCAGATATCCATAATTCATTTTTTACTAGTTGAAATTCCAATTTCATATATCAGCAATGCACCAACTAGTAAAAATGACCAATTTTGAAATCAAAAGTTATTTTTTTCCCCAATGTATTTCAGCACGTGGAAATATAGTAATTAATCTATAGAGTAATTAAAGATATCTTAAAAGGCTTTCTCACTTGTTAAAATCACATTGTAGATCTGAAATTAACATTGCCACTAGTGAAAATTGAATTCTTGCTATCAGAAATTAGCATTTTTACAAGTTATTCAATTTTCAATTGTTACTTGTTAAAATGCCCATTCCTGATGTAAATATTGATATAAAAAATTATCATTTTTACTAGTAAGTAGCAAATAGCTGATATATATATATTTCTACTTACTAGTAAAAATTATAATTGTTGTCAGGAATTAACATTTTAATGAGTGAAAATATAAATATGTATAATAATATATCCTGCTCCTGATTAAATGTCCAAAGGGTTAGCAAAAGCTAATGTTAATGTAGTAAACGTTATGTGTAGCAAATAATGATAGAATTATTGAATGCATTGAATCACTCAGAAATGTCACATTACAGAAGTAACATAGGTTTTGAATGTTGTTTCATGTTGACAATGCCTATTTAGACTTTTTTGCTCATTCGCAGATCCATTATAAGTAGGGCTGTCAACCGATTAAAACTTTTAATCAAATTTATTTCATGATATGCAGATTAAATCATCTAATTAAACGCAATTAATCGCATATATCATTATTTGCTGAGAAATACCCCCTGAATAAAAATTAATATAATTATATTTTAATTATTTTAAATATAATATATAATTAATGTAAGTCAAATAATTAAAATTCATTCTATTATAGTGGCAGACGAGTAAAGCATCGATTAGGCAATTCGAAAAGTGGTTTTAGAAGGAAATATATTGTTTATTGAACACATGCCTGTCATTGAATGATTGGCCTACAGTCCACAGAAATCTATTTTGCAGTTGAACTCGTCAATCTGTCCGATGTAGGATGCGCTTACTGCCCCCTGCTGACCGACACTCGTAAAAACATGAAGGTGAACATTCCCTATTATGGTCCGGGGGTATTATTAATTGCGTTTTTAATTCTTTATTTTTTATTTAATTAATCGCACTGAATTAACGCGTTTAATCGGCAGCCCTAGTTATGAGATTTTAGAAGACTATTGGACACTTCAAGTGACCTTCTTTCTTTTTTCCTCAGGTATGACCCAGTGTCTACTAGCACTTCTGACCGCGACGTGTCGTACAGTTTAAGTGGTATTGGGAAGAGCCGTCGGCCGTACTCACGCCTCAACAGAGACGACACCACTGATTATAAAAAGGTACAAACACAGCCCTATATGATTACACCCTGATACAGTAAATAATAGTTACCTTACAGTTCAGTGTTTACTCAACACTTTCTGTCCACTTGCAGCTTTACGAGCAGATCTTAGCTGAAAACGAAAAGCTGAAATCCCAGTTACGTGATACAGAATTGGAGCTGTCTGACCTGAAGCTGCAGCTGGAGAAGGCCACACAGGTGAGACAGAGGGTTCCTTTCCAGAAAAAGCTCTTGGAACAATTCTTCTTTCTGACTTTTGACAGGCTGTGAAGGCCTGTTCACACCAAGTCCACACTTCTGGCATGAAGTGCACAACATAAAAAGGGATAGTTCACCCAAAAATGAAATTCTCTCTTCTGCTGAATTCAAGCGAAGATTTTTAGAAGAATATCTCAGCTCTGTTTGTCCTTACAATGCAAGTGAATGGTCACCAAAACTTTGAAGCTCCAAAAATCACAAATGCAGCATAAAAGTAATCCATAAGACTCCAGTGGTTTAATCCATGTCTAGGTGTGGTTGAGAAACAGATAAATATGCAAGTCCTTTTTTACTATAAGTCTCCACCTTTGATCAGCCCCGACCAGTAGGTGGCGACGTGCACGAAGAATGCGAATCGCCGAAAAACAAAAAAAAGAATGTGAAAGTTTATTTATAGTAAAAAGAAAAAAAGGAATTAAATATTGATGTGTTTCTCACCCAAACCTATCATATCGGTTCTGAACACATGGATTTAACCACTTGAGTCTTATGGATTACTTTTATGCTGCCTTTATATGCTTTTTGGAGCTTCAAAGTTCTGGCCACCATTCAGTTGCATTGTATGGACCTACAGAGCTGAAAAATTCTTCTAAAAATCTTAATTTGTGTTCTGCAGAAGAAAGTAAGTCACATGAGGGTGAGTAAATGATAAGAATTTTCATTTTTGAGTGAACTTTTTCTTTAACACGGAGTAAGATAAACTGTACTATGATGTTCCTTTTGTTTTTATTAATTCAGTTAAAAAAAATAATAACTCGCCAACTATTCTTTTTTTCCCCCCAGATAATGATAAATTCTTCGTCAGGCATGGTGTGAATATTTTTTGCGCAAAAAAATATTTTATTATTAAAATTGTTAACCGTCATTAAAATTGTTTGTGTGTATTTTAATACTTTTGTATTGTTTCGTTGCATCTGACAGGATTCCCACAGTCACTGAAAACCTGGAAATATCAGGGAATTTTAAAATTGTGATTTCTTGGCCTGGAAAATTCAGAGAAATTTCTATTGTGAATGTCCATTACTTTGAGTTTCTAAAAATTGCTTTAAAAGTTAAACTTCTCAGTTAAAAAAAGATTTAAAGCCTACTTTATAACAATTGTTATTTTTAAATCACAGTAATCACAACTGACTGGAAAAGTCATGCAAATTCTATATTTAAAAGGTGTGGGAACCCTGTCAGAACCCTAACAGGCCTTACCGCTGCTATTTGGTAGAGAACTCATCAGTTGTTGTGTTTGTATTACAGAGGCAGGAGCGCTTTGCTGACCGATCGCAGCTGGAGATGGAGAAAAGGGTAAAAGTAATACCATTACATTAATTTTATGACTCATGAAACATTTGTTAATTTTTATAATATATCAAATCATTGATATCAGTCTTTGCCAATGGATGAGCATGTGTTCTCACACTAATTCAGTGATGGGCCATTGTATCCATAAAGGAATGCTTTATGGATCAGGTCAAACATTAGCACATCTCAGCTCAAATGCCAAGATTTTAGCTATGTTTAGATAGGGTTAAAAAAAAACGAGTCTTAAGCATCCCAATGCAAATGTGGAATGACACTGATGCAGGCCTGCATCGGCCAAGTGGTTGGTAACTGTTGCCCACTGGTTTATGTCTAAAGGTTGCAGGCAGGTCTCAGTCCCACCTGAGTGCTATGGGTAACGTCTAACCTGAGTTTAAAGTGTTTACAGCTCTGCTATTGGCTGAATCACATGGCTATCACAGCCCCAGCGTGATGGAACAACTCCATCATCCAATCACAACAACCCTCTTTCACGATTTGTGTTTGAGCCACTAATGCAACACTAATGCAAACTGCGTTGTTTCTCTTTCAAGTATTGTATATGCATGTGTTTGAATCATCTTTGTGTGCAGTCATCTGTTAAAGGAATGTTCTGGGTTCAATACAAGTTAAGCAAATCGACAGCATTTGTGGTATAACATTGATTACCGCTAAAAATAATTTCGCCCCTTGTTTATAAAAAAATTTAAAAAAAAGCTTACAGTTATGGTCACATTAAGGCACTTGCAATGGACATGAATTGGGCCATTCTATAAACATTATAAAACACATTGTTTCAAAACATTACAAGTGTTAACATGATCAGAATGTGATGATAATTTCTTTATAAACTCCACCATTTCAGTACTCCATCCCCATTCTAGTTTTCTCATCATTTATTCATCATCTCATTAACACCGACCAAGTGGATGCGACTAATCTCTCAGATAGCATATCAATTTGACCTACATACAATCATGATTATCATAATTGACTCCGATTTAGTACATGCATGAATAAACATGACTAGGTTTCTAGCTTTTACCTGCAGCACTAAGCAGTTTGTGTTTCTCTTCACTTCACGTTTTGACATCCATTCAGTTGATGCATCACATTCTATGTGTGTATCTTTCTTTGTTTGCAGTGGATCGTGCACTTCTTAATGTGTGTTTTTTCTGGCTATGTGTGTTAACTTGTGTCTCTCTGTGTGTCTGCAGGAAAGAAGAGCTCTAGAAAGGAAGATCTCTGAGATGGAGGAGGAACTGAAGGTAATTTTTGATTGTTAGTGCTTTCAAAAGTGTGTGTGTGTTGTGTGCATACTTCACCTTTTCCTCATAAAAATCAATATATAATTGAGAACAGTTGTCTTGACATTCCAACTTTGCCATGTTTTATTCAAACTTCAAAGGTCTCTCAATATTAGACAAGAATAAAAAAAGTTTCTACTTGTATTTGGTTCATTGTCTGCCTTCTATCATTACTACATCTTTTCCTCTGTAACACTTTATAATAACCACACAGTATAAAGTATTTGTAAAGCATTAATAGGCCACAAATTGTATGGTAGCACTTAATAATAAGGTTCCATTTGTTAACATTAGTTAATGCATTAGATATCATGAATTAACCATTAATTATATATTTTTATAGTATTTATTAATCTTAATGTTCATTTTTTTAAATGTTATTGTTCTTTATTATTTACATTTTAGCACATATAACTTATAATTAAAAAAATAGTATTAGTACATTTTGCAGTTGACATTAACCAATATTAAGTGGTGTACAATTAATGCTCATTGTTAGTTCATGTTAACAAATGTTACCTTATTTTAAAGTGTTACCAGTTGTATGTTACTCTTCTATATTTACTGTAGCAAACCATTTAAATGTTTAATAAGTTTATATATATATATATAAGCAGTTTGATAATGTTTTTTTCATCCTTGCTAAACAACTTACTATGTTGGCCGTTACATAACCATCTCAACCTTTCAGAGTAATTGATCATTAATAAATGTTTAATTATACATATATAAATCTCACTTTAAATTTGGTCAGAAATACTTGGATAGCAGTTGGTCAGTGCTTTATTTCAACCTTTATTAAGCATTAGTATGTGTCTAATTCATTGCATATTTAAATATATAAATAATGTCTATTAATGATGGATTTATGCCTTTTTAATGTTCTCATAAACACTTCTTTTCCACTGGTTTGCATCAAGTGAAATATATTAGTTTGATATGGTTAACAAGTTGTTTACTAAGGATGAAAAAACATTTATTATTATTATTATGTAAATGAATAACATACTATGTGTATATACTCAATATATTAACAATGTAGGAACAGCAATTTTTAAAAACTGTATTAACTATAAACTGATGTTTTACACACTATATACTGTGTAGTTATTATAGTTGTTATCCTTTCCTAGAGTAAAACTGCTGCTCTAACTATAAATAGACCACAATAACCACAAGAAAAGTCTGTCACTCCCTTTCATATTCAGCTTTTAAAGTGCCTGTCATCGTTACGTCTGATTCAAAAACGAGTTTGACAAGTAAACATATGCCGTGTTTTGTGCAAGCTGTTTGAAATCTCTTTTCACTCGATTATCTGAAGATGAGTTGGCTTTTTTTTGCTGTGGGGTGTTACGTACTTGCATAATGTACTTCAGTGTACATGTTTGGTGGATTAAGTGTAGGTGCTACTAAATGAAGATTTGTGCATTTAGCAGAATTCTTTTCATTTTAGCTTGTGATAGTGTGGCCATTTCACGTATTGGAACAAAGTGTTTGTGTGTGTGTGTGTGTGTGTAAGCATTTCAGTGTTCATTATTGTCTCTGATTGATATTGCCCCAGTAATTAATATATATATATTATTTTTTATAATTATTATTATATATATTTTAGGGCTGTCAGTTTAACACTTTAATTAATTGCAATTGATTATATGACAGATAAAATCAATTAGAACAATTAATAATTTATGACTTGTATATTAATTTCGTATCAAGCCTTGATGTTTCTACAGTCAGCGGGGGGCAGTCAGCACCGCCTCAGCTGTATAGGCAGTGCGCCTCGTCAAACCAAGAACAGGCAGCACAAAATTAATAAGGAGCTGTCCAAAGATGACGTGATTTTGCATTCAAAGACTGCTGGACAGGGCACAATGTACTATTTCAAAGTTTCAGCGTATTTTTAACTTGACACAGCCACCTTAAAATGGGTGTTAATGACGTGATGCAACCAAAGTGAGATGCCCCAAGAGTGTTCGTCTAACGCATGTGTACAAAGACAAATATTTCAAATGGCACTGACTGGATGAATCCTGTGAGCGATTGAAGCATTACAATCAATGCTTTTATTGTCTTTCACAATGTAAATTATCCGAATTATTCTATTTATTATATAGTATTTTAAAATTATCAAATTATAATATATTACATACTTTAAGATTGATTTATACTTCTGTGTCGAACCTAGGGCGTAGGTTCCGCATAGTGGCCAACGTGTTGGTTTGCATTTATAGTTCTGCGCTGGTGTGTTCTGTACACAGCCAAAAATGCTAACAATATGTTTCATAAATAAACAAAAGCAATGCAGTTTCTGGATTCAAGGTATTTATTAAATTAATGTAGCATCAGAAATGAGTATGTGAACATGTTGAAATGTAGGTAGCCTACATTATTTGTTGCCTGCTATGCAGGCAGAACAATGAAGATATTTCTGTATGCTTGCTCTTGAGATGCTTAAATAAAATAATGCATAAATATTTTGGCTTACTTTTGACGTTCCGTGCTGAAAAAAGTCATCAGATTAATTAATAACTACTTGCCTGAATAACACAAAAAGGGTGTTGTTTTATACACTTTACAATGGATATGACAATATAACCAACTCTTTTTTATTTTTAATTTGCTGACACATTAGAAGTGTTCAGTTTCCATAACTTATGAAATATGATTCACGCTACACAAACAGTCAAACATACTGCCAGATCATTCAAATTCTCGAGTAGAATACAAAACATATTATTTCACTCACATACCAAATTAATATCAAGTAAAGGCCTGGAGAAAAAATCTTTTAGTGTTTATAAGCTGTAAACGGATATATTTTGTCGTGTTTCGCTTGTAACAGACAGAATTAAAAAAAATAGCAGATGCTCCCGATTGAGACAATTTCTTCAACGGTCACGAGTCCAAATACAGTGTAATATAATGCATAGATATTAAAATGAACTTGGATAAAATGCAATGCTACCTCAGACATCCTTGTTATCATCCTGGCGGGCGGTCTTTGGTTAAAGTGGACCAATCACAGCTGTTGTGGTCTGCGTCGACGCGCAGTTATATTTTTTGAAGAGGTGCACGTCAAGCTACGCCTAGGTTCGACGCAGAAGTATATTTTGTCCTTTAATTGTGGGCCTTTCACAGCAAATATTGCTGTGTCATTAATTGCAATTAATGCGATTAATAGCAACCACGTTTTATTTTTATTTATTTTTTTATTTTTTTATTTTTTTTTGACAGACCAAAAATGTATTTTATATTTTATTTATATTTATTTTATATAAGTTATTGATAGCCCTTTTTTTTTTTTTTTTCTCTATTTATGTTCCCATTTTTTTTTTCTTGGTCGATTTTGTGGTCCCATATGTTATCAATCTTCATTTTATCACTTTGTCTACAATTTGTCATTTACGCTTTTCTACATTCCTCCATTTCTATTTTATTTTATTTACCTCATATTGCTCATATCTCCTTATTTAATTTTTTCCATTCTTTTTTTTCCATTCTTTCTTGCTCTTTCTTTTTTTATCTTGCTCTTTTTCTTTTTTATCTTGCTCTTTTTCTTTCTTTCTCTGCCCTCACTTTATCTGTGTGTTGTCTCTCTCTACTATAGAATCTTCCTCAGGTAAAGCAGGTACAATCTCTGCGTCAGTATAACGAGCGTTTGCAGGCAGAGAACAGGGCGCTGGCCCGCGTGCTCTCCAAACTGTCGCAGGGCTGCAGCCACCTGCCCGCCACAGACCTGTAGACCTGCCCCAGACCTGTAGACCTGCCCCCACCTCCCCTTGCACCCCTCCTCATGCTTCATTCAGCTCTGCCCACGCCCATATAAAGGCAGGTGCCAGCCTATGTCTGAGCTGTTGCTCTGCCTCCATGCTTTTCTTAAAGGGAGGTTTTTGGGGCTTTTTTTTTGTTTTTTTTGTTTGTTTTTTTTACACAGTACAGTTATTGCTAAGAAATGGCTACAAAATACCCTGTGTTTTAATATGTACTTAAAATGACAAGTAATTTTTACTACTGACAATTGTACGAATAACAAGAATATATATTTTTGCAAAATGTAATTAACATAATAATTTTTTAATATATAAAATATTCTTTATATTTACTTTAATTTTAGCAAATTAATTTAATTTGCATTTAAATTTGTATTTTCAAATTTAGCTCATATCTATTGCACAATTTATGCTATTTATAAACTATTTCTTAGCAATAAATTGCACTGTTTATGAGTTTGTTAAAAAAAAAAAAAAAAAAATTCAGCCCCTAGCTTTAAATGTGTTGATGTGAAGTGCAGTTTTTGGATGATCCTGGCATCCTGCATGAGGTGCTTGGCTTTTTCTTTTTTAAAACAAACTACTTCTGTTGTTGCTTTTTTTCCGGTTTCTTTGGAGATGCCCCCTTTTCTTCCCCCAATTCCAGTTGAGAATTTATTTTATTCTGAAGCTGAATTGCCATGTATGTTCTGCCTGAGGCTAATCTGGATTGCATTGCTTCTGGAAATTCATGCCTTTTAATTTTAAGATTGTCACTGGCAACACATAAATTACATTTAGAGCTTCTCTTGCATAATCAGGGGCAATATATACTAGGGCTGAAATGATTAGTCAACATTATCAACAACATCGGCAATAAAAAATCGTCGAAAAAAATTGACGACAAAAATTTCCGTTGTCGAATAGTTGTTTGATCTCATTTAACGTAACATGAGATCAGATATGAAACTAATGATTACGCGCGAGAGCAGAACTGCAGCTCACGCCTGACTGAGGAGAGGAAGAAAACACGGCTCACAGTCTAGACGCACTCCAAACTTGATGTAGATCACAAAGTATCAGGAAATTATACAAAAACACAAAATAAGTAAATACAGAAGCACTCCCGTTGTGAAATAAAGCAGAGCCGGAGCTGCCGTTCCACTGAAGCAAAACTTGCATGTCGAGCGTCTTTAAAGGAAACACCTCACTGTTATATCTTTAATGCATCCTTTACTAAAGTTCAAATAATAAGGAAGCAGGTCATGTAAATAAGTACAAACTCCGAAACGGTAATTTCTCTGTGCGGTCAGCGCCGCTTCTATGAGTCGCGTGTTGTGACCGATCTGAGGGGGAGAGATTGAAACTGCACCCGACTGATGTACACTCTGGCGCAGAGATGCTCATCCCTTGAGCACGCTTAATGCAGCTAAATTGTAACGTGATGGCTCGCCATGAAGTGAATCGTAATACATATGTGTTAATGTATCAATTAACAATATCTTATTGTGAAGAAAATCGGCGATATGCAGTTCTATTAAGAAAAGACAGTTTGTTGTTTTGTGAGTGGATTGAAGATGGATTGAAGTGAACAAAAAGGTGAGAGGTAATCTTCACCCCATTATACACTGCAACAAGTACATTTTTTATTTGTTTTTGTTTTGGCTTGTTTGCCAATATTAGTAAGTACGTTTAGTGGGGGCCTGGGTAGCTCAGCGAGTAAAGACACTGACTTCCTCACCTGGAGTCGCAAGTTCGAATCCAGGGTGTGCTGAGTGACTCCAGTCAGGCCTTCTAAGCAACCAATTGGCCCGGTTGCTAGAGTGGATAGAGTCACATGGGGTAACCGCCTCGTGGTCGCTATAATGTGGTATGCTCTCGGTGGGGCACGTGGTGAGTAGTGCGTGGATGCTGCGGAGAATAGCATGAGCCTCCACATATGCTAGGTCTCCGCGGTAACGTGCTCAGCAAGCCACGTGATAAGATGCGTGGATTGACGGTCTCAGATGCAGAGGCGAGTCACTACGCCACCATGAGGACTTAGAGCGCATTGGGAATTGGGAAGAAAAGGGGAGAAAATCTTCCCCCCCAAAAAGGAAGCCCGTTTAGTACAACCTTTTAAGTCAGGGTACAAGCTGAATAATCGGTTAAGAGCTAATGATTAATCGTTGCAATAATCGACCGAATAGTCAAATAATCTTTCAAATAATCGTTAGATTAGTCGATTATCTAAATAACTGTTAGTTGCAGCCCTAATATATACTGAATAGAAATAAGAACTGGTTTTCTCACAATTGTTTTGGATGTTATCTGTTTGCTTGACAGGCCTGAAACACAGGATACTGCTGCAACATTTCTTTACAAAGTGCACTTTTGGTTCGGTTCCTTTTAAAATCTGTTGTTTTGGACTTATTTTAGCACACTTTTTTATTGACTGTTTTCATTGGATGTTTCCAGTCTATGACTGCATTGCTCACTGACTGTAAACCTCTCTCTGGGGAGGTATGTGTATACTGTTAAATGTAATTGTCAAAGGCAAGTTCAGCTATTATCATAGGAAAGTTGTTTGTTTTGTGTTCCAGGAAAAAATACTAAAGATTCTCACACTGGCACAAATGTTATTTTTTTATTTATTTTTTTTGCAAAGGAATAGTTGACCAAAAAAATTAAGTGTCTTTTAGTCACCCTCTCAAACCTGTATGATTATTTTTCTTCTGTGGGACACAAAAGAAAATATTTTGGGCAGTGTTTATGCTGCTCTTTTCCATGCAATTAAAATGAATGGGGATAGATGTTTTCGAATTCCAAAAGTGACTAAGCACCATGAAAGTAAACTATATAACTTTTGCTATAAATGTCTTCTAAGGCCATATGATAACTTTGTATGAGGAACAGATCGAAATTTCAGCAGCTGTTCAATGAAATGCTTCCCCCTTCACTGTAGCTCTCAAGTCTCATTCGCGCTTCCGTATATTCATATCGCATTATGATTTGTTACGACACGAATCAGTGCCTTTTGTTTTCATTGATGTCAAACCTGCATGATGCGTCTTAAGCGGTAAATGTTATTGTACGTGGACAAATGAGATTGGAGAGCTTCTGCCGTGGAGAAGATTATCAGTGAATAACAATTAAAATTTCTGTCTGTTCCTCATACAAAATAATTGTAAGGCTTTAGAAGACTTTGAATGTAGTGCACAAGTCATGGACTTCTTTTATGGGTTTTTATTTTTAAATTTATTTATTTTTGTCCTTTTTGGAAATTTACAGAATCAGTTACTAGCCACCTTTGTTGTCCAGAAAAAAAGTCAACTTTTACTCATTTTGTGTTCTGCATACGAGTTTGGAGCAACATGTGGTTGAATACATTTTCTTTCTTGGTTAAATTCCTTCACAAAATCTTAGCAGCAGTGCTCCACTTGAACACTGTAACCTAAAGACTGAATTGGGTTGGGTAACAGGTGCCACTCAGAGCAGATCATACAGACAACTCTGGGCCTATCTTGTTTTCTAGCCCTTTTATTCCATCCAGTGGAGGTCACACAAAGGGACTCTGTGTACAGAGATAGAGGATCGCCTGGCCTGAGCACAGTCCTTATCCTTCCCCTCTATCTGAGAACTGCGGTGGAGAGTTGCATGGCTACAGTTTTCGATTGAACTGCAGTGTGCCTGCTAGTTTTGTGCGTGTGTGGGTCTGTGGCCCCTTTTCCACCGAAATGCTTGATGCTTGGCCTGGGGATCTGTGAACCTATTTCAGAAGCGACCCACGTTTCCACTGATAGTCATAGTTCATGATGTCGCAACTGACTATGTAACTGCATAACCTGCCCGCAAATAAACATGCTGCATCAGTCTTGAGAACATTTGAACGTACAAAGTTATTTGCTGCTTCGTCTTACAAGCTGCCTTTAATTGCAACAATCAGAAGTTAAAACGAATAACATTTGTAGCAATCAATTCACACACATAATATTTGTAAATCATTGCAAACAATGTGTGAAGAGTCTTAAGTACAGCACAAAAAACCTAACTACAGACTATTTCACGCACATAATTTATTAAACGAAGCAGAATATGCAATTCTGCTCGTGGATATCCTCTTTACTTGCTGCTACGTGCCTCAAATGAAACATAAACAATGAAAAATCCTTAAAAGATTTGATGTCACTAGCCAGGGAAACAGCCACCCAACCTTCGGTGTCGTTGCCCAATGTCTTGCCCAATGCGCCATCAGAAATGTTGTTACAGCAAAGTGGTTTTGAATTCAAGCAGGAATTATTTAGAGAAATTCTGCTGTAAGTTCAATGTGGAGGCTCACAGGTCAGCAGAAGTACAATGATTTGTGGGATTCGAACACCTAACCTTCGAGGTGGTATTCCAGAGATTTACACTCTGCACCACTAGTTGAAATGTCTTATCAATGGCAAAGAGACATGCCAAGTTTAGAGGCAACAAGAAGGTTGCTGGTTCAATCCCCACAGCCACCACCATTGTGTCCTTGAGCAAGGCACTTAACTCCAGGTTGCTCCGGGAGAATTGTCCCTGTAATAAGTGCACTGTAAGTCGCTTTGGATAAAAGCGTCTGCCAAATGCATAAATGTAAATGTAAAAATAAATAAATACTGTGACAGGCCTAATGGGATGACATTTTGGACTTCTTTAATTATATATTCTGGGTTCACTACAAAGCTAAGCTCAATCATTTGTGGCATATGTTGATTACCACAAAAAATAATTTAGATTCTTCTTTAAAAAAAAAAAAAGCAAAAATTTGGGCACTTTACATTTTTGATAGTTAAATCACAGTCTAGTTACATAAATTGTGATTTTGCACTGTATATTTAATTCCTTTTTACTGTAGCACTTTTACATTCCTTTTCTGTTAAAATTACTGGCATTTTCTTTATAGTGCAGATTAATCCATACATACTTTTCTCCAGATTTATTTAAAGATTATTTAAAAAAATAAAGACACTGCGTTTATCCTCTCTGGGTAGCTCATGTCACTATTACAAATGACCTGGCAACAACGTGTTTTACAATTTTGGGGATTGTTTTGATTAAAATCCTGCTTAAAAGTACTCAAACACACATTACCTCCATAAGCTGTCATTGGAAAATAGCAAACGCATGTCAAGAGTATTGACGGCAAGGCAACAGTTGCATGCCTGGTCAATAGCGCATTTAAGGCGGGGCTTAGCGAATGGTCAGTTGCGCGGAATGATTCCAGATTGTGCATCATCACCCTGTCGGTGGAAATGGGGCTTGCGCTGGATAGGAAGTGCTGATTAAAGTACATGGGGAGGTGGCCATTAAGAAACGTCAATGTCCAGAGCCGGGTTAATGACACAACACTTGTCCTTTGTCCGGTTAATCTAACCCATCTCTCTCTCCTGTTTTCTCTTTCAGACGCTACCAGACTTGAAAGCAGACAACCAGAGACTAAAGGACGAAAACGGAGCGCTGATCCGAGTTATTAGCAAGCTTTCCAAATAGAAAAGGCCCTCCCACATTCTGCGGCAGTAATGGTATTGCACATCTAGATATTAAGACAACAGCGACAAGAAGGCTCCGTCACCACTTCTGTTCCTCAGTCTCTCGCTTTCCCATGCTTCTCTGCTCCATCGATTCCTGCGACTGCGTCCCACACAGAACCACTGAGTTTACAGAACTAAGGAAAAGCGCTAGACGAGGGAATGGCATTGAACCTTTGCGGGCGGGGAAAGCCTCAAAAAAACTATTTAACCAATAAGCCTTAGTTGTACATACGTCACTTGCATCAATTTCTCTTGGCTGTCACGGAACACCTGATTTTATTTGTGCCACACTTTTTTTTTTAGTTGTTGCTCTGCTCTCAAATCTCTCTTCATGTATAGATGTGTTATGCAATGTGCAGCTCTCACCCTCTATTTCCTTCTTCCTGTCCAACTTCTCCGTTGTGCTTGAAGTCCAGCCTCCCAGTCAGAGGCACTGTCTCTCAGCAGAAGACTTCCCAGCATTCAATGTTGGCGCACACGGCTCGTTTACCCTCCTCCCGTGCACGCGCACACACTCTACACACTTTCATCTCGCTCGGCATCTCGATCCGAGCGAGTCGAAGGACCACTGGCTTTATCAAACAGGTGGACCTTGTGGAATCGAAGCTTTCACTTGTATGTGCAATATACGCATTTATTTCTTCAAAAAATGCTTTAAGAATGAGTCCATCACTAGTAAATGTTCACTTCCTGACCACTTCCATGGCTCACCCCGATTTCCTTCCTCTTCCCCTCCTCCTTTTCTCTCGTTTCTTTAAGTTTGTAGTGTAGTCGTTGGTTTATATCTTGTACTCCTCACGTTGTTTTAGCAGGTACTGAGTGAAGTTGTATATACCTGTATGTATTGTTTGAGACGGCACATGGCATGCATTTATGGTTCCCTGTCTGTTACTATTGAAATATACCAACTTCAGAGGACAACAAAGTGTGTTTTAACTATTTTCTTCTTTTATAGTCTAAAAAGTCATTGAATAACAAGAGATCCACCCTCTTGGAAGGGAAGACGCTGCATGTGTTCAGTGCATTCTTTTCAGTTTTAAAAGTGTTCACGGTAATTGTGAGATGATGATAGTAATATAACTGCTTCACTACATTTCACTCATTTTATTCAGTATCTTTGGAAGAGTGCTGTTCCCCAATTTTTTTTTTTTTTTTTTTTTTTTAAAGCTGTAGTATTAGCCAAGGTGTTGTCACTAAAAAGAAAAGCCTAGGTATCGCTAACCCAGTCCTTTTTACAATGTCTACATGCACTGTCGATGCCATGTCAGGAGTCTTGCTGTCCGGTTTAGCGAACTTTTTTGCCACCACGTAAGATGAAGTCCATGCATCGGAAACATGTTTTATGCATTTCAGTGGCCTTTTACTTTAAATACTGTAGTCGGGGGAAAAAATGATGTCGCTGTAGTTGGACTGTCAGCTGTCTCCTCTTTGGTTTAGGTTTTTAATGTTTTTGTTTTCTTTTATTAAATTTCCCATCATCTTGTAAAATAGATGTGTGGCTTCATCCGTGCAAGCTGTGCTGTGACTACCAACCACTGAGAGTTAATTAAAATAAACTTGTACATTGTAAAAATCTCTTTGCCTGTTGTGTCCTGTTTGTTTTTTGAACTTGGTGTATTTAAAAATGAGAAGTCAATAAACCGTTTTTCGGGTTTTCAAGGTGTTACATGTCATAGGAAAAATAAACTTATTCTTTGACCCTAAAGAATACAGAAAATAAATATGCGAACGATAATTCAAAGCCCCTCGCAGACCTGAAAAGTCATAGGTAGGTGCGTATATGTATATATACACAGTACTGTGCACTTGTGCACTAAGTTTTAGGCACTTGAGAAAAACGTTGCATAGTCAGGATTTCTTCAAAAATAATTGATCACTTAATGTCATACAAAGTCCAGTAAACATAAAAAAGCTAAATCAATATTCGGTGTGACCACCTTTGCCTTTAAAACAGCCCCAATTCTCCTAGGTACACCTGGACACAGTTTTTCTTGGTTGTTGGCAGATAGGATGTTCCAAGCTTCTTGGAGAATTCACCACAGTTCTTCAGTCTATTTAGGCTGTCTCAATTGCTTCTGTCTCTTCATGTAATCCCAGACTGACTTGATGTTTAGAGGGGGGCATTGTGGGGGCCATGCATGCCATCTGTTGCAGGGCTCCCTGTTCTTCTATTCTGATCTTTTCTATTTGCAAAAGGAATGTTTGGGAGTATAAAATGTATATTTTCTATTGACACACTAAAGCTGAAGATATCAATAACCATTCTAAGACAAATGTTTTTGTGAAACATCTTATGTGCCTAAGACTTTTGCGCAGTACTGTATATATATATATATATATATGTGTGTGTGTGTGTGTGTGTATGTAATATATATATATATATAATTACATACACACACACACTGATCAGCCACAACATTAAAACCTCCTGCATAATATTGTGTAGGTCCCCCTCATGCAGCCAAAATAGCACCAACCCACATCACAAAATATATATATCACAATATTATGCAGGTGGTTTTAATGTTGTGGCTGATCGGTGTTTATAAACATGCTTCTGTATATACTGTGTATATGCACATACGTACCATTTATACTGTATACATTTATTATTAATATTTGATACATTTCTTATTCCATTATTTGATTTTGATCTATATATTCTGAATCAATGTACACCAATTTCTAGTAACTTAGCTCAAAGAAATAAGACTGTAGTCTAAATTTTTATTTGTTATAAAATGCATGAATTAAAAGCATGTGAAAAACTTAAAGCTGTATTTTTGTAAATATGTATTTAAGAAAAAAGCAAAAAAATCTCTTACAGTAACTTAGCTTGCAAAACACGATCAAGAATGTATTGACATTTTGGTCACATAACTTTCATCAGGCATGCATTAAAATTTGGTAATGTATTTTTTCTTATGCACCTACCTATGACTTTTCAGGTCTGCGAGGGGCTTTGAATTATCGTTTGCATATTTATTTTAATAACATATTTAAGTAATGTTTAATTGATCATGGATCTTAGACTCAAAGCCTTATTTTTTAAATTATTATTATTATTATTAATACATTTCACATTTTTATTTTTGATCTACTGTACATATTTTAAGTGTATATATGAATTATAAACAAAGGCATGTGATAAACGTGTGTGTGTGTGTGTGTGTGTGTGTGTACAGTATCTAATCTATCTATACTATACTCCAGAGGACAGATAAAAGATTTATTTGAAGATAAATTATGCTTTTGTCATCAACAGTAGAATTGTAAAAGAGGAAATATCAAACTACTGAAGACAGGTTGACAGTGGCATCAGTGCCACTAGATGGCGTATGACAGAGTCCACCAGATGCTCTGCTCCAATCAGCTCTCAACCTTGCATGCTTTTGTTAACAGGAAATGCAGGAAAAGTGTTGCCTAATGTTAAAAATGTTGTGTTTATTTTTACTGGTCTTACATAAGTCTTGCATTTCCGTATGTGAGGTCTACTAGTATGTTTTGTGTACCTCTTTGAAGTGCCCAGCCACTCTCATGCAAAAGCATTTATCCACATCTCATCCACATTATACACATCTCAAACTAATGTTTTAGCGTTTTTAAGCCATTTCCAGACTTCTTTTAAGACTACATTAATAAATGTGCTTGGCAAAGAATGTTGCATGTTCTCATTGTGACGTTTAAGCACGAACAGCTCAAATAATGCTTTGGGGATAAGTGGTGGTACGGGCAGTAATTGTACAAAGTCATGCAATAGCACTTGTATTTTTCCATTTCCCTCTTGGAGTCTTTCAGGGGACCCCACATTCCTTCAGTTCTAGCTCAAAGCTCACTAGTCTAATCAGATTCTTGACCAAAACTAATGTGAAAAGATTGTTTCCCAGTACAGAGGGAGGAAAATGTAATTCCAAGATCATTATAGAAACAAAAGGATTCAATTCTTTTGGTGATTTTCACCAGGAGGGCAACTCGGGACACATTGCAGCTGTGCATGCGTCACATCGCATTTTGTACATATCCAAGTGCTCAAGAAAGTAGTATTTGACATCACAAGAAAAGGAAAGTAAGTGTTTTGTTGCTTGATTGAATTTACAAAGGCATGAATGAGAAAAGAAAAAAAAAAAAAAAAACATGAATATGAATATGAAATTCAGCTGGTCTTCAAAATGAGAAATCACCATAATCTAAAATAAGACTACATAATCTGCATGACTCACCCTTTAGTTTGTGCTATGTGTTCCATCTTATCATAAGGAAAGTGTTAGTGCTGTCAGAGGTTATGTTCACAATAGCATACTACCATTTGCCATTACTCTTATTTCTGCAGTATACAGTACTGAATAGTATGAATACTGTGCACAGAATGCATGTTAACCAAAAGACATTTACTATGTATTATTCTGCATTATTTATGAAGCACACTGCACTGAAAATAACCTTCCATTTCCAACTTTATCAATTAATCACAATAAAAACCATGATTTATTTTTATTTTTTTATCATGTTTTCTTGACTCATTTTATAGGACTGTTGGTTGTTAAAACATTTTTACCCAAAAGTGGATTCAAAACTCCAAATAACCCTTTTTATTATAGAATTTAATTTGCTAAGTAATGAGGCACTGACAATGAGAAGCACCCTACTGCTTCAAATGTTTAAACTGTTTTACATATTATTCTTTAAAAAAAAAATAGTAATCTAGTAAACCAGTTTTTCATTTGGGATCTGGCCAAAAGATTTGCCTTTTAACAAGGTAATACCATAATTAGATGCAAGAATGAAGAAGAAAAAAAAAAGAAAAAATCAGTATGCAAATATTGCAATTACATCATTTCCAGTGTTGGGTAAGTTACTCAAAAAGTAATCCATTAAAATGACTAACTACTGCTCCAAAAAAAAAAAAAAAAAAAAAAAAAAAAAAAACTGTAATCAAATTACTTTACTGAATATGTAATATAAACGTGTTAAAATGACTAATTACTTGTAAGTTCATTTCTATACACTTTTCACAGAGAATATGAACATATTAAATGAATAATATATATTTTTAAATGTGTTACATATTTTGGAAATACTGTACAGATACTTAAAGGAATAGTTCACCCAAAATGAAAATTCTCATCATTTATTCACCCTCATGCCATCCCAGATGTGTATGACTTTCTTTCTTCTGCAGAACACAAATGAAGATTTTTAGAAGAATATTTCAGCTCTGTAGGTCAGTACAATGCAAGTGAATGGTGACCAAAATGTTTAATCTTCAAAAATCACATAAAGGCTGAATTAAAGTAATCCATAAAACTCCAGTGGTTTAATCTATATCTTCTGAAGTGCTATGAAAGGTGTGGGTGAGAAACAGATCAATATTTAAGTCCTTTTTTTCTATAGATCTCCTCCACCTCCATGATCAGAATCGACTAGGAGGTGGCAATATGCACGAAGAATGCAAATCACCAAAAAAACAAAAGAAGAATGTGAAAGTAAAAGTGAAAGTGGAGATTTATGGTAACAAAAAAAAAAAAAAAAGTTCCTCATCCACACCTATCCTATAGCTTCTGAAGATATGGATTACTTTTATGCTGATTTATGTGATTTTTGAAGTTTCAAAGTTCTGGCCACCACTCAGATTTAAAAATATTAATGTGTTCTGCAGAAGAAAGAAAGTCATACACATCTGGGATGGCATGAGGGTGTTTAAATAATGAGAGAATTTTTATTTTAGGGTGAACTATTCCTTTAAATGTAATTACCATGATTGAAAATTAGTAACTGTAATCTCATTACAATAATTTAAAATGTACACTACTTTTTTGATTGACTAAAAAGGTAATTATCTTACAGTAACTAATTACTTTGTAATTGGATTACACTGATCATATCGATTGGATTTTGAATTTTATAAATATAAGTCAAAGGGACTTTTCACACTTTAATCTTACATTAGTTCTTTCCATATTGATTGCAGAAAATGGTGGGAAACAGACTTTTGTTCAGCTCAAATTGGGCTGTGCTTACCGAAATTAAAACCACTGCCCCCAGTGGCCAAAGCACTAAGTGTTGTTGGCCATATGGGGATGTATAAGCTCCATTTTCCAAGTGAAAATGCCATGGAGGGGCCTATACATTTTTGAGTGAATAGCTAAAATTGCACAGGGCTTTTGTGATTTATCTTGACAAACTCCTTTTGCCTTTTAGTTGACTTCAGTGTCATGGAATGTGGATTTTCTGGCAGTACATCGTTGTTCATTCACTCAAATCAACATTCCCCAGTTGAGTTGTACCTGTGTATTTACCTGTAAGGAGGCCAGAATTGGAAAGTTCAGGTGTAGAATTTATTGCCCAGCTGACCACATTCTTGCAGGCTCCTTTAATTTCTACTCATCTGGCTAGGCTTAAATCTCAATAACAATTGAAAGGACATCAGACACCTCTAGAAAACCTCAATTGCAAGTTTATCTGATTGTGACATCAAATATAAAACTAGCATGTGAAGATTAGGCCTACTAAGAATACGCATCACCATGCACTTTAAACCTGATTGGATAATTTGTGTATTGTTTGGGGAGCTACCTTGAAACTGTAGCTTCCTAAGCTACTCATAACTAAGCAGTCAAGCTACTCTTTAAAAAGTAGTGAGCTACACTACAAGTCAGTGAATCATTTATTTGAACTAGTTCATTTACCAAACCGCTCGAAAGAATCGATTAGCTAAAATGAATCGGAGTTCCCAACACTAAATTGTGATGGAATTGTTTGAAAATACTTTGATAATTTACTCACCCTCATGCCATCCCAGATGTGTATGAATTTATTTTTTCTGCTGAACACAAAGATTTTTAGAATATTTCAGCTCAGTAGAACTGTACAATGCAAGTGAATGGTGACCAGAACTTTGAAGGTCCAAAAAGCATAAAAAGGCAGTATAAAAGTAACCGAAATGACTCAAGTGGTTAAATCAATGTCTTCGTGCGTGAGACACAGATCAATATTTAAGTCTATCTTTTTTTACTATAAATCCCCACTTTCACTTTCACATTCTTCTTCTTTTGTTTTGGCAATTCACATTCTTTGTGCATATCGCCACCTACTGGGTAGGGAAGAGAATTTATACAACAACAACAAAAGAATGTGAATTGCCAAAACAAAAGAAGAAGAATGTGAAAGTGAAAGTGGGGATTTATAGTAAAAAAAGATAGACTTAAATATTGATCTGTTTCTCACCCTCACATATCATATAACTTTTTGAAGACATGGATTAAACCACTGGAGTCATATGGATTGTTATTATGCTGCCTTTATGTCCTTTTTGAGAGCTTAAAAGTTCTGGTCACCATTCACTTGCATTGTATGGACCTACAGAGCTGAGATATTCTTTGAAATATCTTTGTTTGTGTTCAGCAGAAGAAAGAAAATCATATACATATGGGATGGCATGAGGGTGAGTAAATGATGACAATTTTTATTTTTGGGTGAACTATCCCTTTAAGTGGTTTAATCATTTCAGTATAATGACTAATATCATGTGGTCACCCTGAGGAGAGCATACTAGCGCATTGGAACATGAAGAAACAAATCAAAAGTATCTGAAAGACTTTCTTTGCTCAAGTTTCAGTTATGAATGTTCTGTTTTTTGTGTTCATAATGATGCACGTTAGACTTTCGGGTGAATAAGCGAGTACAGCTGGTTTGCAATTTTGAAACCATTCCCATGCCTCCGTTCAACCAGTAAACATGCTGACAATAGTAAGAGAACATCTGAGTTGTTCAGGGACACAAAGTTACCAACTCAACTCGGTGCTACTAACTCAAAAAAATGGACAGATCAAACCAGTTAAAATATGGGCGGCACACAGAACAAACTGAATGACCCATTTTGTCGAACACCCCTCACACATCTCAGCAGATGGCATCACACAGATGGCATGGTTATGGTCCACCATTAGAGCAGAGAAAGAGGGAATTTATCTGCCATGCATGTGCTTTGTACTGATTACAAGGGTGTTGGGAGCCACAATGACCAGAGGTTGTAGTGAACAATATTTATACAAAAAAGCTAACAATTGCATACTGTGTGAAAATAAATGTTCCTCTGTGCAGTATGTTGCAATATGAATCCTCATTTGTTAGTTGGACAGTTGTTACTAAGCAACATTTATTTATCATACCAGATGAATGGTCAACGTCCACCAGTATGTGATACACTCAGTCTCATGTTTGGTTAATTATTTTATATAATATGTGGACTTGACTTTTTTTTTTTTTTTTTTTTATCTTTTCTTTTTTTGCTAATACAAAATTCCAATAGGGGTCCCAAAAAGTATTTGGACACTTAAGCTAAACTAAAACATGTATGACAGTATCCATGTACATTTTGTATTCATTTTGAACAGCTTATCTATTGTTTTATCATTTAAAACCGAACAGGTGTGAGAGAAGTGTACTTGTGCTACCTTTCTTTTAAAATAAATGCCACTCTGTTTGATGTTTTATTGTCTAATGCAATGACATTTACACATTTTTAAGTGTACAATTTATTTTTGGGGGCCACTGTATTAGTAACCTATACTTACAGGACTCAAATCTATGGTTGACAATTAACCATTCCATTAATATCTAATGCTTATTTCCATTTACAGAGAAGTACAAATATAAATGTGCCTGTGTGAAACTACATGAAAGTAAAAGCTGATTTTGGTGGGCATAAAACTTTTGATTGTCATCCTGTATGATTTTCAGGTTCGAATTGAAATATGGAAGTGATTTCAGGGCTTAGGGAAAATGTCTGTCACTGTGACCGTTCTGTGGACCACGAAGCCATTATTTCCAGTCTAATAAAAGCCAACAGGTGGGTTAAAATGTAACACAAATATGGCAGAATTGACAAGGAGCCTGTTCCATTTGTTGTGCCTGTCCATATATGGTTAAATGGCTGTGATTTTTTAAAATAATCTTCCTGCAAAACCTTTTGCATTCATAGCAGGATCCAAAAAGGAATAAATCATTCAGAAACCTTATCATCAGAGAAGGTAAACAGATCGCAGTTTATAGGTTGCAGTTTTTTTTATTATTATTATTTTAAACTTTAATATCTCCTGAAAGAGCTTCTTTAGATAGCATGTTGAGGGAATCACTCAAGTGAACCGAACATATCTGACAGCTTTTTAGAAAAGACCTTGACTCGGGAATGATAAGAAAGCAAACTAAATTTAATTCTCAAAGTGGGAGTAACTCTCCACTTATCTGCTCATTTGGAGAATGCATTATAGGAATGCTAAGTGGAATTTACTTAAAAGGGAAGCAATGTTTGAGCAGGAGTCAAAGCCAAAGCAATGAGTGACACATGAGTGTTTACTCTGTCAGTGAGTTTCCCAAAAGCAAACTGAAGCATCTCAAAATGCTTTAGAATGACCTCAGTCTGTACATCAGAGGCTATTTATAGAGCAGACGCCTTATTGTTCCCTCTTCAAATTCCACTCAATTATCTCTGTCAAAGTATACAGGGAAGAACCAGCCAGATAGACATGGCATCATAATTGGAAATGGCATTCACAATGGATAATTCACCCAAAAATGAATATTCTGACATCATTTACATTTCATCAATAACATAATTCCTATACTTCTTCCATTTGTGTTATTGCATAGATTAAATTATTTTCCTATTATGTTAAAGGTGCAATATGTAAATTTTTTCATGTAATATTTGCCTCTTTTTTTTGCCAATGTGTGAACGGCTTGTAACGTAACTTTAAAAATGTGCCCTTCCTGGACTTCCTAGGTTGCCTGTTAAAGCCTGTAGACTGATTTTCATGCGAAGGGAGCGGGCCGCTTTTGCCGGGAAAATCCAAAGGATGTGACATTTATGCACGCTGCCGAGAGCCTTGCCTCAGTGCTTCCGCTATTCAACAGTGACAACAAACTGCAACACTAGGTAACGTTATCTTAGAGATGGAATCCAGCAAACATCCGGCTCCCAGCACAACACCGACTCCTACACAAACTCAGAGAAAGCCACAAAAAAAAACAACATTCCCGTCTGGCTAAGCCGAAACGTGATCGTGGTCAAGCAAAAACTAGAGTGAACATCGGCAGGACATTTGATTCCTGGAGGGACCTTCGTTCGGTTTTGGGGATCAAAACCGACCCTGAATTGGCGTTCTTTTATTGGACACGTAAGCTTACAAAACTGCAAAGCATGTGAACTATAGTGCCATAAGGACTGATCTGTGTATTTTAGCTAACTTGATCTTGCCTGCTAACCCTGACGAATTGCAAGCTACCTTCCTTCGTAACTTTGAAATAATTTCAATGATCTTCTCTTTATACTAAAAGTCAGGTTAATGTCAATGCCAATCTGTAATTATTCAGCAAGGTAAACTACAGTAATACATTAAATGAATGCTAGATAATGTTCAAGATAATGCAAAAAGCTCCATTCATTAGTGTAACGTAACTTAGTTATACAGAAAATATATACATTCTATTATTATAAAACAATAGCGCATCGATATATCAAAATGACAGTTGAATTGTGTCAACGTATTTATAATGTACAGTCTATTTTATAAACAGCTACTGTCATCATCCACCAAATTTAGCTAACAGCTATTAATAAAGCTGGCTAGCTAGCTAACGTCGACATAGGCTATCGTATAAATGCCGTCAATGTATCATGCAAAGAAAAGTGATTACTTCAAACTACAGTCTCACATAGTCAGACCTATATCCACACTTTGTTTTAGCCCTGTTCCAGCACTGGAGAGTCAAATATAACATACAGTCTCAAAGTTTGTAGTAAAACAATCATAACTGTGTATTTTAATTATGCTAACTCATCTGTCACCATCAAGCCAGTGAATCACATTCAGTCTCTTTATTTTGTTCCCTGTGGAGTGCGCGCGATCACGAGCTACAGGCTACAGTTCACTTAACGGCCACAGGTGTCATTAATAACAAGGGTTTCTGAATCTTACATACTGCACTTTTAAAATGCAGAAAATAGTAGTAATAAAGAATGAGTAGGTGTGTCCAAACATTTGACTGGCTGTGTATCACAGACAAAAGGGCAATTCTTTGCTGTTTGGGTGATGACAAGACACTATGCAGTAGATTCAAGTATGAATTTAATTTCTTTCTTTACTGGTCTGACAACTTTATTTGGATTGTATATAAGCTACAAGGTTGGACTGAAATTAGCCAATGACTCATCAAGCCCTTTTCTGGCAAGCTATTAGAAAATTCCAGTCATTCTAGAGAGGAAATAAACATATGTGTTCCTGACATTAAACAGTGAATTCCATACTGGTCCAAATCTCGAGTTCTCTTCAATATGTCATGTGAAGAAGAGTAGCTAATCATGGGGACATGTACTGTACTTCCTCATGAAATGAAAGAATAAGAGCCATTATGATGATCTGGCAGAGGATGATGGCTGTCATAGTAACACCCAGACCCAGACTAATATCAGACCTCTCAAGACCCAGACCTAGATCAATAACAGCCCCCCAATACACAGACCAATTCCAGACCTCCTAAGATCCAGACCAATACCAGTACTAGACCCTCTAAGACCCAGACCACAATGAATACTAGACCAATACTAGACCTCCTAAGACCCAGACCTAAACCAATACCAGACCCCCTAAGACCCAGAATAAAAACAACACCAAACCCCCTATGACCAAGACCAATTCCAAACCTTTTAAGACCCATCCCCAGACCAATACCAGTCCCCCTAAGACCAAAACCAATACAGACCTTCTAAGACCCAGACCAATACCCCAGTGCCCCTCAGACCCAGAATCAGATCAATCCCAGACCCTCTAAGACACAGACCCAAACCAATACCAGATCCCCCAAGACCCAGACCAAAACCAGACCACCTAAAACCCAGGCCTAGATCAATACCAGACCCCCTTAGACCCAGATCAATACCAGAACCTTTAAGACAAAAACCCAGACCAATACCAGATCCCACAAGTCCCAGACCAATACCAGACCCCCAAAACCCAGACATAAACCAATCCCAGACCCCTTTAGACCCAGATCAATACCAGACCCTTTAAGACCCAGACCAGATCCCCCAAGAACCAGACCTAGATCAATACCAGACCCCCTTAGACCCAAATAAATACCAGATCCTTAAGACCCAGACCCATACCAATACCAGATCTCCCCAAACCCAAACCAATACCAGACCCCCAAAACCCAGACAAATACCAGGCCCCCAAAACCCAGAGTGTGTTAGCGGGGGCGTGGTCAAGCGTCCGTCCGGAGAAAGCGGTAAGGGTGCTTGCATCTGAGCTAGATTATGTTTAACACCTGTCTCTAATTCCAGTGAGCATGGGGAGAGCGGCATATAAGCAGCCACGCCACCAGCAGAGAGTAGAGAGAATCTGGCACAAGGAAGGCCACGATGCTCCTGAAGCTGAAGCTGTTATGTTTAATCTGTTATATTTGTGAAGCTGGTGTGTTTAAGTGACTACGTGCCTGTGAAGCTGATGAGTTTGTGAAGTTGTAAAGCACTGAAGTGGCCGATTAAAAGTCCTACCTGAGCCTGAAAAACCTGCTTCCCTGTGTTTTCCTTCCCTTCTGCTGTGAAGCTGTTCTACACAGACCAAGATCAATACCAAACCCCCTTAGACACAGACCAATACCAGACCTTCTAAGACACAGACCAACATCAGTACCCCTAAGACCCAGACTCAGATCAGTACCAGACCCTCTAAGAACCAGGCCTAAACCAATACCAGATCCCCCAAGACCCAGATTAATACCAGACCCCCTTAAACCCAGATCAATACCAGACCTTCTAAGACCCAGACCAACACCCATCCCCCTAAGACCCAGGCCCAAGCCAATACCAGATCAATACCAAACCCCTCTGACCCAGACATAGATCAATACCAGACCTCCTAATACAAGATACTTTCTTTAAAAGAACTCAGTGGGTCTCACTTATTTTGTAGAAACCTGCAAATAAGGCAAAAGACAATAGCCTACTGTATGTTACACATCATGCACAATTCAGAAAAACAAGGATCGCATCTTGCATTCAGAACCTCACTATCACTATCACATCATGATTATTTTGTCAAAATCGTGAAATAACAGTACCTAAACCATTTAACTGCATGATAGACAGGGTGTGGTTATGACTCTGTGAGCACTGTTGTTATCTAAGACATTGACTTTCATCATATATGAGAGCATTTAGGTCGCAAACGGTAGAGCATTGGAGAACAGTGACTCATGCTGTCTTGGGACCTGTGTGGGAGAACAGTCCATATTCATCACAAACCACTCTGATGCAGTTACAAACCTGTCTATTCTATGCTTATTAGGGAAAGTGTATACAGTATTTCATTTGCTGTTACTGGTCATCATTTCTTTGAAGTTTTTAACCATTGCTCAACTTTTAGCTGTTTTGCTGTTTATTTGAATAATCCTGAGTGACAATTTAATTTACAAATAAAATAACAAATATTCCATATCTCTTATTTTAAATTAAATCATAAAAATGCAATGTAGAATACTAATACAATGTTTAGAAAATCCATCTATCTATCAGTCAGTCTTTTCTTTCTATCTATCTATCATCTATCAGTATTTTCTCTTTCTTTCTTTCTATCTATCAGTCTTCTTTCTATCTATCTATCATCTATCAGTCTTTTCTATATATCTATGTATCTATCAGTCTTTTCTTTCTTTCTATCTATCAGTCTTTTCTTTCTGTCTATCAGTTTTCTTTCTATCTATCAATCTTTTCTATATATCTATGTATCTATCAGACTTTCTTTCTATCTCAGTCTTTTCTTTCTTTCTATCTATCTATCAGTCTTTTCTTTCTGTCTATCAGTTTTCTTTCTATCTATCTATCTATCTATCTATCTATCTATCTATCAATCTTTTCTTTCTATCAATCAATCAATCTTTTCTTTCTATCTATCAGTCTTTTCTTTCTTTCTATCAGTCTTTTCTTTCTATCTATCTGTCATTTCTATCTATATATCTATCAATCTTTTCTTTCTATCATCTATCAGTCTTTTCTATATATCTATGTATCTACCAGTCTTTTCTTTCTATCTATCAGTCTTTTCTTTCTGTCTATCAGTTTTCTATCTATCTATCTATCTATCTATCTATCTATCTATCTATCTTTTCTATATATCTATGTATCTATCAGTCTTTTCTTTCTATCTAAGTCTTTTCTTTCTGTCTATCAGTTTTCTTTCTATCTATCTATCAATCTTTTCTATCTATCTATCAGTCTTTTTTCTATCTATCTATAAGTCTTTTCTTTCTATCTATCTATCTATCTATCTATCTATCTATCTATCTATCTGTCTTTTCTTTCTTTCTTTCTTTCTTTCTATCTATCTATCTTTGTCTATTAGTCTTTTCTTTCTATCTATCTATCCTTTCGGCTCTTTTCGTTCGTCTTCGTAAATGTTCGGAAACTTTCTCCAGTAGAGGGGCTGGACTCACGCTTTCCAGAGCGCCTGCAACTAATCCAGTTCATTCTACCGATCAATTCACCTGGACGCCTGACGAATGTTCACAAACGTGCAGGTGAGCTTTATCGGACACTATTCTTTGTAGACAACAGTAACCTGATAGTGTTTTAGGTGACAACAACAGTTTCGGTCAACTTTAAACGCATGGAAAAGTCGTAGGTAACTTTCACGCACGAGCACAGCGACGAAACTTGTGTAACGTCACAACCGAACTGTTTGGATATGCAGCGTTACTTTTGTACGCTAGAAGTGATTTGAACATTTCATTATGGCAGTTTGTTGATGTGTTTAACAAACGTGTTATCAAAGAGATCGCTTGACTTCCCTTGTTTGTTTGTTTTTCAGACTTTGTTTTTATTTTAAAACACTCTACAAAATACTTCTGAGGAATGTGGCGGAACTGAACGAACAACCATACTTGTTCTTTTTTGTTATTGCGAAGCGAGTAACAATATCTCAAAACATTTGAAAAAGAAACCATGGCAACGGGCGGATTTAAATCCAACAGCTCGACGGACTTTCTGGAGGAATGGAAAGCGAAGCGCGAGAAGATGAGGGCGAAGATGCTCGGGGACATCGCCGCCGCTACCGGTGTCTGCACGTCTGTCGCGAACCCCGCCAAAAACACCGAGTTAAACAATAACGGCAGCTCCTCGTCCTCCTATCCCGTGGCCCGGTCCTCATCTCTGAGGCGGCTGGAGGACGAGCCGAAGCCACCCGAGTCGCCCGGGGGAAACTTGAAGAAGACGCCGGAGAAAGTGAGCGCCGTCCCGTACACGGAGAGTTCGAGCCCCGCTGGTGTGGATGACAGTGATAAAGAGAGTCCCACTCACAGCAAGAGCAAAGAGAAGAAGAGCTCAGGACCCAGTGCCAGAAAGGGCAAAGGACAGATAGAGAAGAGGAAGTTAAGAGAGAAGAGGAGGTCAACAGGTGTAGTCAGCATACCGTCCAATGAGGTGAGTTTGGAGTTCATAAGTTAACCATTTCACCCAAATAGTGGCAGTATCATGGTGCTGTGTGAATGTTATATGCCAGGCAAGGCACTTCTACCGTGTTATTACCATAGTAAATATACCAAAAACATGGTTATACCATTGCACATGGCTATATACCATGGTACTTTATGATTACCACGATTCTAATATTCCATGTATTTACCTGGTACTTCTAAGAATACCATTATGGTTGTGTCCAAAACGCCATAGTATCATCATGGTACTATGCCCTCAAAACCATGGTAATATGGCATTATTGCAGTAACATTTGCATATTTTGTAAACTGTATCTTGACCAAGTTGTGCAGGCTTAACTAAAGTAGAAAAATACTATAGTATTACTATGGTACCATGTTCAAAACAACATGGTAATACCATGGGACTTTTTTGTAATTGGTCCAGTTCTACCAAGTTGTTTTTATTGCAACCATGTTTACTTAGTAGACAGTGTCCTACCCAGGTTATGTTACACAGAATTAAAAAAAAAAAAAAAAAAAAAAAAAAAATTACTGTATTACCATGGTACCACGTCCAAAAAACATGGTAATTCCATGTTTTGTTTTTGTTTTGTTTTGTTTTATTATAAAGGGGGGATCTGTAGATTAAAATTGTTACTAAGTTAACAATAGCATAACTGCAAGCACATTTGGTTATGTAGACAGTTTACTAACCAAAGCCATAGTAGAAAAACACCATAGTATAACCATGGTAACATGTTCAAAAAATGCATGGAATTTTATTTTTTTTTATTTTTTTTTGTTAGTTATCCATGGTCTAATTCTACAAAGTTGGTATTTTTATTGACCTATAGGTCACGTTTTTACTAAGTTGGCATTATTGCCACAAACGTTCGCATATGTAGACAGTATCCAAGCCAAGTTATGTTACAAAAATAGAAAAATGGTATTACCATGGTACCATGTCCAAAAAAGCATGGTAATATGGTACTTTTGTTTAAGTAGTTTATAGGTCCATTTTTACTAAATTGGCATAATTGCAATCACAGTTGCTTATGTTAGTGTCCTAGCCAAATTATGGAGCTACAGTTGGATAAATGGTACTACCATAGTTCTATGTCCAAAAACATGCTGATACCATGGTACTATTTGTGTAAGTGATCTATAGGACAATTTTTTCGTGGTTGGCATTATTGCAACCATATTTGTGTATTTAGGCACAGCTAGAGCCAAGTTATGTAGACTAAATACAGTAGAAAGAAACATGGTATTACAATGGTATAATTTCCCAAAAAACAAAACAAAAACATGGGAATACCATGGTGCTTTTTGTAAATGATCTATAGGTCCATTTCTACAAAGTTGGCATCATTACAACCACATTTGCTTATATGGACAGTGTCCAAACTAAGTTATGTAGCTTTAGTAGAAAAACACCATAGTGTTGCCATGATACCAAAAAATGTGAATACTATGGTGTTTTTTATTTAATTTTTTTAATTTTTTTATTTTTTATAAATGATCTATGGTTCTAATTCTACCAAGTTAGCATTTTTGTTGATCTATAGGTTTTACTATGCTGGTGCAATGACGTTTGCTTATGTAGACAGACAGTATCCTTACCAAGTTATGTTAAAAAGGTAGAAAAAATGGTATTACCATGGTACCACGTCCATAAAGCATGGTAATATGGCATTATTGCAGTAACATTTGCTTACGTAAACAGTGTCCTGACCAAGTTGTGCAGGCTTAACTCCATGCCCAAAAACATGCTACTTTTTGTGTTAGTCATATATAGGTCCATTTCTTTGAGGTTTGCACAACTGCAACCATATTTGCTTATGTAGATGGTGTCCTGGCCAAATTATGTTTAGTGATAAATAGGCCAATTTCTTCTAAGTTGTCATTATTGCAACCACACTTGCTAATTTAGGCACAACTATAGCCATGTTACGTAAATAAAGTAGAAAAAACATGATATTACTGTTGTATCATTTCAAAGACCATGGTAATTACTAATTAATTATTTTTGTAAATGATCTATAGGTCCATTTCTATTAAGTTGGCATTATTGCAACCACATTTGCTTATGCAGACACTGTTCTAGCCAAGTTATGTAACTTAAAGGAATAGTTCACCCAAAAATGAAAATTTGCTGATTATTTACTCACCCTCAGGCCATCCAAGATGTATCTGAGTTTCTTTCTTCATCAAAACAGAATTGAAGACTTTTAGGATTTCATTTCAGGCATCCTCCTTTAAACAATGCAAATGAATGTCCTCCATTTTTTGATGGTCCAAAATGCATATTTAGGGTGCATCAAAATAATCCACACGACTCCAGTCGACAAATAAAGTTCTTCTGCACCCAAATGATTGAATATTTTTAGAAATAAAACAATACTTATATACTTTTTAACTACAAATGTTCGCTTCAGTACATCTCTGTGATGCACGCTCATGAGAGGGATGACGTAAGAGCGTTGGTAAGGTTACGCGTCACGTGGAGGAGGAGTCAGGAAGTGCATCATTGTTTACAAGAGAAACCTGCACAGACCACAGACCAAGTGCCGTTCACAAACCAAAACAATACAAAATAAAAAATAATTTCCAAATAATAATAAAAAAACATTACTGCAGTAAATAACCAACCTTTATTTCGGAGCAATGCCGTTGTGTTATCTACTTGTGCTTTTTCTTTAGCAGAAATATATAGGCTATATGGCTGTTAGGAATTCAAGCCACACAAGTTGTAGTTAGTGAAACCAAGTTCAAGAGCGTTTACTGAGATTCACAGGATTTACAGGGTTTACAGTTCCTTTACCTTGTTACGCAGGTCTTTTGACAGTTCTTTTCTGCTCCCCATGGCTCAGTATCTAGCCTGCTCAGTGCATCCACGTGAGAGCTAACAAACTCATTGACTATTTATACACAGACACTAATTGCAATTTAAAAAGCCACAGGTGTGGGAAATTAACCTTTAATTGCCATTTAAACCTGTGTGTGTCACCTTGTGTGTCTGTAACAAAGCCAAACATTCAAGGGTATGTAAACTTTTGATCAGGGCTATTTGGGTGATTTCTGTTATCATTATGATTTAAAAAGGAGCCAAACAACTATGTGATAATAAATAGCTTCATATGATCACTGTCCTTAAATAAAAGACAGTTTTTTTGCATGATCAGTCATATTTTCAAAATCAATGCCAAAATTTCACAATTTCTTCCAGGGTATGCAAACTTTTGAGCACAACTGTAATTGCTCCAGTTCATGGTTTGTAAATACTGTGTTGTGAAGTAACATTGAAGGTCAAGTAATTGTAGAATATGATGATGTAGAACAAGTTATCAGTGTTTGACTGAAACCATAACCCTTCATCAGCTGATCAGACCTGTATTTGTGAGAAAGTCAGTGAGCATGCTGGACACTGTGTTCCACTAGGCCTCAATGATACATGCATCGTTTGTCCCATAACATACCAAATGACTCATAAGTTTCTCTCAACTTTCAACCCATCACATTCACCTATATGAGCAAAAGGGAGGCTTGTTAGCACAGTATGAGTATGCCTTTGGCATAGGGGTATAACGGTTCACTCATTTCACGATTCGGTTCGGTTCACGATACTGAGCTCACAGTTCGGTTCAATTATTTAAACTAATTCTGATTCAAGAAAAGTTTAGATTGAAAGTTTTATTATTATTACTTTAAAGACAAATGCAAAACATTTCAAATTTAGCACTGTTATTAAAAGTGCTATATGATCCATTAGAGATGTACTGGGATTAAAAATCAGACCAGAACAGGGCAATGGTAACACCAAATGGAAATAATAGCTAATAATTCTGCTTGCTGAAAATACAGAATAATGTTAGATACATATGCTGCTTACACACTGTCACAGATTACATTTAAAATATTTAAAATTAAAGCTGTATTTTTCTAAAATAATATTGTCTCTGATTATATATAAATATTCTTTACAAAAATACATATTTAATGGAAGTGCATGCTTATCCAGTTAAATAATGTCCCTACTTATAACCCTACTGAAAAGTACTGATAAAATCAAATCAGACATGACATTTGACAGCATAGCATTATTATACATATTCAGCATTATATATAGTAGATTAATATGGCACTATTATTAAACCTCCGTAAGCTTTCGTTTTCTCTCGCGCAGTCAGCGCAGATCACTCTCGCGCATTAGATGGACATCAGATCCCTCTGGCTTCTCTCCCGCTCCCTGTATAACATTCACTTACATTGTTTCACTTTCAGTTCTCGCAGATTCAGCTAGTAATCGCATTTTAGAGCTCACTGTGTGCATGAAGCAATTTCCATGTGAATGCCCACGTTACGTATGCGTAGGACGTCATGCGTATTGGATACAGACACTTGTAAAATAATAATTTACAAAAATATAAAAAACGTCTAATATTCATCATCAGATGATATGCGTATCATCGCATTTTTGAACTGCGATGTAATGTGCCATGATACACCGTCACACCCCTACTTTGGCAGAGTGCCTAGTTACTGCACGGGATACATACTGGAGCTGAGAATGTCTGCGTACCACCCAGCTCTACTGCCCTGCGGGTATTTACTGTTGGAGGCTGACCAGTGTGTCTGCTTTGGCACTCCGCTCTGTGCTAGGGTAAAGTAGTTTGGGAAGTGGGCGCAGGCCAAGACTTAAGGTCAGAATGAGAGATAAGCAGGGGTGTAAAGTAATTGAGTAAAAATACTTAAGTATTATACTTAAGTATTATTTTTTTGGTAAGTATTATTTGTACTTGAGTGCAATTTAAACAGAATACTTGTACTTTTACTTAATTACATTTCCAAAGAACATTTTTTACTCCTTACAATTTTATTTAAACTTGAAAAGTACTCTACATTTTTGCAGATCATTTTCTTTCGTCTTACTGGACTGAAACCTCCCTTTTACTACATCCGACAAATGACAGATTGACAAACGGCAGAGTGTCGCACGGCGGCTGTGTGGAGTTATGTCCATCTGTAGAGACAGAATTTTGTATCTGATTTGAGCTTCGGAGACGTTGAAATATTTGTGCGACTAGACCGCATGTGACCGCCTGACTGAATGTGATTTATTCATTCAAAACTATGAGCACGAAGTGAAAAATACTGATGGTTTTTGTCCTAAATGCCTGTTATTTCTACAGATTGGACAGTTATGAAGTAAAAAATTATCATTCACATTGCAAAATATATATATATATATATATATATATATATATATATAAAAACAGAAGGCTTTTGTAATTAAATGTGTACATGACATTTATTTCCACACTTGCCTTCATATTTAAATCATATCTATGAATTTTTACTTCCTATTTGCTGAATTGTTGTTGTTGTTAGGCAGCTATTGTAATAATAACTATAAAGCTAGCAATGATAATGATAATAATAATGATAATAAAAATAATGGAATTAGAGTAAATATTAATTATGAATTTTATTGAATTCTTCCATCTGCTCAACAGCAAGGTTTTGTAGCAAACCTCAGAAAACTATTCACAAAACCAACAACATTACTAACTTTCTTTAGATTATTATTTTTTTATCATTCTCTATGTCTCAACGGGCTGGGTGCTCTGACATCGCAATTTGTAAGTGCCTTCTCCCATGCTACGAACATTGCGTGACTGTGACAGCGTTTTGCAAAAATAATTATGGGGTTCATTACAAGTCTCAGGACAATTCCGAAGTGAAATGTACACTGTGTGGCGCAATAAGCGAGTGAAATGTTTTCGCAAACAGATGAGGTTTTTAAGGTTAATGTTCTGTCGAGATTTAAATCAACAAAACCAACCTCCCTATCCTAAACCTTAAACCTAACTGATAGTGTCAGAAAAAGCAAAGGTGAGATGAAAAACAACATTTCTGAAGCAACCACGTCATTTTGTGGCGCTTCTCTGACACTTTGGACTCACGCATGCTCTTCAGGACTCGTACCCCGGTCCTTTGTATCGCATATGCAACACTCTTATCAGTTGAGCTTCCGTGCAATTTGATCACACATCAACAAGCTTGTAAATGTAGTTGGTAATGTAATGCAAATGTTTAAATAAGTCATGCGCTATAGTAAAAGTGTTTATATGTCATAAGATATCATTGTGTGAGGAACAGAGTGAAAAGTAAGTGTTTATGAACTGATAATCTTCCGTTCACTCATGATTTGAGTGAAAGGGGATAAAGTCATTGTTGTTTTAGTGCCTCTAGTGTTCATTTCACCAGGAAATTGCCGTGTTTCATACAACAGGCCACATAAAATTAATTTAGCAAAATGTAGTTATTGTAACATGATTCTTTGACCAGGTTGCGAATGCCACTGGGGGAGAAATATGACAGTCAACGGAGAATAAAAAGGCGACTTTCAAACCATTCGAATTTAACAACGTCTTCTCTCACACAATCTCCTCTCTTGATTTCATTCTAGCTAGGAAAAAAGTTACTTTTTTAACACTTAAGTACAATTTAATGTGAATACTTTTTTTACTTTCACTTAAGTATGTTTTTGGCTAGATACTTGGACTTTTAATAGAGTAAACTTTTTACTCATTATCCATACTTTCACTTAAGTATAATTTCTGAGTACTTTTTACACCCCTGGAGATACGTGAGCAAGTATACCCACACTCATGCTGTACAGTCTCACTGGGCCTGTAACTCAAGGAATAAAAAATGTTGGGGTGATTAAATATTTTATGTTGCCCCTTTATTTTTATTCTGTCTGGTGCTGAAGTGAACCCAGGAGCATGACATACAGTTTGAGGACTCTTGATCCAGACTAATGTGTGTAAAGTCTGTTGCACACTGGACGATTTTAAATTTTTTGTAATTTGCTTTTGCTCACCAGATTGTACAATAAGAACCCTGTGTGGGTAAAAGCCAAAGCAGAGTGTGCAACATTAACCTATTGTGTAAGACTGTATGATATACATCTTAGCTAAGACTTTGGACAGGATTGACCGGCCATTGAATGTCCGTACTGACATCCTGATTTACATGTGAAATTTTAATACCACACAAACCCAGGTAAGCCTGTGCGCAAGTGTTGCTAATGTTTTGCGAGGATAATAATAATAAAATGAATAATAATAAAACAAATAAGATACGGATGCAAGATCAAGGCATCTGGAGTCAGTTGCAGCTGGGCAAAAGAGGTCATGCACTGCGCACAGTTTTGATTATAGCATGATGGGAACGCTAAATAACAAGATATTTCTGTTGCATATCATGTAGACAAACTAATTTCTCAAAACTCACTTCAACTCCATTTAATGTAATTTTGATATTTTTTTCAACTTGATGTTAAAAATGTCATGTGGTGTTACTGTACGGAGACTGTAAAAAAAATCTCATTACAAGCTGAAATACTGGAAAAAATACATGTTTGCATGAATAGTGCATAATAATATTTTATTATTATTAAAACAAGCAGTGAAACAATGTTGTTTTAAAATATGATTAATATTTATAAAACGTTTGTCCACAAAAATCAAAGTTCAAAAGGTGTAACCACCAACATGTAGGTACTGTATCTATTTTGTTGTCATGTGACAAAAACAAAAACAAAACCAGAGATGACTCATTTAGACCTTAAAGACTGTATGAGAATAATAATAATAAAAAAATCATTATTTTATCATATCATTAAATATGAATATTTTGACATTTTTTGATGGCACATTTTGCTCAGGTCATAAGACTAAAAAATTAATGATATTTGTTCAAAATACTTGCTAATATGTTTGAAAACTTTTTTTAAGGGAATGATTAAGTTGCGTATACTCACATGCATTCTAGGTGCAAGAAAACTATGTTAATACCTTTTATTTGTGGTTACTACCACATAAAGTTTTTTTTGTAGAAAATGCTATAAATGTTTTTCAAGAATTTGTTACATCAACATAGACACAAAAAATTACATTTCTACGAACTTGACATATATTTTAAACTAGATTTTTAAAAGCTTTCTTATTTTTATCACCTCGAACAACCTTATTTGTCAATGGCCGTTACATTTAGTAGGCAAACGGTCTTCTATTTGTTGCTTAAATTTATGACGAAGTGCACTTACGTTATTGTTATGTTAAGGTGTTCCTCGGGTGCTATTTCTATTTGGAATTCCCAATGCGCTCTAAGTCCTCGTGGTGATGTAGTGACTCGCCTCAATCCAGGTGGCGGAGGACGAATCTCAGTTGCCTCCACGTCTGAAACCGCCAATCCGCGCATCTTATCACGTGGCTTGTTGAGCGTGTTACCGCAGAGACCTAGCGCATGTGGAGGCTTCACACTATTCTCCGCAGCATCCACACACAACTTACCACGCGCCCCACCAAGAGCGAGAACCACACATTATAGCGACCATGTGACTCGTAGCGACCATAATGTGAGTCTACCCACCCTAGCAACCAGGCCAATTGGTTGCTTAGGAAGCCTGACTGGAGGCACGCCCTGGATTCGAACTTGCGACTTGTGGTAGTCAGTGTCTTTACTCGCTGAGCTACCCAGGGCCCGAGAAAACTCGGCTGTTTGAAGAGCGTTGATGATTGATTAAAACTTATCGTGGGTATGGTTTAAACATGTTGTTTAAAAAAAAAATTATTTTCCTCAATTAATTTTAAAGCAATGCCACGTGTAGTAGAAATGCAGGTTTCATTCACGAAGGTTGTTCTAGTTTGTTCCGGAGAAAGATGTTCAACTTCATCCATTGTTTAAATTAGGTTTTGGACGGCTGTCGAAGGAGCTGTCACACTGCAGGACTACAACCCAATTTTTTTTTGCACTGTCAGAACTTCGTCAGAGGCTAAGATTCATTGCAGTCAATTAATTGTCTGTCTGTAAACATGTGAATTGATCAAAGACTGCTGATTTTGCCCGATAACGAAATCTAGGCCAAAATTGTTCAGTGCACACCAGGCTAATTGAGTGAGTGTGTTTGTATTTGCACCAGTTGTATTACGCTGCTGCTTTAAACTGATAAAAGCAGTTATTGGGTGTGACATATGAAAACATTCAGCCAGGATCCCATCAATCATAAAATGTCATTTATGCAAGATGTGGAGTCCCACCCACTGTTGTACACCTCTTGCACAGATCGAGCAAAGTTGTGCATGTGTTTGTTCTCTTGTATGTGCTTTGCATCCTTGGTTTTGTGAAAATGCACTTTAAAAGGATCTATCTTTACTGAACAGTATCAAGATAAGGGGCCATGGAACTTACATTCATGAAGTTTCTCGTTGTATTGTGCATGTATTTGTTTCTGTGTACTTCCTTCTGTGGCCTGAGTTGATTTATAGGGCTCATTGTTTGACCGTATGCATTTAGCAGCTCACATTGAGTTATTGGTCCCTTGCAGAGCCTCCCAGTTCTCCGCCCGAAACCCAAACTTCGTTTCACGCTGTTATTGTGATGGGGACGATAACCTCCGTAAAGCCTGCTTGGAACTCACTCCCCGTTTTCTCTGAACCATTTGTCAGCAATTTTTCAGGAGCAATGTGTACCTCTGGCTGCGACTTTGCAAATGAACAATCCATTTCCACCACCTTCGAGATATTGAACTGTCTGAAAATGTGTATTCCAATGTAATATTAATCCACACGGTGTTTGTGTAAAATGATTAATCTCAAAGTTCATATGACCTGCCAGAACATTCTCAAGTTTATGGTAACATCTGTTAAGCTAGTTTGCCTGTGAAGTTTGTTTTAATTCCAGTGTTTGGACCAGCACAGTGCTAATAAACGCAAATGCTATTGTTTGACATCTGGCCGCGTTTCAGACTGCTCACAACCTGTTTAGAGATAAAAGACTCATGTCTGGTCAGCTTGGCAGATTTCTCAAATTCCATGTCCGGCATAAACAACGGCATTCTCAGCTCGTGCACGTTTTATGTGGCATGAAAACCCTTTGAGTTTTTGCAGCAGAAATGGAGATGCTGAAATCCAGGTTGAACCTGAATATAGTTATTTTTTTAGGGGCTGTTCACACCGAATGTTTTTTTTTTGTTTTTGTTTTTTTTTGCATCTGTCTGCTCTGTTTTTCAATTGCTTTTTTATGTAAACATGCCCAGATGGATGTCTTTTACCATTGTGCCATGTCTTGCTGTTTTATCAGCTGCTGTCGCAGGAGCGGTATGTTTTTTAGATGCTGTGTCAAGGTAAAAAGAACATCAAATTTTAAAAAAGATTGTCTCAAGACACTTGCATTCTGTTCTTTTTTTGTTCTCAAGACACTTGCATTCTGTTCTTTTTTTGTTCCACTGTGCCTGGTTTTAGCAAAAAAACACATTCAGCCTAAATGGCCCCATATTGTGTCCATTCTTCATTTTACCTGTCTGAAATGAATTTGGAATCTTGATTAGATGCATAAATATTTATGATTGTATCTTGCTGAAAGAGCTGGTAGCGGCAATGGGCAAGATTGTTTTTCTCTCTGCATGAAGACGACGAGCAAATCTTAGCTTGAGTTCATGCTGAGATGGAGTGTCAGAGTTTTAGTCATACCCTATGGTTTACTTTTCCATTTGGGAATTTGTCATTTTCATACCCTCAAATAATTATTTACATCACCTGAGTGCAGAAACAAGTTTCTTAACTTGCAAATGTTTGGTGATGTGGACGGAAAACAGTCCTCTCTTAACAATCTCTTCTGGTTCAAGTGACCAGCCGGGGTGTGGTTAACGAAACATGGCCCTCGTACAAACAAATCAAAAATGTAGGAAATCATAATACTTAGGCTAGAGCATTTTTCTTTTACAGTTTGTGTAGTTTGTGTTTTTATGTTGTGGTTTTAGGTTGACTTACTGTTAGTGATCAGTGACTTATAGTTAAAAGTCAAAAAATGGGTGATTCTCACGAACCTGGTCATATATAACCCCAAATCAATACAAAAAATGTGAAATTATATTTTGCATAAAGAAAATGAAGCCTACATTTAGAATCATTGTTTTTTTTTTTTAACTACTTTCAGGACCCTTTTAAGCACATTTTTATCCCCTAATACTCTTTACCGTAATGGATCTGGGCGTTTTACTTTTATTATTCCCATTGTTTTCCGAGATTATTTTTTTTTTGTTTACAGTAAAAAAGTAGTACAATATATGTAAAAAAATATATGTATATTTTTTAATTAAAATGAGTGAATTTCACATTGCGGTAACGAGAATCATTATGACAGTTGTTTTTGAAACTCTCATGAAAATAATTTTACAATGTAAGAAAATCTTAATGGCCCTAAAAATATTGTGAATTTCTTAAAAATGTGGTTTTGCAGTTTTATAGCATTTAATATGTTGCACCTGGATGTTGAAACTAGATTTGCCATCTAAACAAGCATGCATTTCACTCACTCGCCACTTTTTCCAAACAAGGTCACTTCAACACTACAAATTCCTCTGAGATTCAGTCATTGGTAAGCAAGGTAAGCATCCTATTAGCTAGGCCCTTCACTCTTTCTCCTTTTGTTTGCAGAAACATTCCAGACTATATACCAAGCATAGTAGAGTATTTTTAGTAATCCTTTCAACGAGGGGAAATTCCTTAATTTATTTGTCACCATGCATGGCCATTGAGTTATGTTAGAGGCTACAAAGCATTCCCTTACTCTCCATGTAAGGTGTAATGCCATGAAGTGGGGATTACAAGAAGCTAGAAGGGAAAGTTTGAAAACTGAGTTCATGACTTGGTTAAACAGGTAGGATTCTTACTTTACCCATAGATACTACTACGGCTTACATTTCCTGCAAAAAGCTATGATCCTGCAGTTCCCTGTTCTGGGTTGGTCCCTTTTTAGTCATCATTAATGTGCTGCTCAACAGTTGAGGCATGATGTACTACCATCCATTGAACTGTTGGACCAGATCAGCACACATAATCGAAGGATTGGAATGCAAGGAGAGAGTCAAGCGCTGACCCTCTGCGGTCACCCTTCTCCTCAGATTACAGTTCACTCTGTCTTATTTAGCCATTCTGTCTTTTAAACATGCCGTCGACAGACTCAGTTTAATCCATAATTTATGCCATTCCTTGTTTATGATTCATTGCAAACATGGCTGTTTTCCACTAAGTTATTTCTCCTTGAGCCACAGTCAATTCAGTTTAATGCTGTAATGATGATGATATGATTACGGCACTTTTTGTGTTCATATGGATTTGCCTCTTGGGAGGGGAATCATTTTAGAAATAGTCACGCTACATGCACATAATTTAATGGGTTAGTTTACCCCAAAATGTATATTGTCATTTACTGACATTCTTGTTGTTCCAAAGTGGTATGACTTTCTTCGGTGGAACACAAAAAGAGATGTTAGGCACGTTTGTTGTATGGAAAACAAGAGGCAATTGAAGGGAACGGTGACTGTGACACACATATTTTCAAACATCTCCCTTTTATGTTCCACAGAAGAAAAAAAGGTTTATAAGGGTGAGCAAACAATGAAATACATTTTTATTTTTGGATAAACTGTTTTAGAAGAAAGTCATGGGTTGTTCATCATTTAATTCAGTGGTATAGACAATGTATAGGCATGAACTTTATAAATAGTCCCATCCAGACTTGTGTGTTTGAACTTGCCCTTTTTGTTTGCTTGAGAAATATCTCTGTGCTTTGTCAGTGTCGCGGTGACGCAGGGCCTCTGACTGAGTCATCACTGATTAACGTGAAACAGCCTCCACATAGACGATTAACTATATGACCTTATGCTCCTTCTATACGACCCAGCTCTTATCTACTATATTTGTTTGTGTTGAAGAGCAGCTGCTTTCTTAGGTTTATATAGATGCCTTAGTATCAGTGGTGTCAGTTCTTTATTATGTAGGACACAAAAGGAAATTTTTTTATGAATATTATTTTCGTAACGCGAGTCTTTTCAATAAAATGGTATTGAATGCCTTACGTTAAAGCTTAAAAATGGACCCAAAAGTGTCAGAAAAGTAGTCGATGTGATTTGTGCGTCATATTTTTAGTGTTCTGAAGGCATACAATAGGTTTTGGAGAGAAACAACTTGAAATGTAAGTCATTTTTAGGGAAAGTCTTTACATCTGTTATGTGTCAAGGTAGTGCTAGGTTAGTGCTAAAAACAATGTAAACATGAGTAATCGCTTTGTCGTTCACAGTGGCTCGTACCACTTACAAACTTACATTGTTACTAAAAATGCATAAACACAGTGTGAGTTCTTGTGAGAACAAGCAACCACTGTAAATGAGCTTCTCTCATAGCGTTAATTAAAGCACAAGACATGTTCCAAGAGAGAAAGTATGAATATGACAATGTGACAAAAATCAGTGATGTAGCATTTTGTCACACTACACCACTACTTGTCGAAAGTGGCTTGTGACTGGAAAAGCTATGCTATTTTGAAAACGGCTCTGCTGTCACACTACTCAAAAATGTAGTTAAGTTAGTGGCATTGTTAATTTTAGTTTATTTACTTTACAATGTATAACACTTTCAGCTTGTCAGCCTGTATTCAACAGGCAGCAAGAACACATTAGCCAGCGGTGCGAAAGTTTGTGTATGTGTAGCCTTAGGCTTGATTGTGTCATTTTTTTCTAAATCTTATCAAAATTGATATGGAAAATATTATTTAATCGTCTCCCACAAAGCAACCACAAAAACAAGTGCAAAACATTTTAACAGAGATGCCAGAGCAAAAAACAAGTGTTTTTATGATACCAAGTATTTGAAAGAACTGTTTTTGATTATTTACATGCTCTCGTGTTGGCTTTGATTGTGTGTGAGCAGAAGCAATGATTATAAAATGGAGTGGATTTGGTCAATAGCTGCTTGTGTACATTCCTTTGAGCAAGGCGCTCAGTATGAGTCAGTGTTAAAACCAGGCCACTCTGCATGATTAGGCATTAGCCCGTCTGCTTACATTCACCATTACACGAGACAAGCGCTCTTTCTTTCTGTCTTCTTTCTGTATTTCTTTTCTTACTGTCAGCCACTGATCTCTTTCCCCAGCTTGTCTCTTCATCCTTTACTGTTTCTGTTTTCTTGCTTACTAAAGCATGCTGATATATTGGTAGATCTAAAAACAGTTTCTCCTGAGGTAATATACTACTTATATGTTTACAAGGGAGCTAAAGGCACAAACTCAAAAACAATATCAGATTGTGGCATTACTAAAGTAGTTCTTATCAAGATAGAGTTGCCTGTCTAGTATTCATGATTATTAGTGGTGCTTGTGTAACGGTAGCCAGCTGGAATGTGATAGCTGTGCAGTGTGTAAACCTCACTTTCCTGGCCTTAAGAGAGGCACTAGTGACCGAGGCTAGAGACCATGGCTTTTATAACCTCCTTGCTAGCACGTCCAGCTCCCATGCCGGGGATCGCTGGTTCGAATCCAGCTCAGGGCAGGTTGAGTAGGACTGGTGACACTTGTAACATATACAAAACCGCCAAAGAATCCAGTAGGACCCCGGACATATCTAAGGAACAGAATATCGTAGAGACTTTGAATTGGAAAAGTAACCACACATAAAACCCTAACAACCACCTAGCAGTGGCCTAGCAACTGTCCAGAACACCATGGCGTTGTGGTGGCCACCCATGCTATGCTCTGAAAATCTGGTTGGTTTCATAGTCTTGTAAGTACACCCAAGGCATTGTCATTTTGGTTATGAGTTCTCTAGTATGCCTCCTTGTGCCACATATCCTTGGTTACACCTCAGACTTTGATCTCAAGTAAATGTTTGCATTGTTACCAAGCTTTGACACCGAATACACCACAAGTGCACCATTAAAATAAAACCAGCCATTTTTCTATTTAGAGTCACGTTACTGCCTAATAGCCTTAAAGAATGTAGAGATGTGCAGAGCAATCAGGAAATGTGTCCTCTTATTGCACTATGCATTTCTGTGATTTAAATGGACTTTCCATTATTAAATTCTAAATGATGTCTTAGCTCTACGTGTGCACAGCCAAGCTAACTGTTATAATTTTTCTGGGCAAAGGCCATAAAGAATGTGAATCATTTCTAGAGTCTGCATCTTCTCCCATATCTCGGATCTCATTATTTGAGGAAGTTGAGACCAATCCCCAGGGATATCCACCGATCCATATGAAGAGTGTCTGTGGATACATCAAAAGACAAATTTAAGACAGGAGAGCAGAGATAGCTTTGGAATTTAACTGACAAGTGAACAACATCAAATGAAAATGTGGAGCCAAAGAGCCCATGGACACAAGCTTGAACTCTTGTAAAGCCAGGTTTCTGAATGTAGAACTATGAAAGAGATGCATTGTCAGAACAAAAGATACTTTGCCACAGGGTTATTCTTTGAAGGATGAACCTGGGCAAACTCTGTAGTATTCCAGGAGTGAGTTTTTCATGCCACTGTAAGTGGTTTTCTCAGTTGGGTTGCCCTTATCACATCACTTGAACATCCTTTCTGCAGAATTCTTTTGAAGTCAACAGATTGTCCGTTGTTCTCCTGGTTTGAAGGCCTGCTATTGGTTGCTTTATGTGGAATCTGGGCCCACAGTCATTCACAAAGTTCTACTTATTAACCATCCTTTGCGTTTCTGATTATTAAAGCTGAAGTGTTTAGTTTATGCGCCACTATCATCACAAAATGGAATTGGAAAAATAATCACTTTATTCATGCAGATTCCAGAAAAATTCCCCCATCTTGTACTCCATTGTTTGAGTCAATGTTGCTGTTTCGGTCTAGATGGGCTGCTCAGACAAAGAGATTTAATGGTGCCCCAGAGCCACAGTGTTACACTTCTAGGTGAAATTAACCTACAAATGGTTTACTTATATTTGAATCTGCATATTAAGCTAGGATATGAGAAATAATTTAACATTATTACATGCATCAGCCCTAAATATTTTGGCTGTTTTGAAGACCCTCTCAGTTGTCAAAGTATAAAACTCTCAGCTCCGTTTCAAAATTTTACCTTGTTTCCAACTTTTTTTTTCACTGAAACACAAAAGTATTCCACGATTCATAACGGAAGCCTCTTTTCAGTCAAACTGGCGTGTTATTTGTGGATAATGTGATGTTTAGCATGTTCAGTTTTGTAAAAATTGCCAAAAAGCATGTGGCTCCATAGTGCCGATACATTTTGGAGATCTTTTGACAGTGCCTCACCCGTCAAAGTTTAAGGAGTGGGTAGGCAACTTGAAGCTATTGCCCAAGATTAGTTACTTTGATATCATTAATTACTTTCAGTTGCAATGACAGCCAATAACTACATGGGTTGAGCCTGAACTCATGTATACTCCAACTAACACTTAAAATGGTTGTTTTTTTCCATCTGGATCGCTCATTACGTGCATTGCTTTTTATGGAGACCGGAACCAGAAAACAGTCCAGCCATCATCATTGCGGCAGCCAGTTGTCAGGAAAACTGTAGATAATCATTCCACAAAATTCCACAGAATTTCCCCCCAAATCAACGCTGAAATGCTAATTAATTCTGATTCAATTTGGGCATTGCTATTGGTCTACCAATTAGTAGTATTGTCAACCAGTTGTTGTAGTCCATGTTACCTGTCTCTGTGGTGGTGGCATTCACATTTATCAATCTTCACCACATGATTAGGCAATTGCTTGAAAATGTCTTTCACCTTGGTGCAAGGCCTTGTTTCGTGTGCTTGTACAGGCCATATCTGTTAACCTCTAGACTACAGTTGACATGAGAGATTAGGGGGTCAGCTTCCTTCCCAACACCTGAGACTTCCAGAGCGTTTGAGTCACAAGAGATTCCAAAGATGATAAACAGGATAAAACAAATTTTTCTAAAACCATTGATTTTTCTTTGAAACGTCAATGCCATGAGGCACCTGGACTGTGGATGGTTTCAGGGTGAAGTGGCAGCTGTTCATCATGGCTTTGAATGCCAGTCATATTACATTTATACTGCATAAATCAAGTTGTCTTCGAAACAACATATCAACCAAACAAAGCAAACAACTGTGCCATCAGGTGCAGGAATGTTGATAATGTTCACACGCCCAGGGCTGAACGCTGTTTATAGTCATAAGTGACTGACAGGTAAGTCCTGCAGTATTGTGTTTACAGTGTGGAAAAAATCCTAACTTTGACGTACCATCAAATGCATCAAGACTCATTATTCTAAGAAGTTTTTTGTTGGGCTATCCTTTACCTGACTGGGTGGCAAGGACAACTCAGTTGCAGTTCTTTTTGCGATCAGCAGTGGTATTCACACAAATGCATGAACAAAGGCCTAACCCTGCTCTGACAGTGACCCTGGCTCACCAAGCTCACTGGAAATCCAGCTTGTGAGGGTTTTCTCAGTTGAGTTGATTGTGAATCGAATGGTTGTCTGCTATATATTGATGCATCCTGAATAATCATTTAACAGATTGCAAAACAATAAGAATGTAGTTGGAAAGTAATGACTATTGTTTTCTGCAGGGAGTAGGTTTGATCTGTTTTAAACTTTAAACTACTTTATACTGTTTTAAACTGTTTTGATGTTTGACTTGGACTGTAAAATTATATATATATATATATATATATATATATATATATATATATATATATATTTTATTTTTTTTTTTTATTTATTTTTTTTTATTTTGGCATAATGAACCAGCTAAGATTGGCATCTCAGGGCCAGACATGCACCCATTATTGGTGTGCTGCTCTGTGGTGATTGACAAGGTTGATATACCAGCTAGGGTGTTGTTGAATAACAGAAAGCGAGAACAGTGAAAAATCTCTTACCTGCTTTAAGTATTTGATGTTAAGATAAGCCATTTTGGAAATTTCCCAAAATATCAACAAATATCCCTTTTTGTTCTTGAACCCTTGAGACCCTTTGATCTTACCTTCAATAGTGAAACTCATTGCCCTCTTTGAGTTTCAGCTTGGTCAATATGCCTACAGTTGTTTAGAGTTTACAGCTGTTAACCTTTTCGCACATCTGTTCAAACTGTACTTATATACATATATACATATATGTGTGCTGCGTGGGATTCTGAGTTCATCATAGCAAAGATTGTTATAAGAAACTAGCCCTTCCACTTGTTGCCCTACTTGTTGTTTGATCAAATGTGCAAAGTGGTTAATTCACATCTGATTCAATTTTCTGGCTGTTATTTTGCGTTAAAGATTCCATGAGCTGGCCCTAGCTGTCCTTTCTGGGATGGCAGACAGGCCTTCTAAATGATGCATAACCATCGCAACATTTTTATGTGACAGATTGGATTTTCATCTTGGATTTTCATCATCTCTGTATTGATCCTAAAGGCTTCCTTCAGCATTCGTCTTTCAGCTTCTCATTTTCCTCTCTGTCCTCCCCCTCTGTTGAGTCTGCTGTTGGACCTTGGGCTTGTGTTTAATCTTTAGACAAACTATTTATCCCTGTCTGCCCATCTTAATTCTAAATGCCCTAATTTTCCTTTAATTTTGCTACTTGTGAAGTCTAGGTTTAATTGTTCTTGTTTTGTTCCTAATTAGGATCTCTCTACTTTCAGTTACCTGCAGACCATTGAGGGTGATACTGTGGCTTAGACTCATCAGACTGCACTATCTAAACATAGACTGGCTGGACTGTGTGGTTTGTCTATGAGAGAGAGAGAAAGAGAGAGAGAATGAGAGACCCAAGTATTTATTCCCTAAACTGAGACCAAGCCATTGCACCAGACGCTGGATATGCAACAGACAACAGCAATAATACATTTCACTCTCACTATTTACTCCATTGTCAGATGTAAGCCAGAAAACTTTATATACTTCCTCTGCGAGAAGTAAACTAAGGACAGTCAGTTCATCACAGGAAAAAAAACAGGTTTTACAACTGGAGAGATGCCTGATCATATTTACTTTAACATGCTCTGTTTATTATACTGTAATAGGAACAGCTAATGTCATAGCAGGGATTTGCCGATCTTTGTTTTAGCGTTCTTTTATTTATTGCTAACAACTTGACTGCAAGATAACTTGCATGCTATTAAGTTTATGATTTACTCAAAACCATGAATGTTTTTAAAGGTAAGATGTTTTAAGAGTCATATGTGGTTAGCAAAATGTATTAAACCCGAATGTTCCACTACCTGTGCATTCCTGTGCAAACCATCACCAACGCCGACCACAGGAAGACCAGCTGCATTTGGGGTAAATGCACATTAATGGAATATTCCAGGTTCAAAACAAGTTAAGCTCAATCTACAGCATTTGTGTCATATTGTTGATTACCACAAACATTTTAGACTTGTACTTCCTTTTTCTTTAAAAAAACAAAAAACGCAGTTACAGTGAGGCACTTACAGTGGAAGGGATAAAATACTCACTTTTTCAAAAGTATTGCCAAGACGCAAACAATATGCATGTTAACATGATGTTAGTGTTAAATCGCTTACTAACCTTTTCTGTGTAAAGTTACATGCAGTTTTACTACTTCATTGCCTTGAGGATGTAATGCTGTAAACCATAAAACCCTAAAATCAACGATTTAAACAACTTCACAGCTCTAATAATACACCAGTTTTAACAGAAGTAGTAACATAAGTGCTTTCATAAAATAATAAGTTTCACATTTCTGCCTTTAAACCCTCCAATAATTGTCCACATTCAGTTCCATTATAAGTGCCTCACTGTAACTGCAGTTTTGGCTTTTTGTAAAAAAAAAAAAAGAAAAAAAAAAAGGAGGGTGAAGACGAAATAATATTTTGTGGTAAATAACATTATGCCACAAAAGTTGTCAATTGAGCTTATTTTATTTTTTTAAAACTGGGAATATTCCTTTTAAGTGCTTTGTATAAAAATCCAGAGTCCCGACCATGAGAACGCAGTTAGGCTTTTCCTCAGGTATGCCCCTCCAAGTGTTACCATGCCGACAGGGAGTTGTATTGCGTACACTGCTGTGGAGGTGCCCGGTCGTCACCTCTCCCAGCTATCTGATTGGACGAGGTAGGTAATACCCAGACACGATTTGAAGGTGACTCATGCCTCTGTGTCTGTTAATGTTTGAACACAATGGGCTCCACACAGAGACCCCCAGTGTGTAGGGAGGGCCGAGCATGCTCCAACGGTCCCAGCCCAAACCGCTAATTAACACTGGCCTAAATCTGAGAGTGCACATGGAATGCTCTTTGGCTTGCCTGGTATGCAGGTGTATTGTCCCGACTTCTTTCTCTGTATGTTTGTATAAGCTCTAGAACTGATATTTCTCAGAAGATGTGGAGAGGCTTTGTACTACATTGTTTGAATGGAGCTGGAGTCCTTTTTAGCAAAGGCGTCGGATGAATTTGCAAAACATGAGTGTTGAGCGTGGCTAAACCTATTCCCAGAAAAAAAAGTTGCTCTTCAGACATAATGCTCCACTAACCGATTTTGACTAAAGAACATGAGGACTTTAACCCTGTCTGTGTTATTAGTAGAAAGGATAGAAAGATTGCATGCGCATTTTTCTCAGCTGCTTTATATGTAGAATGGATGTTCTAGTGTGCATTGTACATTTATGTTTGTGACAGGCAGATAGGCAGGGAAATAGACTTTAGTCAGAGTGGACTTATAGGATTTTTTTTTACATAGATTTACGTAGGTTTAATTTGACACAAATTAAAACATGGCTGTGAGGGATAGAAATAGTCAGTTCAGTATGGGTCTGGATTCTTCATACTCTCAAATTGGCACTGGGCCATCTTTATTGCTGAGCCCTTCACATGAAAAAAGCAACCTCTGCATCATGTTAACTGTCACTCTGAGGAATCTGAGCCCAGCCTTTGTTTTTTAACTCTGAGTAAGGAGAGCTAGTAAAAATTCTTTAAGATAATGATGAGTCTCTACTGTTTTATGCCTGGAGCATAGTTCAGTTCCCATCACACCCCACTCCCGGTGTCTCTCTCCATTTCTCTCATGCTCTGTCTCTCTCCTCATATGTGACTCCGTCTTTGTCGCCTCCTTTCTCTCTCCCTCCTACTCTCTTTCTGTAATTACTGTTTAAGCATTGACTTGCATGTTGGAAGTTGCCCTTCATTTTTTCTTTCTTAGCATGCCTATGCATGTGCTCTGCAGGAGTTCTTCCAGCCTTAGTTGATTAGAAACGACTGTCTCAAAGTCAGATAACATTATCCTCGATTTAGCATTAGGATTTAAAAAAAATACATAACTGTTAATATTAAAGGGATAGTTATAACTTATAACACAATTTATGTTAGGCAGTATGTTAGTGTAGGTCACCACCATTCACTTGCATGGAAAAACCATGCAATGAAAGGGAATTGTGACTGACACTAACATTCTGCCTAACATCTCATTTTGCTTTCCATGGAAGAAAAAAAGTCATACAAGAAACAACATGTCGAACATTTGAGTAAATGATGACAAAATTGTTTTACTTTTGGCTGGAGTATGTCTTTAAAATGACATATTTGTATGTTATTGCAATTGTCATTGAACCGTTCTTAATCTAGATTTGATTTCCTCCATATAATCCGTCATCAGAGCCATGTTTTATACCTGTATATGGATGGGTGACCACACAGATGAGGCCATATATCTGTATAAATATTGATGCTTCTTAGTTTCAGAAGGGTGCCGATATCCCACTCTCCATTCACTAACAGTGTGCGCCTCGTTCTTATCCTTTAATTAAATCAGCCCTGTGCCTACAGTGCCTTCATCGCAATAATCCAGGGAACATGTTTCCAGGCGGATGAACTGATAACATGTGATGAGCCCTCTCTTACACTTTCACCTCTTTCACTTACCTTAATTTCTCTCAGCTGCACTTCACGCAATGTGAGCATCAACAAAAATACCCAGAGCAAGTACCCTTCCTTGTGCCAAAATTTTTACATTCAGTACTTTTTGATAACACAAACTATTTGTGAAATTAGGTACTTGCAACACATTACGTCCGTGGATATTCCGTATCATAGCAACCAAAGCATCTCGGCTGAGAAAACGCTGCGCCGCCAAAGCACTCTCAAGCGCTCCCAGCTAGGCGTTTTCAGAAGAGCGCCTGGCATTTTCAGCTGGCAAAAAACGCTTTGGTGGACACACGGCCTTAGGGTTCTTGAAGAAAAGATTGTGAAGATTCTGTTGGGGGAAAAAGCACAATGAGGACAGTAAATAAATTTGTGTATTTTCTTTTTGCTAGCCAGCTGACACAGTCATGTCATGTCATGATGTATCTCATCAGTGATTAAAAGAAATTCAAATTATATTAATCTTTTCTTTGATACAGAACAAAAAAGAAAGAAAAGATGACTAAAACTGGCAAATTGCTGGCAATGTAGACACAGTGGTAGTCTTGTACTGTGTGAACTTCTGTGTGAAAATGTTTTTATTTTTAAAAACAAAAATTATGCATTTAAAGCCTTTATTCAGAAAATTATTGCATTCAGAGCCTTTACTATTTTAAAGGATCAAAGAGGACCATTATATTTGTGACCTCAAAACCCGCAACGCCCCACCCCCCAAATGGTTTGGTCCCCCCCAATGTTCAAGATTTGGTTATAACTTTGATGGCAGACTCCTGTGGATGTGGGAATACCGACAGTCGTTCTGCAGTAGCTCCACAAGGGTTATTGTTTCAGAAAGCAGGGTTTCCGTGGCAGTAGGGGGATTTGGCCAGCCACAGTGGTGGTTTTCTCATGAAAAACAAACATATTACTTGGCTCTGAGGCATTCTTTCAATTTTTCTTTCTGTCTCTCTCTCTTGTTTTCCCAGGCATTTTTATTGGACATTAATGCAGCGCTTCACTCTGTAGGCTTGTGAGAGGAAGGTTGGTGACTGTTTGGGCAAATGGTTTGAGATCCCTTTGCAATTGTGGCACTGTGTTTCCAAGATTTGACAATGTGGATTCATTTCATAATGCAGATTGCTTCATTGACGGCAATTAACAGGATAGTTCGACCAAGATTCTGTAATTTTTTTACTCACCCTCATGTCCTTCCAATCCCATATGACTTTCTGTCTTTTGCAGAACACAAAAGGAGATATTTTAAAGGATGTTCCATTCGTGAATTTCAATAAAACAGCAGTTGACAGTGACTCATTTTAAAGTCCCCCTGAAGTGCCCTGAAAAACACAGTTTTCTTTAGCCTGTTGACATATTTCCTACTGCAACATGAACTTGGGGTGGGACTTGATGAACAGCCCGTGCCTTTTGGAAAAACAGCCAATAGGCTTTAGTTTACATCGCTGTACCCGGCAAAGCAAAGCAACACACACACACCTGATGCTTCTCATGCTAGAGTCTGACCACTTTTCCACAGACTTGAGGACCACGAAGTGCCCTGCAAAGTCATGATCAGTGCCAGTTAGAACACAGCCAGACACGCTGATAAGATTGAGGGGTTGGAGACATTCTCGTTCTAGGAAGCATTTGATTGGTCGAAATTAATGCAGTATATTGTGTGTCATAATTATTCTGGGTCTTTTTAGCCGGAAGAGAGAGACCGCAGATTTTAAAATGATTTTATCTTCTAAAAACAAATTTTGTCAATGTTTAGAAGAACACTAGCATATAGATGGCCTTAAAGCTAATAGATATAGACTAAAAGCAGCAAAACTTTAATTTTGATTATAAAGGATCCAAATGTGTCATTAAAGTTGTCCATTTGACTCTAATGTCACATTCCAAGGCATATGATCACTTTTTATGAACAGACCAAAATTATTTTCTACTTTTATTGATGCAATTCAGTTTCATTGCATTTTGAATTAGAAAGGTTTAGGAGAACTGTGTCTCTAGGGCCTCTGTAATGTTGATCAGCAAGCACAGCTACTTTACTAATTTACCGCAAAGGGCCTTAGTGTACGTGTGTGTTTGTTTGTGTTAAAGCAAGTCTGATGGGTTCATGGTGAAATCTCTGCGGTCATTCTCTCTAATAGGCCACTGCCAGGCATCAGATAGAGATCAGCATTCCACTCTCTTATTTATATGCAAATGAAGTGATGTCATCAGTTAACAGGGTTTGTGAATTCCCTTGTCTGCCTGTGTGTTGTTATAAATTGTGTTTAAAAAGACTAAAAGTGCAGATGGATGTTTATTAGGAGATAGGGATATGATTGAACACAGTGACATTTCTGTCTGTTGCAGCAATCAAAGGGTTTTGTGGACGTGTACAGTTGTTATTGTAAGGTCTTAGGCCTGCCTGCTGTCTGTACCATTCTTTAATGCTGCAGGAAAGCAGTGCTGTGGAATGCATTAATCACCGACATCTCTCTTTGTCTGTCTGTCTCTCTCTCTCTCTCTAATTCTAAAACAGCGGGAACCAAACTAAGCTGGACTATATAGGCTAGTTGCTTTTTGACTGACTGCAAAGTGAAACAAGTTGACACTCACATGAAGGCAAGAATGTTGGGACACTATAATATTGGCAGATCCTTCACTCTGTGATCCAAGTAGGGCTGCAACTAGCAATTATTTTGATAATCGATTAATTATTCACTTCATGAATTCCTATTGTTATCAAGTGTTTTTGTCTTGTCTAAAAATCCTTAAAACAAGATACATTTACTTGAGAAGCAACATATAAGATATTTAGACTTACTTTAAGAGACTGTCTCTTAAATATAAGTGTATTTTGTATATGAGTGTATTTTTTCACTTGGTTATACTTCTGCGAGTGCAGTAAAGATAAAATATACTTATTCAAGATCTATTCTCTAAAAGTAAGTCTAAACATCTTATATGCTGCTGCTCAGGTGAATGGATCTTTTTTTTTAAAGGATTTTTAGATATTTTAAAATATTTGTATTTGTATTTGTTTTCTCCCCTTTTCTCCCCAATTTGGAATGCCCAATTCCCAATGCGCTGTAGGTCCTCGTGGTGGCGTAGTGACTCACCTCAATCCAGGTGGCGGAGGATGAATCTCAGTTGCCTCCGCTTCTGAGACCGTCAGTCCTTGCATCTTATCACGTAGCTTGTTGAGCGCGTTACCGCGGAGACATAGTGCGTGTGGAGGCTCACACTATTCTCCGTGGCATCCACGCACAACTCGCCATGCGCCCCACCGGCTGCTTTTTTTTTCTTCTGTTCTTAAAAATATAATAAAGTGTGTTTCTTCAAGCCCGCATCTTTGTGTCTAACAGCTTAGTGTATGTCACTCCGAGAAGTTTTACAGGTCGCCCGCCACAGTGGCTGGTAGATGAGCAGAATTACTCGGCACTGTGCATTTAATACTTGCATTTGGCGTTGGAGTTCTAGATTAAGCCATAAGTAAGCCTTACCTAATTGGATGAATCTGTAATATTCAACAAGAAAGCTCCACCTGATACTGTGGGTCTGTTCCAAAACCTAGGGGGCTTTTTAAGACAATATAGGCAGACTCCCGACGAGTCTCCTAAAATACCTAATTTTGGCCAAATTCGAAGGTAGCATTGTGTGTATCCTTCCCCGGGTTGGCGATCCCATAATGCACTGTGATGAGCTCGGTGGAAAAATAAATCCAATATGGCGAACGAAGCTAGAGAAATTGATTATAAATTTACTTATAAATCCATTCAGTACTGAAAAGTATTGATAAAAATAGTTAAAATGATAGGAAATGTACTTTTTTCTACGCAAAATGTGTGCGCTATGTATATTTGTGCTTACTAGATTATCACAACGTTCTTCTAGCATTACCTGTATTGAAATCAGTTGAGAGTCGAGTCTCCCGTGCGTTGCACGTGAGAAGCTCTATTTGAATATGGCGTGGAGTTGCCGCCTATTTGAAGAGCGTTCCAAATCACCATTTCTCCATTTCAGTTAGGATGCTGCAATAGAAGACAGCTTCCTGTGTAGACAGGAGGCAGCAAGGCAGCTCACTAAGTTTTGGAATGGAACCTATATCTAAAATCTATAACCCAACCGCTAAATCTAATCTTAACCAAAAAGGTTGTGCTTTCCTCATAAATGAGTCTTCACCTGCCATATTACGTTTTGGAAATCCGAGGTTGGGCCACTCAAACAAACAGATTCAGCCTGATCCCATGAAATTTACGTGAACATGACAACATTTTTGCAATTCAAAATGTACATGCTGTATAACACGTTTGGCTCCAGTTTTCCAGTGAAATGTCCAGCTGGGGGCGCCAAAAGCAAGTAAAATGGTGTCGTATTCAGACAAGGTTTTAAGGTGAATTTTAGATGGATGTTTTTAAAACATACCTCCCTAAAACTTTTGCCTGAACCTAACCATTAGATTTTTAAAATATAAATGAGACGTTAAAGACATCCTTACTAAATCAATGCCTAAACCTAACCAATAGTGTTTTCAAATATAAATGAGACGTTAAAGACATCCTTTCCAAATCAGTGCCTAACCAATAGTGTTTTAAAATGCAGAAGCGAAATGAAAAAGCACATTTTCTGAAGCAACCACATCATTTTGTGCCACTTCTATGACTCTGTAATATCACGTGTCAGCTTGAGTTCATAGCTGGACTTGAACCGCAGTCATCCGATTTTAAGTCCAATGCTCTATCCGGTGAGCTACTGCAGAATCGAATCACCTTGTAATAAGTGTATATCTGTAGATGGGTCTGTAATACAAGCATTAAAATGTCATTTTATTTATAAAGTCATAATCAGCCATTTAAGTCATGATTTGAGTGAAAGTGAATAAAACACAGTTGTTGTAGCACCTCTAGTGTTCATTTCACCTGGAAACTGCAGAGTATTGTACCTGGAGACATGTATAACAAGTTTTTTTTTAAATGTATATAGAGTCATCTTTTCACTATGAGACCAGGTTGAACAGATTGCTATTCCATTTGGTGCCACTAGTGGCGTAGAAATAACACACTTCACCTTCAAAAGACACTCTTCCTTCTTTGTAATAGAAGTCTGTCTGACACAAAGATACACTGTATCCGAAAGAGAGGAAGCTTGTTTTTTTGCCAAAATTTTAAACTCTTGCACTACTAAAGCATCTATGGAGATGTTAATTGTAATACTGACTAGTCCAAATTGGAAAAAATACTCTAAGCTTTCACATTCATTTGTCACTTATCTTTCAAACACACATTTTTCGTCTTCGGTTCGACACAACACTTATGATTAAGTGCTTGTTGAAGTAACTGTTTTGTGTCCGGGATATTTTTGAAAGAGAAATAGACAGTGATTGTCCATTAAGTCACCATAATGAACACACTTCAATTTCTCTTCTGTCTTTTGTATAGAACGTTCGGAGTAGGTCTTGTCTTCTGCCAAAGTAATTTAATGAATAATTTATTTTTCATTAAATACACAATACATAATACATAATGTGTCAGTGAATTCCTTCAGCATCTGTTGAGTCAGTGTGTATGATTGGCACTTGCAGTTGCAAACTGTGAATGTGTCAGCAAATTCCTTTAGCGTCTGTTGGTGGTGATAGGTTTTTTGCTAGCAAGGCAATTTCAATTATTTGTGTTCCTGTATAAGCAGACACAGATTTGACTGTTTGAGATGTCTGAATAGTGTCGTGACTGGTTTGACGTGCACTTGCACTACTGAGTGAGCTGGAATAATGGATTTTTTTGAAAACTTGTATTGCATTACTTAATCGACTTTTAGAGCTCAGCCATTGCTGCCTTCAAATCATGTCTGAACGATCATATTGACAAGATCAGCGCACATAACCACTACCACAATAGCATAATTACAGGAAGGAAAGTTCAGATTTTCTCTGAGCCCTGACTTTTCAAGTTGCGGCCCTTACAAATAAAGAATAATGGCTTGTTGTAATTGTGCATAGTAAGTTGTAAATTGAAGTTAATGTCGACTGTACAATTTAGCTTGTTTGCATTTTACGTGCTTTTGATGAGGAACAACAGTAAATCTTGCCTGGGAATGCTACTCATTTAGCTGGTTTATGAAGTGACACTCTTGTGTGAGAAAAAATGGACATCATTCTCTCTGGCAATATGCGAATGATAAAATACATAAAGTATCAATTAAGAAATAGATGCTTCTCTTCACTCCAAATGCATTACATTGATCAAAAACACTGTCTTAAACATTAGAAATGCTGTATTTAAAAAAATATATTTTTTTACAAATTTTTTCTTTATTATTTTAAAATTAAATGTTTACCCGTAATGTCAAAGCCCTACTTTTTAGTGGCCATTACTCCAGTCTGCTAAAAATGTCTACATAATTCATAAGAAATCATTCTAATGTGCTGTTTGGGTACTGAAGAAGCATTTCTTTTTGTTTGGAAAGTTGAAAATTATTGTGCTACATATGGACATTGCAATGCAGTGTCTCTGATGGTGTCAGTTCCTGAAGAATTGAGCACATTTTACCCTTGCAGCTCAAATTTTGGTCTTGAAAAATGACCAAAAAGAAACAAAACTCTCAAGAAATTCATCAGTCTATTGTTGTTTTGAGAGATAAAGGCTATTCCATGCACTACTGTCTTGAAAGAAGAAATCAAACTGGATAGAGAGGGAAGTAGACGGCCCACATATACAACAATAAGACAAGTACATCAGAGTCTCTAGTCTCTAGACCCCTCACAGGTGCTAAACTCGCAGCTTCTATGAACAGTACGTTCCAAACACCAGTTTCATCTGCAACAGTGAAGAAAAGACTCTGGGATGCTGGCATTTTCAGCCGACTTTGAAAGAAAAAGCCACATCTTGCAAAAAGAAGAAAAGGGAATAAAAGGGTAGAATGTGCAAAAGAACTTAAAAGATTGAGTGGTTAATGGTTAGAAATGAGTATTATGGATGGATGAAATCAAAGTTTGAGGTGTTGAGCTGTTGTTAGAAAAGCTAAGTTGAAAAATCTGTGAGAAGTGCTGTTTAAGCCAATTACGTCTTCGGGAAGTGCTGGAGAAAGCTTGGGATAAAACTTTACCTGACTGCTGGAATGCTCATTGCTGCAAGTGGGGGGGAAGTTTGAAGAATACAGCATTTATTTAAATAGAAATAGTCATTTTTAACAGTATAAATGTATGTACTGTAATTCTTGATCAATTTAAGGCATCCTCTATGGAAAAAAATGATAATTTTCTTTCAAAAACAAAAATTTCATATTGTTTCTAAACTTTTGAGCAGTATAAATAGCTCAAATGTACAGTTAAACATTGATTCAAGCATTCAAGTATGCAAGTATTTTGTGGACTGATTTGAAATGCTGTTGCCAAAATTCCCAGTGAACAAAAGGTCAAAGTCATTACCTGAGACACAACAAATGAAACATTCCTTTTTTTTTTATCTGGCATTTTTCTGTTTGTTTACTAGAGCGAGAGAGTAGTTGGAGTAATTCAGTAATTGTTTCAGTTTGTTTAGGTATGTTTACTGCTTTTTGGAAGGCACGATTGACCAGAGGCTATAAGCTGACATGTAAGAGTAATACACTGTTTCAGAACATGCTTTTTTTTTTTTTTCTGGACACGGAACTCGGCTACACTTTTTATTTAGTAGATGAAAAAGAATTTAGCATGCTTCAGGCGAAACAGAATGGCTGTCAAGCAGAATGAATTTGAAGGCTTTTATTCGGCTTATTGATTTATGTTCTGCTTTCTGGTTTGGGAGAAAATAATTCTTGTTTTTGCTACACTCTTTGGATAATCTTTCAGTCTGATGTCGATTTGTATAGACAAAATATAAGTAGCTATATCAAAAGAGGCTTCAGAGAAGAAATAGAACAATGAATGTTTACTGGCTGTATTGAAAAACTTGTTTGTTGTTGTCTTTTGTGTTTCGAATGCAGTCTGAGTTACAGATTGAAGCATTTGAGGAATCTCCATTGGCTTAATTAAAAGGAATTCGCCATTGTGCACAAGGCTTTTTCATGCCTGACTGACGCACCTCACGACTGAATAGTGTCTCTTTGATTTGCGTCCAAACATATGCTCTGAGAGTCACACAACACTCCCGGCAAAAGACAATCTGCCAAAATAGTGAAGGAACAAAGGTTGTGCAATGTTCATTTCAACGTTTGCGGCACATCAGCCTCACTGCGAGGTCCTCACTTCACCCCACACTCTGTTTACCCATCATCCTCCTCTCCGACTGCTGCCCCACTTGGTAGGTGATGACTCACAGACCATGAGTTGTACCACTAGTGGCAGAATGCTTATGCTTTCCAAGACAATCTACACCTGGTTTTGAAAGCTTTACAAGTCATAGCAAACTATATTTATTTGTGGTATAAATGTGGTATATTCATTCTAAATAGTATCATATTATTAATATAGGCTAGTTACATTTAATAATTTAATTCATTTTAGTTTTAGTTTCAAATACAACAGTTTCTAAATTTCAATATTTTGTATTTATAGTATAGAGGGCTATCGACTTAACATGTTAATTCAATGCAATAATATTCATTATATAGAGTACTCATTATAAATTCCATAGACCAACAAATAAAAATAGTGCAGAGGGAAGTGGGCCAATAAAAGGGTTATGTTCAATGATATGAAAATTAAACACAATATTATGACTTTTAATATTTTTAAACATTTATGTTGCCACAATATATATGATGTAATGTAATTGAATTATCTGAATTATATTATTCATTATATATTAAAATAATAAAAACAGTTATAAATATAATATATAGTAAATGATCTTTATTTGGGGGCCTTTCTCAGAAAATATTGATATGCGATTCATTTAGATTATTTAATTGGCACATAATGTAATTAATTTGATTAAAAAATTTTGTCGATTGACAGCCTTAATTTAAATGTATTTTGATTACTGTTTTTACCTTTTGTTGACTGTTGTTAACTTTTCCCAGATATTACTATGATTAATATTAGGAATTTACATCTGCATTCCAACCTCAAATCATTCCTTTATTTTAATGCACAAAATATGAAATATTATTGGTAAGTTCAAAGGTGCTACCAAATCAGATGCTGATGTCCTCTCTAGAAACATGTCTTACATCCCTGAAAAAAACATAGAGCTATTTGGCATGTCCCAGCAGGATATCAGATGTCATATGGAACAACCCATAAAAAAAATCATAATATTCATGACATAAAAATTAATAGTATTTGTTAAAATTACTTTTACTTCAAATTTTAAAAAAAAAAATATATATTAAAATATTAAAACAAAATTGAATCAGGTTTAAGGAAAATATGATACTACTTTTTACTTGATGGTTATACGACCTGACATTTTAGTTATTAAATAAAACATTTGGATGCGTTCAAAATGTTTAGTATGTTCAAAACCACATGAAACCAATATAAATATAGTATAGTATTACAGTTCTAAGATTTAAAAAACTTTTTTTTTAGATTATGTAGATTTTTCATTTTCATTATGGAGAACCTTATTTTTGACTGACCCATGTATTTTAAAGACAGATAATATATTTTCATTGTATGTATATTGTTTATATTATAGTGTTTATATTACCATTTTATTTTTATGTTTGTATATTTTACATATTATTACATATTAAAAGTGACAGATTTTTTTTTTTTTTTTTCATTATTAAGGTTTCAGTCAGGCAAGTTTTCCGGTCAGGCAAGCAAAATTAACTTTGACTTGCCATTGCAAAAATCCACTTGTCCCAGACAAGCATTAATGTCGAGTCTTGGATGGTGTGTAACATTAAAAATAGTCAAATTTTTGTAAATGTGCCTCAAAACCCCTGCATTCTGTTTCATTTTGTTGCGCTCTGGCTTTATTTGAACGCAGGAACCCTGTTTATGTAAACGCCCCCTAAAGGGTCTTTCACAAGACTTTCATCAGAGTTGCATTGAGCTCAATGAAGTGAAGCACTTCCGTCAAGCATTGTAATGTGGTGCTTAGTCAATTTCAACCTTTCAAAGCGTCAGCCAATTCTTATCAGACCATTCACACGATGTATTATTACGTGGCCGATTCCAGTGCTAAAATCAAAACAAGATGCACTCAGCATCGCACTTCATGTGGAGATCAAAGCCCGCTGGCATTGATGCCCTGATGAGAGTCATGAGAAAGTCCCTTAAGAAAAGCATCTCTTCAGAGTCACTTGAACCCCATTAGACCGATTAGTCCAATAGTCATTCAGGCAACTTACCGGCTAGTTGATTTTAAAACTGTAGTTTCCCTACAATATATACCTGGCATCAAAACATTTATATGTTAAAGCAGACTGTATTTTTCTGCTCATTAACACCATTTATTCTCATATGGTTATAACCATACAGATGTAAGTTTATTGGATTTGAAGTCTCTAATGTAGGACTTTGTGGATAGAATGTAAAAGTAGAAACAGGATTTAGATGTCTGTTGATTGTTTTAGAGAGAGAAAAACACTGGCACTGATTAGACCGTCAGTGACTGATGATTTCAATAAAGCCAAGCATCCAGTTTGCAAATTCACATTTACTTTGCCACTAAAATGATTTGGATTCAGTTATTAATTAGTCAGCGCATATGCATTTTTATGTTCCCTGTGCGACTATTTATACGCCTGTGTTTGTACGTGTAAGAACCACACAGGGAGAATGAAGGAGCTGTTTATAGCTTTGATCTGGGAGTAATGCATTTGATGTCCTTTGAAGCGTCGCTCCGAGGGGATTCTACCATTTTGAATTCTCTCACTTTAAGGGAATAGGTTTAAAGCCATCAAAGAGCTTTTAATAGTGGCGGAGTAAAATGAATTTAATTAGGCACTGTTATTCTTAAGAAACTGAAGAGATTAACCTGTTTTTAGGCAGCATTTACACCAGTTTCCCTTTTACACTAATCAGTTCCTTAGCCACCTGCATGTCTACCTCTAATTTCAAATTCTGTTTCACACATCTATTTACATAATGAAGAGAGTCTGCATGCAGTAAATCAGCACTCTCTGCCTCTTGATTCACCACTTATCGTTTCATCTTTTTGAGATTTCGTCCGCTCGTTCGCTCTGATAAATCCAGGCTTGATTTCTACTCATTACATCTCTCAGTGAGGCCACCGTACAGGGTCTACCGAGGACCCAGCTGGTCTCAGAACCAGACGTCTGATTCTCTCTATTGTTTGATGTGATTTTCAACAAAACTAACAATTTAAGTCCACTGATTAGTTACATGCCCAGGAGTACTAGATTAGGAATATTGTAAGAATTCCACAAAAATCACCATCCAACTGGTATAAAAGCTGCTGTGCATTATTTTAGGAATAGCGTTTTAATAGCTGTTATTTTGGAAAATCTTTCTGACTGATTAGGCTCTGGATGTTGACCACATAAACGTTGCATAATATCTGCCTAAACAGATCCATGCTTCTGCTGTGCAGCTCAGTGTATCAGGAAGCCCCAAAGCTCCATTGTCGTTGGATGTTAATTTAGGTTTTACATTAAACATAGGTATGTAATGCAAATAACAGGATATTTCACAAGAATGGGAACAAGATTACTGGAAAATTAGTGCCCTACATTACTTCACTGCAGTAATACGTTACTGTGTTCAGAGGAGGACAATCTTTGGCCAAGATGTTGAATTCCATGCTTTTTTTAGCCCTAATGAAAGTTAGCTTTGAAGGAATGTTCCATGTTAAATACAAGTTTAGCCCAATCAACATCGTTTGTGTTATGTTGATTTACCACAAAAAGTAATGCTAACACTTTAAAATAAGGGTCCATTTGCTAACAGTATTTAACAACATTAGTTAACATGAACTAACAATGATCAATACTTTTACAGCATTTGTTCATGTTAATTTCAACATATACTAACACAATTTTAAAATAAAAAGTTGTATATGTTAATATTAGTTAATTTACTGTGAACTAACAATGAACAATTGTATTTTTTATTAACTAACATTAACAAAGATTAATAAGTACTATAAAAATATATTGTTCATTGTTAGCTCATGATACCTAATGCATTAACTATTATTTAACTAATGATTGGAACATTATTATAAAGTGCTACCAAAGTAATTTTGACTCGTCCCTCTTTCATAAAAAAAGCAAAAATCTGAGTTACAGTGAAAGTGAATGGGGCCAATCCATAAAATTAAAATACTGTTTCAAATTTATTGCCACAAAATGTAAACATTATACAGTTGTGCTCAAAAGTTTGCATACCCTTGGAGAATTGGTAATATATGTACCATTTTTAAAGAAAACGTGAGTGAGCAGGCAAAACACATTTATTTTATTTCTTATGGGATTCATATTCAACTGTAGGTTATAACAGAATGGCACAATCATAAAACAAAACATTTCATCAATGAAATGACCCCTGTTCAAAAGTCTGCATAACCTTAGTTCTTAATACTGTGTATTGCCCCCTTTAGCATCAATGACAGTGTGCAGTCTTTTGTAATAGTTGTCTATGAGGCCCCAAATTCTTGCAGGTGGTATAGCTGCCCATTTGTCTTGGCAAAATGTATCCAGGTCATGCAGGTCATGCAAGACGACCAAAGTCTTTGGTTGTCTTGCATGAACCGCACGTTTAAGATCTCCCCAGAGTGGCTTGATGATATTAAGGTCAGGAGACTGTGATGGCCACTCCAGAACCTTCACCTTTTTCTGCTGTAACCACTGGAGGGTCAACTTGGCCTTGTGCTTAGGGTCACTGTCGTGCTGGAAAGACCAAGAGCGTCCCATGAGCAGCTTTCGTGCGGAAGAATGCAAATTGTCTGCCAGTATTTTCTGATAACATGCTGCATTCATCTTGCCATCAATTTTCACAAGATTCCCCGTGCCTTTAGAGCTCACACCCCCCAAAACATCAGTGAGCCACCACCATGCTTCACAGTGGGGATGGTATTCTTTTCACTATAGGCCTTGTTGACCCCTCTCCAAACATAGCGCTTATGGTTGTGACCATAAAGCTCTATTTTGGTCTCGTCACTCCAAATTACAGTCTGCCAGAAGCTGTGAGGCGTGTCAAGGTGTTGTCGGGCATATTGTAACTGGGCTTTTTTGTGGCATTGGCGCAGCAAAGGCTTCTTTCTGGCAACTGGACCATGCAGCTAATTTTTGTTCAGGTATCATCGTATTGTGCTCCTTGAAACAACCACACTGTCTTTTTCCAGAGCAGCCTGTATTTCTCCTGAGGTTACCTGTGGGTTTTCTTTGTATCCCGAACAATTATTCTGGCAGTTGTGGCTGAAATCTTTCTTGGTCTACCTGACCTTGGCTTGGTATCAAGAGATCCCTGAATTTTCCACTTCTTAATACTTGATTGAACAGTACTGACTGGCATTTTCAAGGCTTTGGATATCTTTTTCTATCCTTTTCCATCATTATAAAGTTCCATTACCTTGTTATGCAGGTCTTTTGACAGTTCTTTTTCTGTTCCCCATGGCTCAGTATCTAGCCTGCTCAGTGCATCCACGTGAGAGCTAACAAACTCATTGACTATTTATACACAGACACTAATTGCAATTTAAAAAGCCACAGGTGTGGGAAATGAACCTTTAATTGCCATTTAAACCTGTGTGTGTCACCTTGTGTGTCTGTAACAAGGCCAAACATTCAAGGGTATGTAAACTTTTGATCAGGGCCATTTGGGTGATTTCTGTTATCATTATGATTTAAAAAGGAGCCAAACAACTATGTGATAATAAATGGCTTCATATGATCACTATGCTTAATTATTTTTTTTGCATATTTTCAAAATCAGTGCCAAAATTTCACAATTTCTGCCAGGGTATGCAAACTTTTGAGCACAACTGTACATGTTAACGTGGTTTTAATTAACAAATGGTCTTACTAACCTTATCTGTGTAAAGTTACATGCAATATTACAACTTTGTTGTCACGACAACATACCGCTGGTAAAAGTCTAATGCTGATAAGTTCCTGATTTTATCACAATAAAATTATGTTAACTTGCATAATGTTTAGGTCTTGTGGTTATCATTTTGAAATGGTGTGTATTTTAACATAAATGGACTGGTCCCATTCACTTCCATTATAAGTGCCTCACTGTTAAGTTTTTTTATTTTTATTTATTTTATTTTTTCCTAATAAACGAGCGACGAGTGTTAATTAATTTTTTGTGGCAATCAACATTATGCAGAATTTTTATTTTTTTATTATTGAACCTAGAGCATTCCTGTAAGACCGTTTTATTGCATTGAGAAAATTGGACAAATCTGAAATGTACAAGACAAAAAAAAAAAAAACAACTCTGTTTTTCCCTCAGTAAATCAGCATTTGGCTAATATTGCAGAACAGGATTGTATACTGTACAGTTGGTTAGTTTTTTGCTTGGTCTTTCACGCTTGGCCCGGAAAATCCCAAACTCAGTCACATAACGTCTTTTGCACAAATTGCTTTTAGGAATCAGTAAGGCAGATTTATTTCCCAGAAGTAACTTGTCTGTACAGTATATTATGTTTATTTGGGGTCCAGTGGCGGTTTTCCTATTGCTGCATTTCAGGTTTGAGCTTTATGAGAGGACAGTGACGTCTCATTGCTGTGCAGTCGGTTTTGTAGCAGCTTGCTAGTGGTTCTACAATAACAGGCCTCAAAACCCCAAAACACAAATGCTCATGTTGGCGCTCCCCCAGCCTCACTGCCATGGTTTGATGACTACAGCACTGCTGTGTTCTCAACAACTGAGTGACCATAGATGCTGCAGTTTGGCTGCTTTCCCTAGTCCACCGTCGTCCAGACAAGTGCTTGACTCTTCACCACACAGATGTAATCTCTCCAGCATACTATAATTTATGGTGGCTAGGGGAGGAAAACTGATATATTTTTCTAGCGTTTGCTGTTCCGCTTTCCCAACGTGTCCCCGACAAGCACATGAGCTTATCGTGAAGGAGCCAAAGCAAACCTTCAGAATGGGAAGCTCTAACCACTGACATTAAATACGTTCCTCTTTTTCCTGGAAGAGCGTTATGTCACCATGTCGCCCTTGGTTCTGTAATCCATCAAATGCCAGTCCGGGATTGAATTCTGTTCTTTGCTCATTAACTATCTTGAAGGAATGCAAGGCTTTGGGTTGCACCTTGAATAAATAAACATTGCAGCCAATCTCGACTTTTCCTTTGAAAGCTCTTTGTTTTCTCTCTGTTGCATGTTCCTGGATTCTCGGCCTCTCTTCTGCTGTTTTTCTTCATTTTCAGGAAGTACAGAGGAAATGAGAGGAGAAATGGTGAGCTCACATGGAGGAGGGCTTTGTTTTTGTATGGACTGTCAATCAAATTGATAGAGTCTCAAGACAATGGCCATACTGTGATTGCACATACAGTATCTAATATGCAGATATGAGCAAAGAACTACTGCGAAACCTTTAAGACCCCATGAACTCACAATTAGAGTTTTGTAATGGCTTTTAGTCCATGTCTGTTAGCTTTGAGGTTGATCTCTTTGCTAGCATACTCCTAAACATTGAAAAAAATTCACTTTAAGCAGATATACTTAAAGATTATAGTCTCTCTCATCAGGGAATACAGACCAAAAAAATTGACACGCTGCACTCACCCGTTTTGTCGAATCAAATGCTTTCAAAAATAAGTGTGTACCTCCCCGATACCACCCATTTCTGAATAGCAATAGCAAGTACAGTAGAAAAATGTTTGTTTGCTAATTAGTGGCACACATTGAATTTCCATTTTTTACTTTTTGAACAATTTGTGCATGTTGATACCAATCAAATTGAAGTTGTAGGATAAAATAATCTATGTTGATCAGAAACATTTGCAAGTCCTATGGTGGCCTATGGATAAATCAAAGTGAAATTGGGTTTCGTTTTACTTTTTGGGGCTTAGAAAAAAATAATAAAAATCTGAGAACGTCGGAAAGTTTATCCCAGGGTTTTGGATTCCATAACAGAATGTGATTGCAGCCTTCAGTTGTTCAGCAGAAATGAAATGCTCTGTACTGGAATAGATTAATGTCATACTTCTGAGCAGGAGGTCTCAGTCTATTGCCAGAGGTATTTGTTTGATGCTTTAACACCTTGTCTCCTTGTATAGAATGTTGTTTATGCTCTGAAATAGATTCTGAATTGTACAGATCTGTCTGGAACCTATGAAGGGAATGGTAATAGACCAGACATTGTGTGACTGAAGAGGCCAGACCTTAATTTCTGTCAAATATGGCTCTGGAGTTGGTCTATTAAAGGAATAGTTCACCCAAAAGTGAAACCTCTTATCATTTACTCACACTTACATTGTTCCAAGCCCACATGGCTTTCTTTCATCTGTGGAACACAAAAAAGAAATTGTGAATAGTGTAGGCGTACTATTCGCTCTTTTCCATGTAATTACAATGAATGGGGACTTGACCTTTCAAACCTAAAGGATGCAAAAGCACCATAAAATTAGTCCATACAATTCGTGCACTATATCCCAATTTTTTTTAAGCAATATTATAGCTTTGTGTGATAGACTGAAATTTAAGTTAATGAAAAATCTTGACACGCTCTCTCTCACGTTCATTAGAGTTAATGAAAAAAGTAGCGAAGTCTCTGATTTGTAAACAAATTGTTCTTTTGAGTCAGATTTTTTTTTTTTCCTCATTGAATCATTTGATTCAGTTTACAGATGCGGTCTAAATGATTCATTTAAGAATCTGACTGATCACGGCTGCATTTCCCAAAAGCATTGTAAGCCTAAATAGATCGTAGAAAACATTGGCGCCAATGGTCTCTACAATCAGTTTAAGCTTGTGATGCTTTTGGGAAACGCAGCCCTGATCAACTCACTTGACTCTATTATCCGGAGTATACGATTATTAGTAAATAATGACTTGTCCATTTCTCACACAAAGCTATTGCATGGCTTCAAAAGACAAATATATTGCGCAATTCATACTGACCACTTTAGGATACTTTTAAAGTGTATTTACTTTCTTTTTAAAGCTTTAAAACGTCAGTCCCTAATCATGGAATGAGATGAGGGTGAGTAAATAATGACAGAATTAAAAAGTTTGGTGGAAATATGCTTTTAAGAGATTAATTCAGGCTCTCTAGTCATGTCTAGCATTCACTTCTTAACCCATTATCTCTCGAATTTGGTAAATATCAGCCAATTCTGACTGTGCCCTTTTCAGACAGCATATTTGTCAAATACCCCATGAATACCTTGTAAGCATGATAGCATGTGGTATTTGTGCTGCGATTTTTGGTGTCAGATTTTATTTATGTAGTTGGCAGAATGGGCACTGAAAAGCTGAAATCTTTACTCGACATCGTGAGGTAACCATTCATTCTCGTGCAGGAACCGACTGCAGCATCGCAGGGTTTCTGTGGCTCTTTTGATAGCTCTATGAAACCCGAATAGTCCCAGCGCTGAGCTTCACTGAATACAGCTGCGTTCCACAGCCAAGAAACTCAGCACTGGCAGCCAAGAAACCTGTGAGCGCTTCACAAAGGAGCCGGGCCTGAATGCTCCTGTAATGGATGTCTTTTTGGGTTAGATAAACCCAATCAAAGAGAGCGTGAAAAGATGGTTTTCTCTTCCTTAAGCATCGTAAGGTCTTACTGGCTTGAGGATCCCTGCCAAGACATCTCTTCTTCTTTGTTGGCCTTTGTCATCCAGAGCCACTGCTGACACAATGACAAACTGTTCAGTCTGATGGGTTGTGATTTTCAGTGGGATTTCTGGGAGCTGGGTCATGCCAAGTTACTTTGACTCAACAAGAATCTCAAGGTAAATTAAACACACTTGTGTTCCATTATTGTGTAGTGTGATGTGCATTTAGCAAGGTGGGTCAGGTTGATGTTAGACCCATCCTCTCTGCAAGTGAGCAATGTTATCAATTGAAATGGTCCCATTATAAACAGTGCTTGCTTGGTTGTAACGGGAATGCTGTAGTTTGTGGAATTGCAGTTCAGTATTGACACAAAATTGAAATTTCTCCCAATGTAATCTAAGAAGTTGTCTACATTAAGTAGCCTTTGTGTTGAAATGCATGTTCTGTTCATGGACACATCATTTTTATTTTTGATGCGCTGCACAGTAGGGCTTGGTAGTGATAAATATTATTCTAGTTTGATTCCGATTCAAAAGCTCTTTATTCAATTCCGATTTTGATAGGATTCGATTGGATTCTGATTCATTTGGGTATATTTCAGTTATGATGTCCGTTTTCAGAAAATTGCAGTTTTTTACCAAGCCTTACTGCATAGCAACTCTTGCAGTGTATTTTCTCTTAATGTCTGAAATTAAATTAATTTACCCTCAGATTTTACATGTACAGGGCTCCAGACTAACATTTAAGAGTGGTAGCACTGGTGCCACCAAGTTCAACAGATGGATGCAACAGCACCTGAGTTGTTAGCACCGGGGGGTGGGGAGGGAGGGGGATCTATATAATGAAAATGTTAGGGACAAAAACAAATAATATTAAAAGTAAGTACATTTCAAATAAAAATTAAAAATTTGTTTCCCATTGAAATGTCCAATTGACAGTAAAGCATTGATTTTGAAATGTTATACATTTACTGATTTTTTTTATTTTTTATATTGGGCTACATTTAAATACTCTTGACAGTGGGAATGAGTTAGAAATTCATCAGGATCTTACTGCTTAAAATACAGTCATCTGAAGACAAACAAAGCCTTTTTTAAACTAGTTTTTATCACCGGCACATTAGGGGTTTTCAGAAGTTTTAAACAAATAATCAATGCCGAATCCGCGACCTAGCCCGCACTTCTCGCAGTGCTGTTTATGATGATCTGCGTGACTGAGAGCTTGAGACCGGTCCATGTGTAAACACGTGCTCTGCGCTGATCTGTTCATTGAGCTGCGGTGACTGATCTGGGTAGAGCTGTTTCATTTCGCTTTTGGAACATTTTCCATTTGATATTTCTCATACGCAACAAAAAACGACAACGCATAATCAGAGTTGGCCAAATTTGTAGTCGCACCAGTGAAGCCTCTTGCAAAGATTAATTGCAGTATTAGGAAAAAGGGTCACCAAATGTGACCATTTAGTTGCAGTCTGGAGCCCTGATGTATTCATTTGCTATGAACTGTACACATTATGTAAAAAAAAAAAAAATTTTACCATTTCATCAAA